>NC_055994.1:93152921-93467504 GCF_018446385.1 Zingiber officinale | reverse complement strand
CATTCCCTGATGATAAACATTTCTTAAATCAGGAAGTTAAGAATGCAATCTCTGAGATTCAAAATTTTGTATTATTTCTTGGTAAAGAGGCTGCAGAACCACAGTATAGGTCATCTGATGTTCAAGGACTAAGTGAAAAAATCCAACAATTCTCTCATTATGTCAAGAAAATTGTCTGCAATGAAGAAAGCTTGAGTGATCTTATAGGTGTTTTATCAGAGGTTTTATCTGAAGCCAGTAAATTGGGTTTAAGAATTATATTTGGTATGAGGTCTGAATGGGAAGGCAATAGTTCAGATTGTATAGACAAGGTAACATTACTAGAGAATGGAGTGACACAGCAAGAACTGACAGATGAGAATGTTTCAGGCAATTTTAATGCTTTAACTCAATCTTCCTCTCATCCAGAGATTGAAGGGCCTAATGGTGAAAACTGTGAAGAAAGAAACATGATGACTCAGCTATCCTTGGAGGAAGTTCAACAGATGAGGATAGAAAAAGAAAAATTGCAAGTTGAACTTTCTACTTACACTGAATTATTGGAGGCGACAAAAACTCGACTCATTGGAACTGAACAAAGGCTGGAAGTGCTTAAATCTGAATTGGCTGCAAGCCAAAAATCAAACAGTTTGTCTGAAACTCAATTAAAGTGTATGACTGTGTCATATAATTTGCTGGAATCACACACTAATGAATTGGAAGCTGAAGTGGATCAACTACATATAGAAGTCCAAACTTTGAACAATGAGCCTCAGGTGGAAAGGGAACTTCATCAGGATGATTTAGCTAAATTGAAAGAACTTCAAGAGAAAACTGAGAGGTTAGAGATTATCTAGACTCCAGTTGTTGAATGTGTGAATTATGTTCGTTTATTTGGTGTTTACACATTTACTTGTGAATTCTATCTTTGATTTTTTTTCTTTTTTTATTTATTAAATACAGGACTGAGCAAAGCACAAGAATCTCAGATTCTGATGCTGATACTATCAAAAATCAGGTCATGTACACTTTTTCTGTCCATCCTATTAGTTGCCTTCTTCTTTTGTGTTGTTTTAAATGATGACATTGTCGACTGTGGAACCTTTTGCAAGCATTAAGATTGTCCTATCATCTGTATACCCATCTCTGCCTCTTGAACTCTAATATTTATGCATTGGAAACTGGCCGACAATCCTTATTTTGCAATGCACTTAGTCATTCTTTTGTTCTCATATTTGTGATTCATGTCTTTCAAATTGGTCGACGGATTAAACTCTCTAATTTTCTCTAGTTAGCATCTAAAATCTAACGATAGTCAAAGTCCTCACAACATTCACAGATTCATAAATTAGACTAGGGCAAAAAGAACAACCTCAGTTTTGATGATTGAATATTAAAAATACTCGTGCACCTCTTATCAGATCTCATAGCAACATTCTGGTTCCCTAACAGGAGAAAGACATAGCAGCGGCAACAGAGAAGCTGGTCGAGTGCCAAGAAACCATACTTCTTCTGGGGAGGCAATTGCAAGCACTGCGACCGCCAACAGAGAAATTGGAGCCTTGTCCAAATACTATACATCAAATGAATGATCAAGATGCACACGTCCCTGTTGCCTTAAACAAAACAACACAATCAGTGCCTGAGGCAGAAAGTACACCAGTAACAGTTAATGAACTTCTCTTGGATGGACCTTGCTCTCCTATTAACCAATCAGATGCGGAAGCAAGTCATCTTCTGAAATCACCTTTGAACTCTAAGCTCCAAAAGCATAGGTCTCCTGGATCCTCTTCTCCAAATGCTTTTCCTGAGAAGCATGGGCGTGGATTTAGCCGGTTTTTCTCCAAAGGGAAAGGTGACAATTAGTTTACAGTCCATCCACTAGGAAGATAAATATTTTCCAGATGAAGAATAAATGGATTCACAGTGGTTGATCCAATACCAGTTATTCCTCTCAAAGTTCAGCTTTCCACATCCTCAGTGAAGAAATGCAGATGATGTCTCAATTGTGGTTTTTCTTTCCATGCACATTTCTGTAAGTGATGAGATTGGAAGTCAGTTTCTCAAGGAACAAAAATCAAATCAGAAAAATTGTGATTTACAAACTTGCATTTAAACTGCTGTTCTTGAGTATCTTATGTTGGCTAATGAAGTCTGCGGTTCAGTTCATGTCCATATCTTATTTTTAATTTGTATGATTTATCTGGAATTAATGAATTAACTTATCAATTAAATTTAAATGTGCACATTTTATTTTATGAAAATGTGTGTACTTAGCTGACAGATTAACTTAGCCAAGTACATGTTGCCCGGTGCCACGTGGATACTATCCAGCCAGCTGTAGCGGCAGGTATGTCATTCTTGGAGAAGGAGACCAGTCTAGAAACGCAAACGCCGACTATTTGTTGGGCGCGTGGAAAAGATTCTTATCGCATCGAGTCGAAAGATCGTTGGCTTCGCGCGCGAGAGAGACGATAACGATGGCGGCTTCGGTGTCGGCGTGGTCGAAGCCTGGCGCGTGGGCGTTGGACGCCGAGGAGCACGACGCGGCCTCCTCAGTCGGCAACGACCTCGACTTCTCCGCCCCGCTGCCGGGGCTGCAGCAGCAACCCGACTTCCCCTCCCTCGCCACCGCCGCCGCCTCCAGGACCTCCAAGAAGAAGAAGAAGGCGCAGCCCGTCTCCCTCGCCGAGTTCACCACCGGCAAGCCCGTCTCCTACGGCGCCGGTGGCCGCGCCCTTGCTCCCGCCGCGCTCACCCCGGAAGAGCTCCTCGCGCTGCCCACCGGCCCCCGCGAGCGCTCCGCCGAGGAGCTCGAGCGCTCCTCCTCCCGCGGATTCGGGTACTCTTACGGCGCCCGCGGCCGGGCGAACGGGGAGGAGGCCAACCCCAATCGTTGGGGCTCGGCTAGGGTTTCTGACGAACCCAGGAGGGGTGGGTTCGGCGGATCCAACCGGGAGCTTGAGCCATCCCGCGCCGACGAGATCGACGACTGGGGCGCCGCCAAGAAGTCTTCCATGCCGGAAAGGAGGGAGAGGGTAGGCGGCGGAAGGGTCTCCTTTGAGTCGCATTCTAGGGCGGACGAATCGAACAGCTGGATCTCAAACAAAAGCGTTGCCCCGCCGAGGGGCGGCGGATTGAGTGGATCCAGAGAGATAGTGCGCGGTTACGATATGCTTAACAAGGAGGGATCCGACAGCGGCCGGGCTGATTCTGAAACCTGGGGAAGAAAGAAGGATTTTGCGGCTCCTGATGGGTGGAAAAAGGAAGAGGAACCACGCAACGGAGGAAGGCGTAGGATCGTGTTACAGCCCCGCTCCTTGCCTCTATCCAATGGAGAGAATTTAAAACCAGTCGAAGGTGAGCAGAACATGGTATCTCCTGAGAAGAAGAGCAAGGCCTCGAATCCCTTTGGAGCAGCTCGTCCACGAGAAGAGGTTTTGGCCGAAAAGGGACAAGATTGGAAGGAGATCGAAGAGAAGCTTGAATCCACGAAGATCCGTGATGTACACCGTGAAAGTCTTTCCTTTGGCAAGAAGGGATCTGAAACTAGTAATGGCAGCGCAGATAGCGATAAGGCTTGGAGGAAGCCGCTTACCACTGAGGCTTCTTCTCCTGCGAGGTCTGACTCTTAATTCCTTTATCTCAACTACGATCAAAATTAAAATTTTCTTTTTGCGTGATTGCCAATTCTTCATCCCTTTAATTTTTTTAGATTTCGTTCTTAGTTTCCATGTGATCTGGGACACTGTTAGTTATGGCAATGTGCTCGTAGGTTTTCCCTTGGTATCAATAGATGCATGCTTCCGTCATGCATTTGTTTGACAAGCTAACAACTTGGTTATATCTGATTTTTGGTGAAATATTAACAAGATGTGAAGAAAGATTCGAGAACATATTCCACCGAAAGAACTGTTCAATCTATGAATCAGGCGCCAGTTCAGATGGTTGACACATGTTGCTCTCCCCCTCAGTGATATTATCAACTTGATTTTTTTTTTTAATTCTGTGCTACCTTTATGATGAAGTTTTAACTCGTTTCAGCTCACCTCCTAGGAAATTAGGAATATATGTGCTCTAACAGTTTTCTTTAAATATGAAAAATGAAATTGACCAGCAACTACCAGCAGTGGCTTGGTCTAGTGGTAAGAGACGTTAGGTCTGGAGGAACTTCTGCCAATGTGTAGGGTTTGAATCCGTATGATGATACTTCTGTAAGTGGGTGGATCTATCTTGTCATATCCAATATAACATGGCAAGACAAAACATATACATATATCTTGATTTGTTTATCTGGTACATGTATGGATCTAGTTATCTAACACTGACAGAGTTGCTTCTAAAACTTTTTGTCATGATCAATGATAATGTAGATGTGATAGAGAGCTGTCTCCTAGAATTTTGTCTGTAGCATGGGTGCAATATCTGATCCATTCATATATGAATTGTAGGGGAAAAAAACTAGTCCCTCACTTGACAGAATTGTATGGAAAATGATCTATAAATTTGATACAATAATCGTAGTGACCTCGCAATCTAACGAACAATTGCAGCCAACCAAACAAATTTTGATGGTATGGTGATAAGCTTAATGTGATGCTCATGCTTGAAGGAATTGTTGTCTATGTATACATGTATCGAAGTTGGAGTTTAACAAGTTGGCTAGCAAATATTGGTACTTTGCTGAATATCAGAAATGTGATCTAATACATCAATGATCAACACCCCTTGTGATGAGATGGATAATATCTAATCTTGAACAGTAGTGTTCCTGGTGTGTTGGCCTTAGATGCTGGATGTTAGTAGTCTTAAATGCAGCAAATCTTGATAAGACTTACCAAAAATCAGTATATATTATGCTATGTACCCATCGTGGGGGCCTGAGTGGACGTAGGGCTCGAGCGTGCTGCGTGCACTCAGGTGCTCACAAGAGGTGGCCAACACACAGCTACTCACCGTTCTATGCGCGACTGCGACATGGCACCTGCCACGTTAGATTTTTTTTTAAAAAAAATTCTTCTTTCTTTTCCTCTCTCGCGATGTATTTTTCGCCAAAATTAGGTTTTCATTTTCGCTGGCTGGCTCTCGTCTGAGCGCGATTGCAAGTGACACCGTCCTCGCTGAGACGTTGTTCCTCGCCGAGATTAGGTTTTCCCTTTCCCTCACAAGTCGCAAGACGCCGTCCCTTAGCAGGGAGGCCCCATCCCTCGCTAAGACCCCATTCCGCACCGCGAAAACGTCCTTCGCACAAAGGGGTCTCGCCGTCCTCTCCGCGAGACGCCTTTACTCATCGCGTGTCGTTAGCCTCCGTCCTTCGCCCCAGCCTGTGGGCACCGTTGTGAAATGCTGTCTAGTATGATTCAAGTCCATTCTTCCTACCATATTTGGGAGTTACAGAAGGCACTTTGAAATTCATTAGGATTACTGTTATTTTATAACATTTGACTATAGAATTTATATCATTTCAACCCATTAGAATTTACATGGTTACCTTATTTGATAACATTTGTTATTTTTCCGACACTATTATTCTCTTTGGCTGAAAGCCATAAAGTTTACATGGGACAATGTCCAGTAAATCCTACTCTTTGGTTTATCAAACAGAGTGGTTGTGACTCCCAGTAATGTGGATCAAGGTGTAGGTTAGTTAATTCTCAAAATAATGTTGGGATTATGCTGTTTGAAATAGAGGTTGTTTGCATATTATACCTAGTCAGAACCTTTTGGAACCTTCAATATAATATCGCAGATTGCCCATTTTATGATCTTTATCACTTTTGCACTTGTCATGCTTATTAAATACACTATTGCCTATGTTTCACTTATAAACATTCAAAGATTTTTCCTTTCATTTTTTTTTCTCATTTACCAAAAATAAATGTTTAATTTTTCAATGTTATCGCTTCTAATCTAGATAGAGAATTTGGATGTCCTAGGTTCTGATATTCATTGACCAAATTTTCCATGATTTGAACTGCATCTACAAGTTCTATAAGCATGTATTCATTAGTTATGCTTCGATGATCAAGTAGTAGTTGAGCTTGGAAAATGTCAAGTTTGTTATCTTCCATAGAGATATAATATTCATAAACTTGATTCTAAATAGTTGAGATTTACTTAGGAATGAACCAGTGACAATTTGTCATAAATTCATTGATAATTATTTTATTGAGAACTTACCAGTTTCATCTTACCCTAGAATTTCATAGGAGATCATCTTCCTTCGAATGTAAATTTTAAATCCTAGTAAGGATAAGATGAAGTAAGGATAAGATGAAGGCTAGTACCAGCAGTGTGAATAAATTTTTATTTTAATAACTTTTATTCTTTTGGTTGTTCAATTTACAGCAAATTTGCAAAACAACATTTCTTTATATCAAAAAATGATAAGTCGTTTCATTTTAAGTTTTAATCTTTTGGTTATATAAGATTTTAAATATTATTTTAATATAGGAGAAAACATATGTTGTCTTTGTTAGGTATTTATGACACGTCGGTAGAAGCATCTAGTAAAGTTAATGACTTTAAGCTATACACCAGTCTTTTAAAAGTGGAGAGGAGGTAGAAAGAGCTTTTTATGCACCTGGATAAAAAATCTGCACCCATTTCCTTTACATCGAGTGGAAACGAAATTTCATGTGCAACTTCAATTTCAAGATAAAGTTTAGTTCAGGGAGAAAACTTCTGAAGTCTGAAAAAATAACTAAGTTGCAAGATGCTATATGTTGAAATATGTATTTGGGAACTCTTGCCCAAATGCACGGTTGATTTAACAATTCAAAATTCTCGTCTAATCATGCTCATCTTCTTCATTGCAACTTGATTGATTTTAATTATGGTGCATTTGGACATGAGTTCACAAGTACATATTTCATCAACATATTACATTTCAATCATCATTACTAATTTGCAGAGAATCCAATGTTGTTTTTCCTCTTATAATGCATCTTTCAACTTAGTTATTTTTTCATACTTCGAAAGTTTTCTCCTTGAATTTGAACTTGATCTTGAAATTGAAGTTGCACATGAAATTTCGTTTCCACTCGATGTAAAGAAAGTGGGTGCAGATTTTTTATCCAGATGTGCCTAAAAAGCTCTTTCGGACTCCTCTCCACTTTTGAAAGACTGCTATATAGCGCCCTTAAAGCCATTAATTTGACAAGATGCTTCTACCTACGTGTCATAAATATCCGGTTCATGTCCAATAAAGACAATATATGTTTTCCCCTATATTAAAATAACATTTAGAATCTTGTATAAATAAAAGATTAGAACTTAAAATGAAACGACTTACCATTTTTTGATATAAAGAAACATTGTTTTCAAGTTTCCTGGAAATTATTCAACCAAAATAATAAAAGTTATCAAAATAAAAACTTATTCACATTGCTGGTACTATGCTTAATCTTATCCTTACTGGGATTTAAAATTTACGTTCGAAGGAAGATGATCTCTTATGAAATTCTGGGGTAAGATGAAACTAGTAAAATAATTATCAATGAATTTATGACAAATTGTCAGTGACTCACTCCAACTAAGTTAATCGCAACTATTCAAAATCAAGTTTACGAATATTATATCTCCATAGAAGATAACAAACTTGACATTTTCCAAGCTTAACTACTACTTGATCATCAAAGCATAACTAATTAATACATGCTTATAGAACTTCTAGATGCTGATCAAATCATGACAAACTTAGTCAATGACTATTAGAACCTAGGACACCCAAATTCTCTATCCAGATTAGAAGCGATAACATTGAGAAGCGATTACATTGAAAAATTAAACATTTATTTTTCGTAAATGACAAAAAAATGAAAGGAAAAATCTTTAATGATTATAAGTGAAACATAGGCAATAGTGTATTTAATAAGCATGACAAGTGCAGAAGTGATAAAGATCATAAAATGGACAATCTGCGGTATTATATTGAAGGTTCCAGAAGGATCTGACTAGGTATAATATGCAAACGACCTCTATTTCAAATAATATAATCCCAACATTATTTTGAGGATTAACTATCCTGCTCCTTGATCCACCTTACTGGGAGTAACAACAACTCTGTTTGATGAACCAAAGAGTAGGATTTAATAGACATCGTCCCATATAAACCTTACGGCTTTTAGCCAAAGAGAATAATAGTATCGGCAAAATAACAAGTGTTGTCAAATAAGGTAACCATGTAAATTCTAATGGGTTCAAATGACGTAAATTCTATAGTCAAATGTTATAAAATAACAACAGTAATCCTAATGAATTTCAAAGTGCCTATGGTAGGAAGGATGGACTTGAATCATACTAGACAACGTTTCACAGTGGTACCTATAGGCTGGTGGCGAAGGACGGAGGCTGACGGCCCGTGATGAGTAATAGTGTCTCGCGGAGAGGACAGCGAGACCCATTTGTGCGAAGGACGTTTTTGCATCAAGGAATAGGGTCTTGGCGAAGGATGGCGGCTCCCTGCGAAGGGACGGAGTCTCGTGGCTCTTGAGGGAAAGGGAAAACCTAATCTTGGCGAGGGACGGTGTCGCCTGCAATGGTGCTCGAGAAGCTCTCACGGGCCGTGAAACCTAATTTCGGAGAAAGAAATACATTGCGAGAGAGGAAAAGAATGATAAAAGATTTTTTTTTAAAAAAATCTGACGTGGTAGGTGCCACGTCGCAGTCGCGCATGGAACGGTGAACAGCGTATCAGGATTGTATATATGTATTCAACTTATAACCTATTAGCAAAATAGCATTGTAAACTCACGACCAATGCCTTTCATATAACTACTCCAGATATCCCTTAACTATCTATTTTGTTATGTGTGGTAATGAAAAGCTATGCATGGAAAACTAAACAGATACAATACGGTGATGTAAATTTGCTGTGTGATTGGGAGAGAATTAGCTGATAAGAAGCTCATTTCACATTTGGTCTGTAATAACACCTATCGAGGTTAATTATTTTTGATGGATGGATCCCTGAGGAGCTCTGGAGAAGGAACCCTGTTCTCCAACATAGCATGGTTGTTGTTTGTTCAGATTAGCTAGTACTTCAAGCCTTATGCAGAGTAATGATACTTGGTAACCTCATTTCTTAATTTTTTCTTCATCTCAGAGGGCACACCTAAAGTTGAGAATTTTCCAAGGGATGTACCTGGTTTTAGAAATCCACAACGGTGCAGTTCCCCTTTCGAAGACTCCCTGTTCCACTCATGCACAAGAACCATGATTCGGTTAATCATGGATTTGAAAATCTGAGAATTGAAAATCAAGTGTATTTGAAACTCCCTTCTGAATTCATGTGCACTTGGAAAATTCGTAACTTAATATGTCTTTTGGAAAATTTTCCTATTTCTTCCCATGTTTCATTTGCCTACCAATAATTATCCAGTTTATTCTTATACATTCGTTGTGGTTGATGTGTTTTCCCCTTCATTTCTGAACTTTAATTAACTTCTGACAACGACTTCATTATAGGCATGACAAGGCTGAGAACACAGTGCCCGAAACTGAAGCTTCTACAGCTGATCGCCTCTGAAGTCTGAACGGGAGAGATTTTCCAGATGATGGAGACCTTTTTACTGGTTTTATGGGGGAGAAAAAAATATACTTCTGCTAGAAAGCAGTTTTGGTAGTTGGATGAGCTTTTCTACTATATTTTATCTCTAGGATTGTCGACATATTCTGAATCTCTTGGGCCACTATTGTTATTTCTTTAGGTGTTTTTATTCCGGGATTTTGTTTAATTGTTGTGGTTGTTGGTTACGTCCATGAAGTGGTTTTGAACTGTAATGATTACTTGAAATCACATTGGTTGAGATAATTTATCGTATTTTTATTAGATGCCTCTGTTAATTATGTACTTAGGGATATAAAAATAAATACGTGTATTCTCTGTCTCCATTAATATGTTTTATACTTGCAAAATAAACACGGAGTCTCCTGATTGGTGGTACTCTTAATCGAGCACAGATTGCTTGGACCACACACTTGTATTTATTTTCGAATCGTGGTCATGATCTAGTCGTAAATTGTTATGATCTCTTTTTGAATTCACCGTCTTCATCATGTTATAGTTTTTGTTCGGAGTGGATGGTCGGAGGTTGTCCGGAGACCTTTGATGGCTGCTCGTTTCAAACAAAAATTATAATCTGGTGGGGAATATGAACTCAGGAAGGGATCATAACCATTTATGGTTTATTTGGGAGGAGGTGAGGGAAGGGGAAGGAAGGAGAAATAAGGGGAAGGGAAATTTTGAACCTCGTTTGGGAAGGAGTGAGGAAAGGGAAGGAAAGGTAAGAAAAGGATAAGTTTTAACCTTCGTTACTCATGGAAAGAGAGATTTTCTTACACTCCGAATTAAGATGTAAGGAAGGGGAAATGAAAACAAAATATTTTTTATTCCAATTCTATCCCTGTTCTTAATAGTTTAAGAAATATTTCAATTTCTAATTTATTATGTCGTCGGAGTTTAATTTTCTTGCCTTCTTCATAACTCGCTTGCTACAAGATTATTAGAGGAGAGGATCCGACACGTCTTCTAACTGAATTGAAGGGAGAAATTATTTTTGTCGTCAAAATTTAAAGGGATATCTACTATTTTTTAATTTTTCCATCAAAATTTAATAAGTTTTTTGAAGAATAGGAATTCTCGTTATCAGCGCGTTATCTTTCAAATTTTTTTTATTTAAGATTTCTAAAATCATTATTTTCATTATTTCTCATTTAATTATTTGATTATCGGTAATTCATTGTTTTGTTATTTTGTTATGAATAGTATAAAAAATTAATTTCTTATTAAAAATAGCTAATTTAAATGATAATATAAAAAATTAATTTTATTATTAAAAATATCTAATTTATATTTATAAAATAAATATTAATATTAGGAAAATTTTCTAATTTAAAAAATAAGGGTATTTTTTGATGTATACCCAAGGGCTGAAAATAGGAGATATCAGTTATCACTTCCGGAAGGCCTAATTCGTAAAGAAGATTCATGAACAAGCACGGCTGAATATTGAGAAAAGAACTTAGCAATACATGTAACAAGCTAACAAGGGGCGCAAGAAAATTGTGTTTGAACTAGGAGAATGAGTTTGGTTACACCTCTGAAAGGAGCGATTTCCGGACAAACGTCGTTCTAAACTTCCACCTCGAGAGAATGACTCATTTCAAGTATTAGAGCGCATCAATGATAATGCCTACAAATTTGAACTACCAGGTGAGTATGGCGTACATTCTACTTTTAATGTTGCTGACTTATCCCCGTTTGATGCAGGTGATGATTTGAGGACAAATCCTTTTCAAGAAGGGGAGAATGATGTATGCCCAAGGGCTGAAGATAGGAGAGATCAGTTATCACTTCCGGAAGACCCAATTACAAAACTACGGGCAAAGTGTTTCAAGGAAGCACTAAATGAGCTAATCAAAAAACATTGGGAGGACTATGAGCAAGGAGAAACCAAGATAATCGCAACTGCTAGTCGTGGCCTAATCCACGTAATCGGGCACAACCATCCGTGACTGACCGTGCTTAACGGAAGAACGCTAATAAGCATGCAAAGCATGGGAATTCGTTCATGCATGAAGACTTTAGTATTTTAGATTGTTTAATGAAGCATGCAACTTGAGACTCTAATTGTGCATGCATTTATTTTGTTTTGGGTTTCTAGATAGCTTGCATGAGGCATGCAACATTGGGACTCTAATTATGCATGTACTTATCTTGTATTTTCCTTGTTCACTCCCATTATATAAGAGAGGGACATCTTAGTATGAAGCAACTTAGTTTTTGGTGAGATTATGTGCTCTCTTAGTTCTTGAAAGAACTTGCTAAACTTATCGAGTCTACTCTCGTGGCGTTCAACCCATCGAAACTTATCACCCCTAGGTGTGGCGTTTCTTTCCTTCGTAGGTTTGGTTCGTGCCAATTCTTGGTTACGGGTCAAGGCTCACACTCTTGTCATTTAGTTCTTGGGGTTCTATCTACCTTTGTTTCGGGTTTCATCACATTTATTGGTGGGGTTCGTATCATCTGGTATCAGAGCTTCGGTTCAAAGGCAAGTGCAAATCTATCTTTACTTGTTGTTCAGCCAAAAGCAAAAAAAAAAAAATCATGGAAAAAAAAAGAGCGCAACGAAAAGACAAAAAGAAGAAGAAGAAGAAGAAGAAGAAAGCGCAAAAAAAAAAAAAAACTGCTTGTGTGAATCGAAGTAAATTGTCTTCAACAATTCTTTTCTTGTTTTCCTTATTCTCAAACTTCTACTCTTTCATTTTCTCTTAAAATTCTGCCATCATAAATTTCGGTGGTATCTTTTGAATTGCTACGTGATATTTTGATTTGTTCTAGAGTTTGATCAAGAACTGAGAGATATCATCAATTGAGAGCTACCATCCAAACGTGAGTTGAGTGCTTGTGAGATTTTCTTTCATTTTGCAGTCATGTCCAACAACCAGGAGGATGGAGCAAATGAGGGGGTTAGACCACTTCCAAACTTGCAATTACAAGCATTGATGGGGGAGATGCAGCGGATGATGAGGGCGGAATTAGAATCCATCCATGAGAGGTTAGATCGAGTGGAGGATGGGACACCAAGAAGACATCAACAAGACCGTATTACTAGACCACAACGAAGACATGCCCAAGGGATTGATGTCGAAGAAGATGAAGAGGTTATTGTGGAAGACTTTGATGAGCAAAACTATAATCGGGGCAGGATTGGATATCGAGGAGATAGAAATGGAACTAGAAGAAATAATGATTTAGGAGGGATTAAGATGAAAATTCCAACCTTTCAAGGAAGAAATGACCCAGAAGCTTACTTGGAATGAGAAACTAAGATGGAAATGATGTTTGACTATCATGAATTCTCAGAGTTTAAAAAGGTGAAGTTAGCTGCCATTGACTTCACTGATTATGCTATTGTTTGGTGGGATCAAGTGGTGATGACTCGGAGAAGGAATAGAGAGCAACCTGTGTCTACTTGGGAGGAGATGAAAGTGCTCATGAGAAGGAGGTTTGTACCCAGCCATTATTATAGAAGCTTATATCAGCGGCTTCAAAGGTTATCTCAAGGCTCCAAAAGTGTGGATGAATATTTCAAGGAGATGGAGTTGTCCATGTTCCGAGCTAATATCGATGAAGATTGGGAAGCCACCATGGCCAGTTTTTTACATGGTTTAAACCCAGAAATTGCTGATATTGTTGAATTGCAACATTATGTTGAGCTGTCAGACATGGTCCACCAAGCACAAAAAGTGGAAAAACAACTCAAGAGGAGATGATTGGCTGGGGGGGGGGGGACAACCAATGACTACTCATGGCACATGGCGGACAGCTCCAAGAAAGGAGGAACAACCTCAAAATAAGCCAAAGTTTGAACCCTTCAAGAAGCCCAAACCTACACCATCTACTACTCAAGGTAATCGCGAGCCCATTTCCTCTAAAACTCGTGATATCAAGTGTTTTAAATGTCAAGGGCATGGTCATATAGCTAGTCAATGTGTGAACAAAAGGGTGATGGTAATAAACGCTCAAGGTGAACTTGAAACGGAAGATGAGGATGAAATAGTTGAAGAAGTGCCACAAAAAGAGGACAGTGATGATGAACAACATGCTGTTATCGGAGACTTATTGGTGGCCCGACGAGTTCTAAATCTACAAGCTAAGGAGGAAGAAAGTAATCAAAGGGAGAATTTGTTTCATACCCTTTGCTTTGTCAATAACAAGGTTTGCAGTGTTATTATTGATGAGGGGAGTTGCACCAATGTGGCAAGTACTGATTTGGTGGAGAAATTATCACTACCAACTCGGAAACATTCATGACTTTATCGACTGCAGTGGCTAAACGATTGCGGAGAAATCAAGGTAACAAAACAAGTCTTGGTAGCAATCTCCATTGGCAAATATGAAGATGAGCTGTTGTGTGACGTAGTTCCCATGCATGCATGCCATCTATTGTTGGGAAGATCTTGGCAATTCGATCGAAAGGTAACACATGATGGCCTCACAAATAAGTATAGTTTTACTTTGAAAGGGCAACCTATTATTCTTGTACCGTTGACTCCAAGACAAGTTATGGAGGACCAGTTGAGACTACAAAAAGCAAATGAAAAAAAGAAAGAAAAAGAAATTGAGAGAAAAAAAATTGAAAAAAAAGAAGAAGAGGGAAAGAAAAATGAGAGGAAAGAAGATGAGAGGAAAGAGACAAAAGGAGTGGGTAAGGAAAAAAAAAGAGAGAGAAAGAAAAATATTTTTTATGCAAACAAAAAAAAGTGAGCTTAAGCGAGCTTTGCTTTCAAATCAGCTGCCCCTTATCCTTTTGTATAAGGAGGCACTCTTGAGCACTAACGACCTTAACAATTCTTTGCCTAGTGTTATTGTTTCTCTCTTACAGGAATTCAAGGAGGTCTTTCCTGAAGAGATTCCGCATGGTTTACCTCCAATTAGAGGAATTGAGCACCAAATTGACTTCATACCTGGTGCCTCCATTTCGAATCGACCTGCCTATAGAAGCAATCCAGAGGAAGCAAAGAAACTTCAGAGGCAAGTTAATGAATTATTAGAAAAGGGGTATGTTCGAGAAAGCATGAGTCTTTGCGCCGTGCCTATGTTACTAGTTCCCAAGAAGGACGGAACATGGAGGATGTGTGTAGATTGTCGAGCCATTAACAACATCACGGTAAAGTATCGCCATCCAATTCCTAGGATTGATGATATACTTGATGAATTGCATGGTTCTTGTGTGTTCACAAAAAATGATCTTAGGAGTGGATATCATCAGATTAGGATGAAGGAAAGTGATGAATGGAAAACTGGTTTTAAAACTAAGCATGACTTATATGAATGGTTACTAATGTCTTTTGGCTTAACTAATGCTCCTACCACTTTTATGCGTTTAATGAACCATGTTTTGTGTGCTTTCTTAGGGAAATTTGTAGTTGTATATTTTGATGATATTTTGATTTTTAGCAGAAGCTTAGAAGAGCATGTTACACATTTAAGGTTAGTTTTGAGTGTGCTAAAAGAAGAAAAGCTTTTTGCTAATCTTGATAAATGCACCTTTTGTATGGAGAAAGTTGTGTTTCTTGGTTTTGTTGTTAGTACTAAAGGCGTTGAGATGGATGAGGAAAAGGTGAAAGCAATCCAAGAGTGGCCAACACCGACAACAATTAGCCAAGTGAGGAGTTTCCATGGTTTGGCAAGCTTTTATCGATGGTTTGTTCGTGATTTTATCAATATTGCAGCTCCTCTTACTAAAGTCATCAAGAAAAATGAGTCATTCAAGTGGGGAGAGGAGCAAGAGAGGGCCTTCAACACTTTGAAAGAAAAGCTAAGTTCTGCTCCTTTACTAATCCTACCAGATTTTTCTAAAACATTTAAAATCGAATGTGATGCTTCTGGTGTTGGTATATGTGCTGTGCTTATGTAGGAAATGAGACACATTGCTTATTTCAGTGAGAAGTTGAGTAGAGCCACTCTCAACTATCCCACATATGACAAGGAAATGTATGCATTTGTGAGAGCATTGGAGACATGACAACATTACCTATGGCCAAAAGAATTCGTGATTCACACAGATCATCAATCTCTAAAGCATTTGAAGAGCCAACATAAGTTGAACCGATGCCATGCTAAATGGGTAGAATTCATTGAGACATTTCCTTATGTGATCAAATACAAGCAAGGAAAGGAGAACGTAGTTGCTGATGCACTATCTCGAAGGTATGCTTTACTATCCACTTTAGATACGAAGTTACTTGGATTTGAATATATCAAGGATTTATATACTAACGATACTGATTTTTCTGAGGTGTTCAAAGCATGCGATAAGGTTGCATTTAGTAAGTTTTATAGGCATGATGAGTTTTTATTTCGTGAAAATAGATTGTGTGTGCCTATGTGTTCGTTACGTGAATTATTCACTAGGGAAGCCCATGGTGGTGGATTGATGGGTTATTTTGGCGTTACTAAGACTTTAGGGGTTTTACAGGATCATTTCTTTTGGCCTCATATGAAACGCGACGTGGAAAGAATTTGTGAGAAGTGTATCACTTGCAAACAAGCTAAATCTAAATTGAAACCCCATGGCTTGTATACTCCTTTGCCTATACCTAGTGAACCTTGGACTGATATTTCAATGGACTTTGTTTTGGGATTACCCCGGACCAAGAGAGAGAGAGAGAGATTCAATTTTTGTTGTGGTAGACAGATTCTCTAAAATGACGCATTTCATTCCATGTCATAAAACCGATGATGCATCGCATATAGCTGAATTGTTCTTTAAAGAGGTTATTAGGTTGCATGGCATGCCTAGGACCATTGTCTCTGATAGAGATGCAAAATTTTTGAGTTATTTTTGGAAGACTTTGTGGGGGAAATTAGGAACTAAATTGTTGTTCTCTACTACTTGTCACCCCCAAACTGATGGGCAAACTGAAGTGGTCAATTGAACCTTGTCCTTTTTACTTCGTGTGGTCATTAACAAGAATTTGAGAATATGGGAAGATTGTCTACCTCATGTTGAATTTGCTTACAATAGGAGTATACATTCTGCGACTAAATTTTCTCTATTTGAAATTGTTTATGGTTTCAATCCCTTGTCACCATTAGATTTGATTCCTTTAGCTGTAAGTGAGCATATAAACTTAGATGGTAAGCAGAAGGCCGAATTCGTAAAGAAGATTCATGAACAAGCACGACTGAATATTGAGAAAAGAACTCAGTAATACATGCAACAAGCTAACAAGGGGCGCAAGAAAATTGTGTTTGAACCAGGAGAATGGGTTTGGTTACACCTCCGAAAGGAGCGATTTCCGGACAAACGTCGTTCTAAACTTCTACCTCGAGGGGATGACCCATTTCAAGTATTAGAGCGCATTAATGATAATGCCTACAAACTTGAACTACCAGGTGAGTATGGCGTACATTCTACTTTTAATGTTGCTGACTTATCCCCGTTTGATGCAGGTGATGATTTGAGGACAAATCCTTTTCAAGAAGGGGAGAATGATGTATGCCCAAGGGCTGAAGATAGGAGAGATCAGTTGTCACTTCCGGAAGGCCCAATTACAAGACTACGGGCAAAGCGTTTCAAGGAAGCACTAAATGTGCTAATCAAAAAACATTGGGAGGACTATGAGCAAGGAGAAACCAAGATAATCGCAACTGCTAGTCGTGGCCTAATCCACATAATCGGGCACAATCATCCATGACTGGCCGCGCTTAACGGAAGAACGCTAATAAGCATGCAAAGCATGGGAATTCGTTCATGCATGAAGACTTAAGTATTTTAGATTGTTTAATGAAGTATTCAACTTGAGACTCTAATTGTGCATGTATTTATTTTGTTTTGGGTTTCTAGATAGCTTGCATGAGGCATGCAACATTGGGACTCTAATTATGCATGTACTTATCTTGTATTTTCCTTGTTCACTCCCATTATATAAGGGAGGGACATCTTAGTATGAAGCAACATAGCTTTTTGTGAGATTGTGTGCTCTCTTAGTTCTTGAAAGAACTTGCTGAACTTATCGAGTCTATTCTCGTGGCGTTCAACCCATCGAAACTTATCACCCCTAGGTGTGGCGTTTCTTTTCTTCGTAGGCTTGGTTCGTGCCAATTCTTGGTTACGGGTCAAGACTCACACTCTTGTCGTTTAGTTCTTGGGGTTCTATCCACCTTTGTTTCGGGTTCCATCACATTTATTGGTGGGGTTCATATCATTTTTATAATTTTATCTATTTAACCTTCATTCCCATTCCTTTCCTCCCAAACAAAGTAACACATGTTACGAACCTTCCATCCCTCCCAAACAAAGAGAAGTTAAATACTTTACTTCCCCTCACTTCCCCTTCCTTCCCCTCCCTTCCCCTTCCGTTAATGAACTTTCCCTCACTCCATCCAAACAGAGGGTAACGGTTGGATCGCGGTCACGATCTAACCGTAAATACGAGTGACACATCTCCTGGACCACAAAAAGTGGTCCAGGAGATCTTGCCTCCTCTTAATCGGAGGTACCTTAAGGATCAAATTAATACGGAATCTCGAGTAAAAATTTATTATAGGGGTCTAGTTTATGTCGATTAATTTGAATAATGATTGCCATCGGTCTTAATTAAGAAGTGTCTATAGTTTGAATATAATTTAGTGTTTATAAGTCAACCGTTAAGTAAAGAAGTGTATATAGTTCAGCATAATTTAGTGTTTATAAGTCAACAGTTCATGGTAGAAAATTTATTTATTAATTTATTAAAAATAAAATTTATTTTTTAGATGTCTAAAAGGTGAGAAGGTGTCTTGCCGTTGCTGCACCATTGTCATGGCCTTATGAAAGTTTAGGGTTTATGTAATTAATCATTTGATTGATTTGGTCAAATGAAATTTTTTTACACATCATCAGGGTAAATCAGAAAGCGCCATCAAATCGATATTCTTAGCTCAAACTCTCATTAAAAAAAATTTATTAATTAATTAATCGAAATTAAAATTTAATCTTTAGATATCGGGCAAACTAAGAACACACTTTGCTTGTACCGTTGGTCGGCTATTGTACCTCCATTATTTCACTTTTATTATTTTATTATTTTTACTTAGTATTAAGTATCTAATTATCTTAATTGACTAATTTTGGAATTATCAACTTAATATCATAGAAATTTCGTTACAGGATAAATTGAGAAATATTTATAGAGATCTATCCATATAGTTAACGTTTGGTCCATTTTTCACTTTAAAAAAGTCCTCTATAGTGCATCGCAATATAAACTTAAAACTTACATTCTTTGATTATCCGTTAAACGACCGAACAATTGCACCATTACCTAGGGCTATTTCACTTATTTCACTCCACAAGAAGCTGTTTTATTCGAACACGTGACATTTATCATTTCAAAAAGGAAATTATCAGGAAAGGAGGTGGCAAAAGTCATTATATAAAATTTATTATTTTTTAAAATATAATTTTACGTGGCCTCGAATTATTTAAACTTTATGTAATGTGAATATCTATTATAGTTATTGAAATTAATTTAATTTGGTAAATGTACTTTAAAAATCAAATTAAAATAATACAAAAGGAAAATTGGATTGGGTGGAGAAGGTCTAGGTCTATAAATGCGGCCCGGTCCCAAGCAACCCTCCCGACTCTCATTCGACCGTTGCAAACTCCATCCCTCCGCCTTCTCTACCAAACTCCTCCTATCACGTTCGTGCTTCTCGTCGCATCGCATTGGTTCTTAAGGTCTGTCCCTTGTCCTTCTCCTTTCTTCGCTAGATCTCTCCGGATCGCTTCGGTTTTGTATGCTAATGTTGAGTTCGGTTCCACAGGCCACCATGATCTGTATCGACAACTCCGACTGGATGCGAAATGGGGACTACACGCCTAGACGACTCCAGGCGCAAGCGGACGCCGTCAATCTCATATGCGGTGCTAAGACTCAGGTGCTCGCTTCTCTCTCGCATGCAAAATTGTTGCTTTAGTCTAATGTCTCATTTGGCCGTTCTCAAAATTTAGGCGGTGCTTTAGAGATTCTGAGTTGGCGCTAGCATTGAGGATCTCCATGGAACAGGAACGAGCAAGACAAGAGACTGCTTCCAAAAAGGCTGATGAGGATGCCGCTAAACAGGAAAAAGGTGCTGAGCAGGCTTCAAGTTCCAAAGATGCAACTATCAGTGAAGTAGACAAGAATTCAGCTATTGCTACTGATGATAAAAGGCACAGTTTAACTGTATGTTCTTTTCTACAACTAAATTTATGTTTTGTAATTTGATGTTTTGCAATATAATTCAAAAAAACTAATTTTTGTTTCCGGAGGCAATCTTATTTTTTTTTCAGTCATAAAGGATCTTAGGATGTTCGTAGGAATGACATTCTTTCACTAATAAATTTCTATTATGATAATGAACATTGCAATTCTAACTAAAATAATAGATGGTAAAAAGCTGAGGCCTAACAAGAGATTACCTTTTTGTCACTTGCTAATTTCCTTGTTAGATTTTAAAACTTTATTTGTCTTTCATGAAAGGTTCTGTTTGCTTCTTAATGTGTTAGTTTTTTTGGCATAAAATTAAACAAGTTATGGTGCTACATCGAGAAGATGCTTCACCTTTGTTATTTTCTCTAAAATCTTTGATAAAAGGGTAGTCTACTGCACGAAGGTTCCGCTAGTGTGAGGTCTTGGGGAAAGGTCGGACTATATTGGGTCTATTGTATGTAGCTTGACCTTGCATTTTGCAAGAGGCTATTTCTGCGACTCGAACTTGTAACCTCAAGGTCACATGGCGGTAAAGCTTTCCTTCAAAATAAAATAAAATCATTAAAAATGGAAAATTTAAACATGGATCACATCATTCTCCTTTAATAAATTGAAATATATCAAAAAGGTAATTCTAAATATTATTTTATTTATCTTTTTAACTCTCAAAATTTATTTTCCAAGGAATGACAAAGTTTTAAGAATATTTTTAAAAAATTTTCATAATCTAACAAAAACTTAATGTTTCACTCTTTTAATAATTAATACTTTTATCACTCTTGTACAATAATCCAATAAAATTAATAGTTCTATTCCAGTTTATGCCAGTTTCATTGATACTGCTATTTGTTGACAGATAAACAAGCTTTTGAGCTTTTATGGGTTGAAAGGATAAAGATAGCGAATGGTTTTGCTAAAGCTCTAGCTTATTTACACGAATATGGGATCAGTCATTGGGATGTGAAGAGTGCTAAGATCTTGCTTGTCTTGGTATATACACTAGCAGCCTTATGTCTTAGGAAATGGGATGTGAAACTAATCTATGCCTTGATTTTTAGGACTTTAATTCAAAGATTGCTGACTTTGGATTGGCAATGAACTTCCAAACATATTCTACCGGTAGAGATTGTGTATCACACCTCTTGTTATGTTGCTCTAGAGTATATATTTTATGGTAAGAATCATTTTGATGATCTCATTTCCCCTAAATAATAATGACCCTTTTGTATTATGAATTGGTTGTCAAATTGCACAAACTATAAAAAAAGGTACAACTTGAACCAAATACATAAAAAAACAGCTACATCTTGGTATATTTATAGTACAATTTGGACCTGAACATTTTATTTACATCTAACTATGAAGATGTGTGTCCCTTTCAAAATCTTTTCATACCTAAATTCTATCATAACTAGATAGGGATGGATCTTGTTGACCTTGATGAATCACTATCATAAGACGATCATCTCATGACTAGTGGAAATGAATCAAATCATATGGTTCTATTTCTCAATCTTTTATGATTGAAAAAGTTATCATTCACAGTTTCTGTTGAAGGTTTTTTTTGAGAAGCTAAGGGTTAATAAGTTTTTTAGAAATCAGATAAATTCCATTTTATACATACACAAGGAAGGTAATTGAAAAAGAAAGGAGGTTTTTCTTTTTGCACTTAGGAGCTATGAAAATGAAAATTTGTGCATGGTTTTGTAAGAGAGAAAGAAGTGAGAATCCTCTTTTCAACTAACCTGGCTCCTGTTGTTATTTTCTTTCTACTATTTTGAAAGTAGCTGCTTCAGTTTTATTTCTCATCAAATGTCAGTCTAGTTGTCAGTTAAGAAAAAAAAATTCTGAAATGGCATGGGCCTCTTTGTAGATTTCACTATAAAAGTCAATGCAGGTTAAGCTTGATAGTTGCATTTTATCCTATGCTAAGATCAATGTTCATTTACTCGTAGACAATCAAACTTCTAACAAATGATTAAGCTTTTCTAATGTTGGACTACTTGAGGCATTATTTATTTAACCTTTTTTTTCTTTTCCATTTTCATGCAGTGTAAGTGAAAAGATTGATGTATATATATTTGGAGTCATATTATTGGAAATTCTCTCGAGTCTGTATGTGGTCCACTTGAACATGAAGGTGCAACAAAGTTAAGCTGCCACAACAATGTAATTTTTTTTTTTATTATTATTATTTCAACTAGTTGTTATGGTACTGAATGTTATACAAGCATGGAAAATGTGGCCATAAAAAGAACACTTTCTTCCATAGTTCTACAATTTCGCAGTCATAAAGAATTTATATAACATTAGAACAACCAATCCATCAAGCAAATAGTAGTTAGCACTATCAATAAAAACAGTTTACTCTTAACATGATTGACTCTACATAACAATTTAAGGTATATATACATTGTTAGGGTCGATTTGTAGCTAGAAGAGAGGAGGGGTGAATAGCTCGTCGCGTTCGTTGTCTTGATACTTCGTGATGATGTGCAGCGGAAAAGAACTCGAAGCAAACACTCACAACGCTGACAAGAGAATTTACTTGGTATCCACCTTAAGAAGAGGTGACTAATTCAAGGATCCACACACGACACTCACTCCACTAATAAAACTCTTCTTCTTGGTAACTACCGGATGTGGAGAAACCTCATACAACACTGACACATACAACAACTCAACACAAGAAGAAAAATACAATGAATACAAATGAAAAACTCTCTTCTTGCTCACTTGTTACTTGTAGTTGCCTCTTGAACCTTGGAATTGCACCAACACTTGTCCCCAAGAGCTTTCAAGAACTGGCGAGAAGTGTCGGAGAAGATCGCGTGAAGATCAGGAAGAAGGATTACTGCGTTTGAATGCTTCATCGCCTTTATATCTGCAATTCTAGGGCTTCCAATCGATTGGGGCTCCTCCCAATTGATTGCCATGTCATATCCCAACGATCTCGACCATCCAAAACCTACATCCTGCGCAACGGTCGTATCCCAATCGATTGGGGAGGCTTGAATCGAATCGATCGATTCAGAGCGCCTCTGTGTTGTTCGCTGGAAAAACCTGAATCGATTAGCTGATCGATTCAGCTTTCTCGCGTCACATGTGATTTTCAGCCCCCAATTGATCAGTCGGTGCCCAATCGATCGACTGATCGATTGACCACCCTTGACTTGCTTAACTCAAGCTCAAGGGCCCCTAAATTCAACATCCGGTTAACTGTGCTGGGACTTCTTCACCAAGTGTCCGGTCAATTCTTTGACCCACCTGGACTTTTCTCCTTGTGCCAAGTGTCTGGTCAACCTTGACCCACTTGGACTTACCATCTCATGTCGAATGTCCGGTCCTCCATGACCCACTTGAACTTCCACTAGATGTTCGGTCACCCTTGACCCATCTGGATTTCCTCGTGCCAAGTGTTCGGTCAACCCTTTAACCTACTTGGGCTTCCCAATACCAGATGTCCGGTCAGCTTTGATCCACCTGGATCTCCACGTGCCTGACTTTACTCACCAGGTCTTTCCATCTGCCTGGCTTCACTTACCAGGACTTTCCATCTGCTTAGCTTCACTCATCAAGACTTTCATCTAGCTTCACTCATTAGGATTTTCCCACTGTCTAGTTTCACTTACTAGGTCTTTCAGTTGATTTCACTCACCAGGATTTTCAACTGTCTGGTTTCACTCACCAGGATTTCCCCTTACGTAACCTCCAGTTAGGACTTTCTCAGTCAAGTATCCGGTCAATCCTTTGACATACTTGACTCTTCTTCACATCAGTCTGGTCAAACCTTGACCAGAGGGGAATTGTTCCAACGATCTCCCCAATCGGATGATTGCTTCTGCAATCTCCATATATTGTCAAACATCGAAACCCAAGCATCAAGACTCAAGCTTGAGCCAACTCAAGCTTGAGCCAACTCAACCTTGACCCAGAGATATTGCACTAACATACATATATATCCTGGTTAAAAAAATTAAATGAATGTCTTCCTTCACTTTCTTCTCAGGCTTCTCCTGATAAAGGCAAAGGCTTATGATTTACACTAGTAGATATAATAGATAACGATCTAGTCTTTATAAAAACCTCTAATATATGTGATACAGGAAATACTCCAGACATAGAGTCAAATGCCTAGTAAACATATGATCCTGTCCGAACGCTGAATCGATGGACGCTGGGCACGTGACACTCTTCCAACTGATGACGTGGGTCCCTGACCGGCCGTATGGAGCTCCGACGAACCTGCAACGAAGCCGGGCCGGGAAGGGGTTCCCGGCGACGACCCTCCGACGCTCAAGTCAGGCAAGAGGAAAATGCAGAGGTGGCTTCGAATATCAGAGAATGCGTACCTCCGGCGAAGTGTGAGGACCCTTATATAGAGCTGTGAAGAGGCTTATGCACACATACCGAGGCAAATACGTGTCCTCTTACCATACCTCAGTATGGGCTTGTCAGAGGAGCTTGCCTGACACCATACTGCTACAGTCCGAGCACCTCTCTGATGGGACGACAGAATCTTCTGTCGTAAGGTTCAGCGTATTACTTGATCGTTGGACATGCCTGTTGTCAGAAGATGTTTCCCGATGTTTCCCTTGTCCTTTTGTCTCTTCTGTTCCCGCGCCGAGCGTCCGGCCGCTCGGCAGTCCCATCATGTTCGACCGGACGTAGGTACTGATCCGCTTGGGAGATTCCAGGTTGTGTGCTCGGATGAAACTGTTCATAGCATTACTGCTTTACGCCTCGGCCGAGCGGGCTACCCGCTCGGCCCGGCGACCCTATTCACCATGAGCGTCGGAGACCCGACTCTCCATCGGGTTGTCTTTGCTTCCGCTTATACCCCGTTCGGCCGGTCGATTTTCCCTTTTTCGGTCCGCTGAATCTCACACTGCCCTTGACTTTTGTCCTCCACGTGGCGTTGATTCCCCTCAAAGGGGGTCCCCTATCTATACCGCCGGATCACTTGCCTCCCCTTCAAGTCTAGTCGAAGGAGGCGATTAGTCCGACTGACTGGACTGTTAGTTGCAACGAGCGGCGTCTCCGTGAAACTATCTTCCGCTCGACCCCCACGTGGGTAGCTATGGCGTTCAGTCAACGGCAACATTGCTCGGATCTCTTCGGAATTTGCGCCAATCTTCGACATTAAGGCCAAGCACGCGCTCTGTGCCTCGATAAGGCGCTTATTAAATGCTATCCCGTGGTGGAATGCCACGTGGCATTGTTGCCGTCATCGTACGGCGGCGACGCCGTGGGTGACGAGACCGAGGCGGTTTGAAATGGACGGCGCGATGCGTGCTCCGGTTCTCGCGACCTGAATCCGACGGTGGAGGCCGCTCGGGCTCAACCCTATAATGCCTTTGCTTTCTCCGCCTTCGCCGCATTTCTACTCTCGCGTGCCCAGAAGCTTCCTTCGCCGTTTCAGTGCTCCGGCAGCTTCGGTTCTCTTTTTTCGGCGATCCCACGTTCTTCGTCGATCCTCCTTCTTCTCTGTAAGGCTCTTTTTCTGTTCTATCTTTGATTCTTATGTTTTCTTTGCGTTTCTTTCCCTAGTTTTGGTCCTTGGGGCACTGTTTCGTTTGCCATCTTCTTTCTTCTACCCTTTTCCTTTTGTTGCTTCGTTCGTTCGGACAATGGCTAGCTCTTCTCAACCTCAAGACCAAGCCCTCGGCCCTTGGTATACTACCTTGGAGTCGCGATTCGATCGGCGCGACGCCGATGTTCTGATTGAAAATTTTGATATCCCTTCTGATTTTGAAATCATTTTACCCTCTCCCTCCGCTCGGCCACACAAACCGCCGCGTGGAGCTTTTTGTGTTTTCCGCGACCAATTCACAGCCGGTCTGCGATTTCCAATTCATCCCTTCATCGGTGAAGTTTGTAATTTTTTCAGCATTCCGCTCGGAAGCCTAGTCCCCAACACTTTCCGCCTTCTGTGCGGCGTTGTCGTCCTGTTCAAAATCCACGACATTCCCCTCCGACCGGAGGTCTTCTACTATTTCTACTACCCTAAACAGTCCGAGCTGGGCACTTACATGTTCCAGGCTTGGCTCGGTTTAGTTTTCTTTAGTAAACTGCCTTCTTCCAATAAGCATTGGAAAGAATATTATTTCTACCTCCGTATGCCCGAACGGTCCTCCTTCCGAACCCAGTGGCAGGTCGGACCACCAATCTCCCCTGAGCTAAAGAGGTTCAAGACCCGACCGGAGTATCTTCACGCTGCCAACATGCTAGCCGGTCTGAAGCTCAATATCAACAAGTTCTTACCAGAAGGGGTGATGTACATATTTGGCTTGAGTCCGATGAGGACCCCCCTTCCGAGCGGCTTCGGTAAGAATTTTACTTGTACATTTGCCTTGATTGCTAACTGATTCTCTTTTTTCCTTTGCAGCGGACATTGTCATGGAGTCCGTGATGGCCGGCATTTTGAACAGGAAGGCGGCGGCGCTCGAGGCCGCAGCTGCTAAAGAAATGGAGACGCTTGGCATTGAGCCGGTCGGCTCGCATGAGGGAGAGAGCGATACGAATGCGGGGGAGTCAGCCGCTCAGGCTTCTCTCCCGGAGCCAGCGGCTGGCGCAACTGCTAGTCGAGAGCCTTCCGTCCGGGAGGAAGGCTCGGCTCAGGAGGAAGAGCGCTCCCTCCGACAAAAGAGGCGCTGCACGGAGATACCACTCCGCTCGGCTACATCTGCGGTCCATCCATCCGAGCGGGCCACCGCCGATTCTCGCGGCAAAGCCCCAGAGGTAGAGGCGATTTCGTCCGATCGGACGCCATCCTAACTGGATGCGTCTGCGGACCCCCTCGAGGCCATTCCTGTCAGCGTCCTTCCGCCCGCTCCCCGCCAAGTCCAACGTTCGGCCATTCTGTCTCAATTTTCGGCGTCGGCCTTCGATTCTTCCCCGGCTTCTGCCCAGATGACTCCCGGTCGGCGCCGTACCGTCAGGGTCTCACTTCACCTCCCAACCGAAGAATTGATGCCCGAGGCCGATCGACCAACCGCGCCCGAGCACATGGTCACAATGAAGGGGCCTCTAGCTGAAATGTGGGCCGACGCTCGGGCACACGTCGCTATGATTCCCCTCAGCAATTTGGCCAATAGCCACATGCAACAGGCCACTGGGATAAGTGCGTTTTCTTTTGAAGTTTTTTATGCATTCTTTCCGATCGGCCATTAACAATTCTTGCTTATGCCAGAGATAGGTGGAGGAGATCGCCGTCTGCAACCATCTGGCCATGGTGGATGAAGAATTAAAGAGGCTGAAGGCTCCGGGCGGCCCTTCCGGCTCACAAGGTCCATCATATGCCGAGCTGCAGAAAGAGGTCAAAAAGACCCAAGCTTTGTTGACGGCGGAACAAAAGAAAACGGCCGACCAGGCTCATACTTTGTCCGAGCTCGATCGACAGGTCAAATCACTTGACCGAAAGATAAGCCTGGCGACCGAGCGGAAGAAGACGACCATTGCCGACCTGGAGAAGAAGAATGTCGAGGCTCGGGGCCTGGAGCAAAAAGTTAAGGAGCTGATAGACCAGCTGGCCGGCGAGAAGGTACTGTTGTTGTGGTCCGGCGAGAAGAATGTTGTGGTCCGAAAGAGAGAGGAGAAGAGAGGGGTCCGGCAAGAAGGTACTCTCTTCTCCTCTCTCCCTGCTTTCCTTCTTCCCCAAGCAAACTCTCTCCACTCCTCTACCTATAAAAAGCTCTCAGCCTCTCCTCTCCAATCACTCCATTCCTCTCACTACCAACGCAAGTGTTCAAGTTCGCCAGTTTGTTCAGTTCTCCAGTGTGCTAATAGTAATTGTAAGTCTTTATCTTATGCTTCTGTAAAAAAAAATGTAAGTCTTTTTACAATATTTATGTGTGTAGTTTTTGTGAAAACGACTATCTCTATATATTTTCATATTAAATAAAGAACTTTTTATTCCCTATGATGAACTAAACACTCCCTGACCTGGTCAGGGGGGCAGTACCTGTTATTCTATCTATATTTTCGTGTTTCTCTTCCTTAGTCCTTTTCTTAATAATCACAGGTGAACAATAACTGTATCAAGAATAACCAAAAAAAATGTAGTCTTTTTGCAATATTTGTGTGTGTAGTTTGGTGAAAACGACTATCTATGTATATTTCCATATTAAATAAAGAACTTTTTATTCCCTTTGATGAACTAAACACTCCCTAACTGGAGGGGCAGTACCTGTTATTCTATTTATATTTTCGTGTTTCTCTTCCTTGGTCCTTTTCTCAATAACCATAAGTGAACAATAACTGTATCAAGAATAACCGAAAAAAACTTATAAGACATGTGTAGGTAAGTAAGAAGGATTCTTACCCTAAGTCTTATACAAAAACCGAGGCAACGGTTTAACAGTGAGATCTTGAACAGGTGAGGCTTCCTGGAAAACAAACAAGAAAAGAAATAGCTCAGAATAACATAGTATTCTCTTATCCGACCAAGTCTATCTCTCCACAAATAAACAAGCCACTTCTTGGAGTTATAAAAAAAAAAAATCCATTCTGTTACCTTTATTTTACTTCCTATCTCACTACTATTACACTTTTTTACTGTTCTGTTTTGTTTTAGTGTTCCTGTTCTATTTTTTACTTTTTAGTATATGTTTTGTTTTTACTAATAACTTTACTGTTCTGTTCTATATAACTTCAACAAGAAGCACAAAAATTTTGGTATTGTTCTATTCTATATAACTTCAACAAGAAGTACAAAAATTTTAGTATCAGAGCCCCAAGAACCTAAAAGGACCTAACACTTTATGAACAAAATATAATTAAAAAATACTCATTACGAGGAAGCTTTTGATTTTTCTCTACAATTTGCTAAAACTAAAGACATTGGTTATTGTAGCTCTGCACTAGTAGGCCAAGGGGATAGATACTAGTACAACAAAATAATACTATACTAGCCTTACTTCTTTATATTATAAGCTTACAGTATTAGAAACTCAACTCCTTACCCTTGAAAATCATATTCATAAAAATAATCAAACTAACGATTTAAAGGAAGCCCTAGGAAACTTAAATAAAGACCTTAGTAAACTTTCTCTTGGTAAAATAATTACCACCTACTACTTATTAAATTTGCACATACAAACCCAAGATCTCTCTTCTAATGGATCTACACACATGAACACAAACTAAAGTTTTTTTTTGGACCATCACAAACCTTAAGATAATCAAATAGACATTTATTGATGATACCTAAGAGATCGTCAACTAATATTGCTACTTATCAATTAGAATCAATTAGAAGAACTTACAGATATTGAACAAAATTTAGACATGTTTTCAAATAAATAATTAAATACCTTAAATCCAAGGAGGATATATAATTAAGGATTATAATCCTTTTCTATAGCACTGTATAGACATCACAGAACACGACCATTTTATTTACCAGATGGAGGGGAAGAACGATTCACACTTATGATTGAAGAATCTACGCCAACACTTTTGCAACAAAAACATAATTACATCTATTTAGGACTAATTATGTTTGGTCTTAGAGAACTTACTAGAAAGAGCATATGAGCTAAAGTATTTCTAGTCATTTATGACTCAAGATTTTATGATAATGATAAAATCATTATTGGACTTATTGAAGTCGTTATTGGACTTATTGGACTCAATATGACTATTCCAGACTTTATAGAACATATTAAAATCTCAGTTTAAGACAGAGGATATAGAGACTTTCAAAGACATAATAGACATAATTTTTCTAGGAAAAACAATGATCAATATTAATAATAGTTTCAAAGTTCAAATTACTAATATTATTAAAACTCTTACTACAAAAGGAATTTATTTCCTTAAATCTAAATATGGTACGAGCATGTACTTAGAATATCAATAAATGCTTCAGTTAGGCGATGTAAAACTATGACAAACAAACATATCAAACGAGGAAGAGGAAGACCAAAAAAGACTGAGTTAGTAACGATAAAACAAGATAAACTTTATTTAAATATAGATGATGATATAGTTGGAGATAAAGCTCAATGACATAAAAGGATCTATATAGCCAACCCCACTTAGTGGGATAAGGCTTGGTTGTTGTTGTTGTAAACCTAAAGACTTTTCTTCTAATCTATTTGTTGGATTAGACTGGACTCTTAATTTAGAATTAAGTACTAAACCATAAACTTTACAACCAACGGAATCTATAATTTATAAAGATAGACATGGTAGTTCCATAGTAAGATTTCATATTTGCAAACCTAACATCACAAGAAGAGGATCATGAAGATAATCAAACTAATATGAACTTAATGAATATAGAATATAGCATACAGTCAAATCATACAAGCCAAAATAATGAGGCTAACTATTTATTTTATGATGACTTAAATGAATATGTTTACATCCCATTTGAAATAACTACCTATTTTACTGAAGAAGATTTAATAGAATTTGAAACTTTTGATCTTTTACACCATAAATTAGAACCTGACTGGATGTTATATATTTTGATGAAGACCATAATATAATTGCTAAAAAGAAAAATTCTTTCTCAACCTAATGAATCCAGCAGAATCTAGCAGCAGAGCACAGTAAGATATCCTGAAAGCTCTATGAGAACTATGAATTATGGAGGACATTCTCCGAGAACAAAGATTACTCAGTATACTAATAATAATCCTTTGTTGTGAACAATAAGAAAAAAAAGACCACCTGAAATTACTTACTTTGGCAAGAACTTAGTCTTATTAAATATTGGAGAATGTGATGATCCACAACTTTATGATATTTATTTAGAACAATGGAAAAGAGATTATCAAGCCAGACATGAGTTAGACATAGAAACTGTTGGAGCAATCTGGGTACCCTAGGTTTTGATATTTGAGCAAAGGTTTAAGTTAAATTTATTGTTGTATTTGATATGTACTGTGAGTGTATAGGACAAGGAGAGTCCAAGTGTGATCTTGGCAAAGGAGGAAAGTCCAAGGGTGAGTCTTGGCGGTATAAGTCCAAGCATGTAGTCTTGGCAACGTAAGTCTAAGTATGACTTGGCAATGGATGAAGTCCCGGATGCGCGGTCTCTTGGCAAAGGAAGACCCGACAATAAGGACAAGGTCGAAGGAAGCTCCAGAAGGGAAGGCGTGAAGTATGGGGAGGCATCCGAGGGACACGAGGTTGATGGAGGAGGCTAGAAGGTTAGGTCTAGGTTGTGCGGACAAGGACGAGTGCATGAGAGATTGTACTCAGGGTAAAATTATAGGTTTAGGGTTTACTGTAGTAGTACTGTAGCAGTTACTGTAGCAATAGACTAGTGTTTTCATCAGTCAACTGCTAGCGAACAGAATGCCTCTGTTCACTCAACTCATGTGGATCAGTCGACTGGTATTTTTACCAGTCGACTGGTATCAAGCCGTTGGTCTGTAATAGTCAAATTTCACTTAGTACCAGTCAACTTGTGGTTTTACCAATCGACTGGTGGCGGGAAACACAGCTAGGTGTTTCCTCTCGAGCTCTATTTAATAGAGCTCGGGGTGCTTGGCCAAGGTTGACGAAAATAGAGGTGGTTAACCCCTATTAGAGTTTCCAAAGTTTTCTTGAATGATCAAGAGCTTGTGCGAGTTTATGGTGAGATTTCTCCACTCATAAGGAGCTACTCGAGTTAGCCGGAGGTTTTCCGGGGAGTCATCCACCGATTGATCGGGATCGTCTTACGGACAACCATGGAGTAGGAGTTTCATCTCCGAACCACGTTAAAACGTGTTAGGTTTTTGTTAGTGTTTGTCTTATATTTTTGCTGTGCACACTAACCATTGTAGGAAGCGACGTTTTGGGTGAGATGCTATTCACCCCCTCTAGTAGACACAAAGGTCCAACAAGTGGTATCAAAGCTAGGTCACTCTTCTACGGACTAATCATCGAGGGAGCAAAGTGCTAGAGGAAGATGGAGTCAGAAGGTTCGCTTGGATAGGATATCCGGATCCCGCCTCCATATGACCGAGAAGACTTCGAGTATTGGAGGTCTCGCTTGGAGACTTGGTTCCAAATGAATTGGGATAATTGGATGACATTGGAGGATCTATTCGAAGCTTCGACGGATAAGAAGGGAAAACGTCTCCATCCTCGGTATTGGACTAAGGAATAAAGGGAGTAATCAGAGACGGATATGGAGGTAACGAAAATTCTATTGAATTTATTGCCTCCTAACGTTTTGTTGAGTGTAGGTAAATTCGAGAATGCAAGTGACCTATGGAAAAAGATAATTGCATTTCATGAAGATCCTACAAAACTTTAAGTAGTGGAGGAGCCCAAGGAGAATGACTCATTGGTTCAAGAGGAGAAGAGTCAATCGGTTGTTGACACGTGCTCAACATCCGAAGACGAGAAGGAAGATGAGGAGGTATCATCTACATCTTCAAGGGAGGAAGAAGTGGAATCGTTCACATCATCAAGTGAAGAGGAAGAAAAGTAATCTAAGGAAGAGGAGATCTTGGAAGCTCAACCCTCCACCTCAACTACCAATAAGAGCACAAAGGACCACATCCAATGCTTTGAGTGTTGTAAGATGAGGCACTACAAGATTATGTGTCCTTCGCTCAAGAAGGTAAAGGAGGTAAACTTTAAACTCACTAAAGTTAATTTAGAAACTAATGTGAGTTGTAGGAAGAAGAAGGAGAAGAAGCACATTAGGTGCTTTACATGTGGTGAGTGGGGTCACTACCACACAAAGTGTCCAAGGAGAGGAGAGCTCAAGAAATTGGCACATTTGAAGAAATGGGAAAAGAATAGGAGATCAAGTCAAGGAGGAGCTTCAAAGGTAAAAGGGAAGGTAACCCCTAGATTTAGGTACAATGATAGGAATAGCGTTAATGTATTTGATAGCCCTAGGAGACCTATTCATGCTAAATCTAGTAAGGGTAGACCTAATAAAACTCAAACCACTTTACTTAAGGGAAGGAAAATGGGTGAAAACCTAAGCATAAATCCCAAGAAGGGGAGACATTGTTGGTGCGGGTAGCACTAACGGTCTAACCCAGGTTTTGATGAATGACAAATAGGTTAAGTTAGTTTTGTTGTTATCTGACACTTTGATCAAGTGTGCAGGAGAAGTCCAGACAGGTCGACGGGCTGACCGGATGTCTGGCACGAAGTCCAGCTAGGTCGACGGGCTGACCGGATAGCTGGCGAGAAGTCCAAGCGGGTCGACGGGCTGACCGGACGCTTGGCGAGAAGTCCAGCTAGGTCGACGGGCTGACCGGATAGCTGGCGAGAAGTCCAAGCGGGTCGACGGGCTGACCGGACGCTTGGCGAGAAGTCCAGACGGGTCGACGGGCTGACCGGACGTCTGGCAGGTAAGTGAGGTAAGTCACTGGAGGGGAGTGACTGTGAGGACGCGTTCCCGGAAAGGGGACATTAGGCGTCGATCCGGCTTAGATCCATTTCGGATGTCTAAGTCGAGATCGTGACTAGATTCCGGTCTCGGAAAGACGGAATCTAAGTCATACTCTTTTTATCCATCTGTTGAACTTTAACTGTGCTAACAATCTGTTTTACAGGATACATATCTGCCTCGGACTAACTTTGTTTTGCAGGAAAAGGGAGTTTTCTGAAACAAGGTGGTCCGGGCGCCCGGAAGGGATCCGGGCGCCCGGAAGGCGAATTCTATCCAGTCAAGTCGTCGCCACGTGGAGCATCTCGGTTTGAGCAGTTACGTCACATTCCAGGCGCCCGGAAGGAATCCAGGCGCCCGGAACAGCATATAAAAGAAGCCCCAGGCAGGAGCTTCAGAATCATTCAATTAAGCTGAGAACTCTTCTACTGCTGGTCTTGCTGCTCGACGTTCAGTGCGACGCCAACAAAGTTCCGACAAAGTGCTACTTCGGTTTTTATTTAATTTCCTTGTCGGTATTGCTTTATTTTCACTTGCATTTCCTGTACTCATTCTGTAATCATATTTCGACTTGTTAGTGATTGCCCAACGAAAGTGGTCAAGGACCACGGGCCTTCGAGTAGGAGTCGTCACAGGCTCCGAACGAAGTAAAAACATCTGTGTCTATTTTATTTTTCCGCTGCGTTTATACTCGTCTTTTTCGAATCGATATTCACCCCCCCCTCTATCGACTCTAACGGTCCTACAGACATATGCCTAGAAAAGTGGGTAAGTCTAGGGATGCCCAAAGTGAGCATGTTGATTCAAGGGTCAGAACCCTAGAATTAGAAAATCAAGCCTTGAAGGCAAGGCTTGAAGAAATGGAGAAAGTCCTAGATAGATTCAAAAGGACTTGACATGTGTTTGGGTGGTCAAAGATCCAAAAGTGTCAAATTGGGTCCCTCCCATGCCAAGTGGAGGTCAAGTGCTAGGGTGACACATGATATTGGTAAGGGAGATGTGACAAAGGACAAGGGAGAGTCATCCAAGGCCAATAAGAAGGAATATGCTAGGGTGACATATAATTATGGTAAGGATGAGGTGTCCAAGGTGAATGACAAGAAGAAATTAACCAAAGATAAGGTGTCTAAGGTTAAAGAAGTCAAGTTTGTAGATCAAGTGTCACCTATGGTACACCATGTGGGTGTAGCCATAGTGGATGAGTCACCAAGGGAGGTGACTAAGGTTAGGAAGAGCCTCTAGGACCCATGGTTGACGAGTTATCAAATGTGTCAAGTGGTTAGGAGACGGACTTAAGTCTCTAACCTAGTGAGTTGACACAATTGGGATGTGTTTCATGCCTTGAAATGTGAATTGGGTTCATATTGCATGAAAATTAGTTTTTGATGTATAGATGTCATATAAACTAATGCTAGGAATGCATTATGGTTTAGTATGGGCATATACATCAAGAGGAAGCCAAAACTAGGACTTTATGTCAAGGTTCAATTGAACAATTTAGCTAGTTTTAAATTTTGTGTTAATCTTGGGATCTGTGATAAATATATTTATATATATATATTTTCCAAGTAGACATGGAAATAGACCTCTCCACAAAATTTGAGATTTTTTGGAGGTCTATAGAATTTTTGACGCATTTCTGAAAGTGGGTCAGAAAGGCTGATTTTTGCCAAAATAGAGTACCAGTCGGCTAGTAATAATAATTTTAAGGGCAGAATGTCTCTGTAAGCTCATTTTGACAATGACAGTCGACTGATACGGTCTGAAAATATTTTTCAAGATTAGAAAATGACCAAAAGGTTTAACCGCCAACTGTGCATAAGAGCTATGGTCTGATTGAGCCATGTGGTACAATATTAACCTCGAACAAAGAAAGTGGGTCGGATCAAGTTTCAAATTTAATTAACTTAATATTTATCAAATTAACTTAATTTAATTAACTTAATATTTTTCAAATTAACTTAATATTTTTCAAATTTAATTAACTTAATATTCTTCAAATCTAATTAACTTAATATTTTTCAAATCTAATTAACTTAACATTTCTAAAATTTAATTAATTTAACATTTTTAAAAATCCAATTAACTTATTATTTTTCAAATTTAATTAACTTAATATTTTTTAAAATTTAATTAACTTAACATTTCTAAAATTTAATAAATTTAACATTTTTAAAAATTTAATTAACTTAATATTTTTTAAAATTTAATTAACTTAACATTTCTAAAATTTAATAAATTTAACATTTTTAAAAATCTAATTAACTTAATATTTTTCAAAATTTAATTAACTTAACATTTATAAAATTTAATTAATTTAACATTTTTAAAAATTCAATTAACTTATTATTTTTTTCAAAATTCAATTAACTTATTATTTATCAAATTTAATTAATTTAATATTTTTCAAAATTTAATTAACTTAACATTTTTAAAATTTAATTAACTTGACATTTTTCAAAATTTAATTAACTTTATATTTTTCAAATTTAATTAACTTTTTTCAAAATTAATTAACTTTCATCATTCAAAATAAAAAAAGGGCTTAAAGCCTATCTGAGGCGCCTCCCACACAAGGGAGGTGCCCTCGAAACTCCCGCCAACTCCCTTAAAGGCGCCTCGGATCATCTCCAAGGCGTTTCGAAGAGCTTGTTTAAGGCGCCTTAAAACACATCCAAGGCGCCTTAAACTCGAAGTTTTCTCCACGAATAGAAGTCTTTCTATTTGTTTTTGCCGAAGTTCTCCACGAGTTTCCCGTGCCGATTTCACCTCTAATCCATCAACCAAGGCGCCTTCAACCCAGCTCTTCCCTTTCTACACCTAGCAATGTCTCCTAGGTATACTCTAAACTACTCTTAATCATCTACTACATGATTTTAGTGCTAGTTTTTGCTATTTTTTTTTTTTTATATATTGTCAAAAATAGAAAACGTCGCAATGTTGATCCTACTCCAGCTAGAACCCCATCCACGAATCCCAGATTCCCCTCAGAATAGCATAGGATTAACTTTGCTAGATACACATTTGAACCCATTAAGCCTTGGTACCTAAAAAGGTCATTTTTAGATCAGTATTGTCACCCATAAGTCCAGATGATAGAGTACTACCAACTGGGTAGACTGGTTTACTGCAGTAATGCAGTAAATCATGATTTATGTGCACAGTTCTATCACAACCTCGAGATGGTTGATGATAGTACCTATTCTACCAGAGTTGGTGGGACAGACATCCAGTTTACCCCCTTACTCATTCGCACTAGTTTAGAGCTTAAGGCATTTACATGTCCCTTTCTATGCTACCCTAGTAGGGATTTGCCATTTGGCAATCCCTACTCCCATATTACATTAGATACCATCTATATATACTTTTTCGGGGAGGAGAGACCACTTGGCTTGACTGAGTTCAAGTCAATCTCTCTTAGGGTCCAGGACTATGTTATGTATAGAGTCCTGACAGCCTGTATCTTGCTGATCTCATCTCGGAACGTCCCGAAGATGCGACCCTGGCATTCATTCCTTTTGTATGCCTTGTGTCTCCGTTTACACATAGACATAGCATTACACATGTTCCAGAACATTATTTATGCATCTAGTATAGTCACATCCCATGTAGTTTATATGCCCTACTGTCATGTTTTGACCTACATCTTTTCGACCCTTAGGATAGACACGACCAGAGGGACAGTTATCCCTCTTACCCTATATGACGAGTTTGGGCAGCGCAATCTTAAATTAGCCTGTGTTCACGTCACCGCTGAGGGGATTCTCAAAGATAGAGAAGAAGAAGAAGAAGAAGAAGAAGAAGAAGAAGAAGTGAAGTGAAGTGAAAAAATAGAGTTCTGATGCTAAAACTTGCGTACCTTACCAACGGAGAAGATTCTCCTTTTTATACCACCTCACATGACCTCCATAGTCATGAGGTGGTCCCAAGTTCATTAGGGTTTGTTAGGAGATGACATCATGTTCGATACTTCGTGCAATAATCCTTTAAGTAGGGATGTAAACGAGTCGAACCGAGCCGAACCGAGCTGAACAGTATTAGGCTCGAGCTCGGCTCGTTTAAGTTATATTCGGGCTCGAGCTTGGCTCGAACTCGAATCGAGCTTTTATCACAAGGCTCGAGCTCGGCTCGTTTTAGAATTATCAAGCTCGCAAACAGTTCGAGCTCGACTCGTTATTAGATCGATTATCAAAGTTAACGATCCTAACTCGTTAAGGGAGCTCGGGCTCGTTTAGAGCTCGTTTTTGGCTCGTTTTAGAGCTCATTTTTTGGCTCATTTTAAAGCTCATTTTTAGGCTCGTTTTAGAGCTCGTTTTTTGGCTCATTTTAAAGTTCATTTTTTTGGCTCGTTTTAGAACTCGTTTTTTTAGCTCGGTTTAAGGCTCGTTTTAAGACTCGTTTTTTGGCTCGCGAGCCTATAAACGAACATGTTCGCGAGCTCACGAGCCGAATATCCTTAAGCTCGAGCTCGGCTCGATAAAACTATCGAACTCAAAATCGAGCTCGAGCTCGGCTCGATAAGATAAACGAACGAGCTTTTTACCGAATCGAACTTCGAATAGCTCGCGAACCGTTTGGTTCATTTACATCCCTACCTTTAAGGAATCTTTTCTGTGCTCCAGATGTACCCATTTTGTCGCTTATGACTTGTATTTATAACGGGGACATGCCATCATAATTAAAGAAGCTTCTAGAAGATATTTCCCGCCAAATATTCTGCCAAGTATGTCTCGACCGACTGCTTAAGCCGGTCGTATATATTATTGAAATTACCTCCTGCTAAATATGTTTTGGTCGGTCGTTCAAGCCGATCGTATGTATTGTTAAGAATACTTCCTGTTGAATAAATCTCGGTCGGTCGTTCAAGTCGGCCGTATATGCTGTTAAGAATACTTCTTGTTAAATAGATCTCGGTTGGTCGTTCAAACCGGCCGTATATATTGTTAAGAATGCTTCCTGTTGGATAGATCTCAGCCGATCTTTTAAGCCGACTATATATGCTGTTAAGAATACTTCCGATCTTTTAAGCCGACTATATATGCTGTTAAGAATACTTCCTGTTAAATAGATCTCGGCCGATACTATTGTAACGTCCTAGCTCGGGCGGGCCCCACCGTGACCAAACCGGGAACACCACCAGAATTGCTCATCAGGTTGACGACTAGCTCCACAAACCACCAGAGGTCCTTTCAGCGTACTTTGTCCTCACTCGCACGCACCCTGGAAAACTTCCCAGGAGGTCACCCATCCTCAGATTTCTCCAAGCCAAATACGCTTAACTTTGGAGTTCTTAAGTTTGGGCTTTCGAAAAGGAAGGTGCACCTTGGTGATATGGATAGTACTATCTAACCTTTTAAGCCATACTTAACCAAAATCTCAGAACCAGGGTATTACAATCACCCACACTTAAAGACACAACGTCCTCATTGTGTAACCACGAATCACACCACAAACAAATCCCAGAATCTCCCTCGCTAGGTGGTGCCCTAGGTACTCCTGCCACAGGCGCACTCACGATCGCAAGGCGGCTCTGATACCATCTGTAACGCCTCGGCCTGGGCAGGCCCCACCCGAACCGAACCGGGAATGCCACCAGAATTGCTCATCAGGTTAATGACTAGCTCCACAGACTACTGGAAGTCCTTTTAGTGTGCTTTGTCCTCACTCGCACGCACCCTGGAAAACTTCCCAGGAGGTCACCCATCCCAGATTTCTTTAAGTCAAGCACGCTTAATTTTGGAGTTCTTAAGTTTGGGCTTTCGAAAAGGAAGGTGTACCTTGGTGATATGGATAGTACCATCTAACCTTTTAAGCCATACTTAACCATAATCTCAGAACCGGGGTATTACAACTATATTAGGAATATTATATAAGGCTAGATGCCTTTACGCTCGGGCGGATTTTGCCCGACCAAGCATATATGAGCGCATGTGGGCGCTCACTCGACCTTCGGTCGACCGGTAATATACCGAGAATATCATGTAAGGCTAATTGCCTTTACGCTCGGGCGGGCTTTGCCTGACCGAGCCTATATGAGTGCATGTGGGCGCTTGCTCGACTTTCGGTCGACCAATAATATACTGAGAATATTATATAAGGCTAGCTGCCTTTACGCTCGGGCGGACTTTGCTCACTCAATCTTCGGTCGACCGGTAATCTACTGAGAATATTATATAAGGCTAGATACCTTTACGCTCGGACGGGTTTTGCCCGACCGAGCATATATGAGCGCCTGCGGGCACTCACTCGGCCTTTGGTCGACCGGTAATATACTGAGAATATTATATAAGGCTAGATGTATTTACGCTTGGGCGGACTTTGCCCGATCGAGCATATATGAGCGTCTGAGGGCGCTCACTCGGCCTGCGATCGATCGGTAATAAGTTGAGAATATTATATAAGGCTAAGACCTGCCCGAGCATGTATAGACGCAGAGGTGATTAGTCAACCTTTATTTGACCGACGATATACCTCTCCTATATTTCTAAACTTAAATCCCACTTTTACTTGCTCTATCCATCTAACATAACCTGTATCAACGTGTATGATCTGTCTCCATTAATATGTTTTATACATGCAAAATAAACACGGACAGAGTCTCCTAATCGGAGGTTTCTTTAAGGATCAAGCTAAATTAACAGCAAGCGCTCGCACTCCTGACTCCTCCGAAGTTTAATCTATAGCATTACTAATTACCAATGATAATAAGGACAGGCTGCCACAATATTACTTAGATGAAAGGAAGAGTTAAAGTCAATATATAAAATTTATTATTTTTTAAGATATATATATAACTTTACGTTGCCTCGAATTATTTAGACTTTATGCAATGTTAATATCTGCTATAATTATTATAATTAATTTAGTTTGGTAAATGTACTTTAAAAGTCAAATTAAAAAAATTAAAAAGGAAATTTTGATCGGGCTGAAGGTCTAGGTCTTTAAATGCGGCCCAGTCCGGCATACTTCTGGTTGGTTGTTTATTCCCCAAGCAACTCTCCCGACTCTCCGATCTTTGCAAACTCCATCCTCCGCCGTCTTGCCCAAACTCCTCCGATCGCGTTCGTGCTTCTCGTCGCGTCGCCATGGTTCTCGAGGTCCGTTCTCTTTATCCTCTCTTCGCTAGATCCCTCCGGATCGCTTCGGGTTTGTATGGTAATGTCGAGTTCGGTTCCACAGGCCACCATGATCTGCATCGACAACTCCGAGTGGATGCGCAATGGGGACTACGCGCCTAGACGACTTCAGGCGCAAGCCGACGCCGTCAATCTCATATGCGGGGCTAAGACTCAGGTGCTCGCTTCTCTCTCCCGCATGCAGAATTGTTGCTATAGTCGAATGTCTCATTTGGCCGTTCTCAAAATTCGGGTTAAGTGTAACTATTTTCTGTTTATGATTATTTCGATAAATTGGGAGCTTGGAATGATTGTTTTGACAGTCGAACCCGGAGAACACTGTAGGTCTGCTGGCTATGGCGGGGAAAGGGGTTCGGGTCTTGGTGACACCGACCAGTGATCTTGGAAAAATACTGGCTTGTATGCACGGTATGGTTTTTATTTGCTAAGCCACAACTTTTGATCATCTTTCTTTTGCGTTTTTGTGCATACCCTACTTTAACTATAATTAATTACAAATAGTTATATACAGTTTACTAATTATATATGCTGATTGATATTATATTTATTCGCACTGATTTATACTTAGAAGTAACTGGCATACGACGTGGTGCGATATGGTAACTAAATCATATATAGTTTTAGGCAAAGTTTGTATCTCGGGCACATCCTGATTTTAAAACTTGGTTTGATTTGTGATGAATATAATGATGAAAATTTTATAGAGGAGATGCTTTCAGTTATCATAGAAAGAAAAAGGAACAATGGATCAATAAAAAATGATGAACATTTTAAACAGGGCATGCCTTAGGTTATCATAGACAGAAAATAAAAACAATGGAGCAATCATGTTTGTGATGAAAGGGCTGTGTCAGCTGCATTGCTGGTGAACACATAAGGAAGAAGGTAGCCATTGAACTATGACTATCCAAGTTTGAACCATGCCATGCCAATTTTTGCAAGTGATAGCCTTGAGTTTGCACCAATTGGTTTGGGTTGACCAGTTTTAATATCTTCAAACACCTGTAAGAAATCAATTATGCTTAATTATTAAGCAGTAACTAATGGAAATGAACTGAACATATAGCTTGCCTCTACAGTAAGAACTTGTGTACAATTAACAGGCCAACTAAATTCCCAACTAGTAACACAAAGAATGTGATAGTTCATTCACGCTCATAGTGACTGGGTGCCATATTCCATATAATTGAGATAGATGAGCCCCTCAAATTTAGCTACAAGGTGTCACATTCTGAAACCGTAATTTTGTTGTCAAGGTTAACAAGATGGTTTGCTAAGATGGTTGAACGAAGCTTCAAGTTTTCTGATTGTATTATCCATTTAAGAAAATTTCTGCAGTCTCCGTTTGGTCATCATCCTTTGAATGAACCTTCACATTGTTCAAATATAGGTTTGAAAATTGGCGGTGAGATGGACTTGACTGCAGGAGTCCAAGTGGCTCATTTGGCTCTAAAGCATCGCCAAAATAAGAAGCAGCAACAGAGAATCATAGTTTTTGCTGGAAGGTAAGAGCAAACTCGCCTCAAGTTGGTACTTGTAATATACAAATTCTTGATTTGTGCCGGATGATTCAGTCCAATTAAACATGACAAAAAAACACTGGAGGCCATTGGGAGAAAGTTAAAAAAGAACAGTGTTGCTATAGATGTTGTTGATTTTGGGGAATTGGATGATGATGATGGAAAACATGAAAAACTGGCTGCTCTAGTAGCTGCTGTGAGTAACAACGATAACAGTCACATAGTTCCTGTTCCAACTGGTTCAAGTGCTCTTTCTGATGTACTTATCAGGTAATGATGGTTCTTCTTGGAAATTCATTGCAGCCTTACTGGATCCATGGTTTAACTACAATTACTCAAATCATCTATTTTCAGCACTCCCATCTTTACTGGAGATGGGGAAGGAGGGAGTGGTTTTGCTGCTTCAGCTGCTGCTGCCGCAGCTGGTGGCATGTCTGGATTTGATTTTGGTGTAGATCCTAATATAGACCCTGAGTTGGCACTAGCATTAAGGATCTCCATGGAAGAGGAACGAGCAAGACAAGAGGCTGCTGCCAAAAAGGCTGCTGAGGATGATGCTAAAGGGGAAAAAGGTGCTGAGCAGGCTTCAAGTTCCAATGATGCAACTATGAGTGAAGCAGGCAACACTTCAGCTGTCGCTATTGATGATAAAAGGCGGAATTTAAGTGTATGTTCTTTTCTACTCCTAAATTTATGTTTTGTGTAATTGATGTTTTGCAAGATAATTCACAAAAACTAATTTCTGTTTCTAGAGGCAATCTTATTTTTTTCAGTCATAAATGATCTTAGGATGTTTGTAGGAATGACATTCTTTCACTAAATTTTTATTATGATCATGAACATTGCAATTATAACTAAAATAATAGATGGTAAAAAGCTGAGGCCTAACAAGAGATTACCTTTTTGTCACTTGTTGGAGCATTAGTTTTCTTGTTAGGCTTTTTAGCTTTATTTGTCTTTCAGGAAAGGTTTTGTTTGCTTCTTATTGTGTTAATTGTTTTTTTATGAAATTAAACAAGTTATGGTGCTACAATGCTTCACGTTTGTTATTTTCTCCAAAATCTTTGATAAAAAGGCAGCTTGGTGTACTAAACTTCTGCTAGTGCGGGGTCTCGGTGAAGGATCGGACTATATTGTGTCTATTGTATGCAACCTTATCTTGTATTTTGCAAAAGACTATTTCTGCGACTTGAACGCGTGACCTCAAGGTCACATGGTAGCAACTTTACCATGTCGCCAAGGCTCCCCTTCAAAATCTTTGATAGATGTTCTTAAATACTTGTGAATATGCTCTTCTATTATCTATTTTAATTTGTTAATGCTATATTATCTTCGAGGAATGTTGAAATATAGAAAGAAGCATAGGAAATTTTTAGACAAAATTTGTTCAAGGGTCTATGCTTTGGCAAGGAATTCCTAGATGGATGTGCAAAACTTTTAGTTGGCACCATTTATATATGATGCCATGTAATTGTTTTTACATTGTGATCTATTTTTCTCAGACTTGGATATGTGAATCTGGCATGGGTGTGGCTCCAACATGTCTGTTTATATAAAAAAAAAATGCTTACTTGTAGTTGTAACAATGGGGATGCCAGGTATACTTAAGAGTTTCCATAGCCAAAATGTCTATATCTGGCATTGGTATGAAGTGGGTAGATGAAGACCAAAAGCCTTTCTGTTGTGTCCGTGCCAACTCTATTTTTTCAGCCTGTAGTCCATCATCATGAATCCACTAGAGGAAGTATTTTTTACTCATTAATGTCAAATGGGCCAGGTTCAAAATACACACTGAACAATGCCTTAAAATTTGCTAGTTAGGTAACCTTGTTGGTTATTAAATCTGCAAATTTAAATCAGTTAGGGACTATATTTTCAGGAAAATGGATTTGTAATGTCTTTTTCATTCTTGAAATTTAGATATAGTTCATTCGAGTTATTTAGTTTATAGTTTGATAGAAACTTAAAGTTTACAATCAACTGGTTGGGTCTTCAGACAGCAATTTTTCATGGTGTTTTCTTTGCACTATTTGATTTCTCATGCCTCTCTTTGCTCACTTGACATGAACTTAGAAAAGCAACTAATTCTGCCTTCATGCAATTTCAATATAATCAGGATGATGAGGCTGCATTACTAGAGGAAGCTCTGGCAATGTCCATGGATGTCGGTAAGAACAAGAGTGTGGATATAGCTGATACTGACATGTCTGATGCTACAACTGAAGATCCTGAACTAGCTCATGGTTAGTTTGTTAATCTTGAATTTGCAGAACATCATGCTTGAAATTATATGCATGGAGAATTAAAAGGACAACTACATCTATCTCCTAGCCTCTACAACCAGTTTTTGTCACAAGCTGTAGGATAATTTATGATATGCAATAGCATGGTTCTTGGCATGATGCTTTAGGGATGGATGGTTCTTAAACTAATTCACAAATGTAAACTATGACAGGGTAACCTTTATCTTTTGTGGTACTTTCTAAATAATTGGAATTCTGCCAGAATCTGTCTAATCATTATCAAGCTAATCTATCTAGTCTACAATTATGAGCATATTTGTTTAACAATTTTTTTTGTTAACCCTTCCATGCAGCGCTCCAAATGTCTCTTCAGGAAAGCACAAAAGAGCCAGTGTCTCAGTCTGATATGAGCAAAGTGCTTGAGGACCCATCATTTGTTGCATCCATCATAACCTCGGTAATACTTATTCTCTGCTAGTGCTTTGATTTTTTTGCTATAAGTGGTACTATAACTTAGCTTATTTCCACAGCTCCCGGGAGTTGATCCTAATGATCCTTCTCTCAAAGATTTATTGGCATCCTTAGAAGGTCAATCAGAAGTAAGTTTTTTTTTAAGACTAGAGCTTTGTAAATCCTTAAATAGATATTTGCAAAAGAAAGTTGTGTAACCATTTTAATACTGATGTTACTAGTAGTTATTAGAAGTGTGGATTTAAAGATAGGGCAAACAATATGCACTCCACAAATTGAAGAAATATTAAGGTTAAATTTTTTTACATATAGGAAATGAAGATTTAAGTATTTTTGATGGAAAATTGACTGAGACTAGGATAAAGTTAGATATTATCTTTGTTATTATTTAATTAACATGTGCAGTTAAATATAAATTAATGTTCTGAATTTATTGCTTAAGAGAATTTCTTTTTTTAAGCCGGTTTAATATTTAGCAAGTAATCCCTTTCATGTATCACAACTTGGTTTTATTTTTATTTTATATTTATTGGTCAAGAAAGTGGGATCCGAATGGGAGCTCAGAGGTTTATTACATAACTATGAGTTAACATATGAACAGGTTACTTGAAGGTTATTATATATATAGTTCTTGTAGAGAAGTTTACTGCAACTAACAGGTTACTTGAAGGTGTCCATGAGACTTGTTCATATGTTAACTCATAGTTATGTAATAAACCTCTAAGCCCCCATTCGGATCCCACTGTCTTGACCAATAAATATAAAATAAAAATAAAACCAATCTCTTTCTCTTTCAGACCCTCAAAAAGGAAACGGATGAGTCCAAAAAAGATGGTGATAAATGAAACATTTTGGAGGTTATGCGAGCATTCTCCTTGGTAAGCTCCAGAATGTAGCATAGCTGTGGAAGCTGCCTCTAGTTTCCATTGATCTATCAAATTTTCATGATGTACTCATACATTGTTGCTACAATTTGAGACTGGTTTGCTACGTTTTGATAATAATTCCTGGTTTTCTTTGGTTGATGGCTAGAAGGGGAAGAAGAGGCTCCATAAATCAATACAAAATTTCAGCAATCATCATGATCCATGATTAATTTCAAATCTGATTCCTCTCTCCCTTTTCCATTCACAAATGAAACTGTCCTGAAAATAGATTTGCCATCTACCAAGATGTCCTCTCTTTCCTATACACCGTCAAGACATTGTCTTGTAAAAACCAATGATTTAGTAAATTCCCTTTTCTTCTTTTTAGTAGAAGTAGTGTTTGCTCTAAATCAAACACTTTCATCATTCAAATTCCAAGAAGTTTGTTCTTTTGCTTTGGTGCTGTGCGTTTGTGTTGCAGATCAACATCGTCGCTTCTCAACGTTGACAACCGTCTCATTTTCTTTCCAGAAATTTATTTATTTAGTGTACTGGTATTGCATGCATGTACAATGTTGCTGGTAGCTTCTCTCTCGTAAATGGCAGTGCTGAAGTGCATTAATTGGGGATACTAATCATGTCTAATCATTGCAAACTAAATTTGCCTTGTGATTTTTGTTTCTCTTCAATTTTAGCTTCTTGATAAGGATGATTTTCACTTCATGACAGCTTGTTTAAATTCCTCTCATCATCCTTGTGAAGCTTTTAAATATGATAATCATGTAAGGTTTAATAATAATATTAGTGAGAATGGAAACAAAATAAATTGGTAATAGTTATTTGATTGAGCTATCAGGAAAAATATTTCAAAGATAAGTAATTCCAAGAGCAAGATACAATTTACATAGTAAAGGGTAAGTAGCAATTATTATCAATGAAGATTATGTTATTATTATTATCTTTAATCTTCACCTGAAATTCTTTAAACATACATAATACAAGTGGCATAGTCTAGTAAATTGCCCATATATATATATATATATATATATATATATATATATATATATATATATATATATATATATAGTTTTGATCTCTTGCGCGCTCGCACAGTGCGTGACTGTGCGCGCGCGCAGGAGATCGGTCAGTTTTTTATTTTTTTTTAAATTTTTTAAATATTTTAAATTTCAAAAATCAATTAAAAAATTTAACATTTCCTTATATAAATTTTTAATACCTTAATATATCCCCTTAACATATTACAATACTTAATAAATACTTAAATTAATTTTATTTTAATTTTTTTTTAAAACCAAACACTATAACCTAATTGGAAAGCCTAAACCCGAGAGATAAAATCTAAAAAAAAAATAGTTTTAACACTATAACCAAAGCCTGAATCCTAAAATAAATTCTTAAAAAAATATTTTTTTTATTTTTTTATTTTATAAATTAAAAAAAATAAAAAAAAATTAAAAACCGTTGTTATCCTACGCGGCGTGTACAGTCGCGCACTGTGGCGTCGCGCAGGATAACAAAATTCTATATATATATATATATATATATATATATATATATATATATATATATATATATATATATATATATAAACTCTCCAATATGTTCAATCAAGATAAGAAAATTTTCTAATCCCTTGTAATATAATTTGCATGTATATATATATAAAACCTTGGAGCAAATAATATTCCGTGGATGGATCGAATGCATGATAATTGATTTCTATACCATTATTTATTTATTTTTTTGGATCCTTTTGAAATCTTTTTCTTTGGTTCAATCAAATAACTAAGCATCTAATCAACCAACCAACCAAGTTCATTCAAGTAGCATGGCATGCCATAACACGACACACAAATCTTCATACGTCAAAAAAAAGCTTCATCTCATAATTATTAATTTTTAGGCAAGCCAATGATTTCAATATCACAAATGATCAATGATTGATACGATGAATGATCAAAATCATATTCTTAATCATTCAGCCGGCGGCGGCGGCTGTGGCTTGTCTCCCCTTCCTCGCCCACTAAACTTCACAATATAATCTGGTGGACCAAGCGTCAATTTGGTATCTACCTTCATCGCCTCCTTCCTAAATTTCAATCCGCACGCATTGCACAATGTCTAAAACACACACAAATCAACCATGTCATCATCTCAAATACATCAATCGAGCTAATAACCCATCAAAACAATAAAAGGAAATAGGGTTGACTCATTAGCAAGTGCACCTTGGGTCCGTCCGGTCCATTTCGCCATAGCGGTGTGTCGGTTTGCAAGCAAGCCACACACCTCTTCGAGTTTGGCACCATTGAGTCGGGCAAGGGCTTCATGTCCATTCCCATCAGCATCTCCATTGTTTCTTCTTCTCCCTCGGCTATCCTAGGCCATTGTGGCCTATATATCGGCGCGTTTTCAATGATGTCACTTTCCATCTGATCATTAGCCCATGATAGGATTAAACATTATCGAATTAATGAAGAAGGGGATGATGGTATGCCTCGTGGAGGAAACTACTATATTTTGAGCGTAACGCCTTAACCATTTAGTGAGTGAGAACAAGTTCGCATTTATTTGACAAGTAATAATGGCAATAGTAAGTCAAGAGATCAATGCCTCACGCCTTATTTCGGTAAAGTAAAACATTTTTGGAAAGAGTCTATAGATTTTTGTCAATGCATGTTAAATATAAAAAATAATCGAGCGTCACGAATTGAGTCACAAATTGATTGCTAGTTATAGATTTATCTGTATGTCTAAATTGTTATCGAGAATGAGTGCTAAATTTAGCGTAACTAAGTTGTAAATTTGAATTGATAGATGGTTGAATGAGTTCTAAATCAAAAAGTTCACCCAAATTATTGATGTCGTAGTAATAGGGCAATGTTTAAGTGCAAGGAAGGGTTGTGGTTACTTGAAATTAATAGTAATTAAAAATTAATATTTTTATAAAGTATTTAATAATTGTTTGATTTTATTATATATTTTATTCTATATTTTAATGTTTTTATTAAATTTAAAATAATTTTAAATATTAAATTTTAAAGAAATATTTTTATTCTATATTTTATGGCCATTAAGGAGTACCTAGGGCGTACGAGTTGTGTCCATCGGGAAAACCATGTTCCACCTTCCGTGGTTTTAAGAAGGCTATTTTTTTATTGAGACTTTTTATTTATATTCTATTTGTAGACATCTTTCGATGAGTTTCCAATTGGAGACAAAGAGACAGATATAGCATGCAATATTTGCGAGATAAAACGTTTTATTATAGTTCATAAAATATATACAGTTGCCAGTTGCCACCATAAAATATATACAACTTTTTTTGAAATAAAAATGTAATGAGAAATAAATGTTTATAAACATTTGTTTTTGTCTTATTTCAAAATGTGTAAATAACATATGGTAAAAAATGATTCGCTCTAATCCCAATACCTCTATCAATTCGTTCTTAAGTTAACATAGAAAATATAAATCACAGATATCTATTAACCATTAGTACAGATAATCACGATACAAAATGTATGTATAACAACACATTGAATGAGATAATTCTTAATCGAAATGAGAATTTAATTTGAATTCCTGATCTTGTAAAATGTAAGATAAAGTTATGTATAATAAATCCAATATAGTTTGACTCTTCTCCAAAACTTATATTGGCCAAAACTTCATAGACGATTGATGCAACAGTAAAATTACAGTCGTGTAACTTAAATGCCACAAATTTGAATTATAAAAACAAACTCTCTTACAATATAGGGTAAGACTATGTACTATATACTTCTTGGGACCCTTGACAAAAGTCCCTTGATGAAAGTTTATGTTGGATATTTAAATAAACGGAAAAACTTTTCAGAAAAGTCACGACTTTTGACCATTTCAATATCATGATGAGCTTGTTTGTCTATAAAGAGACCAAGTTAGATGAAAAATAAAACACATTGTTGCTTTACTTTGTTTTTTGAATTCTACTTAGTGTAAAGTTTAGACAGTTAGCTTCATCTAATCCTATAGGATATTTGGTCTTTGTGTTGTAGGACAGTATTTGAAATACAATTTGGAGTTCAATACATTTGTTCTTTCCTTTTAAAGCATTCAAGATTAGTCTTGTTTTTTAGCACTAGCCTCATATTACTCCATCAATCTTAAGGCTTTATGCTACCACCCAAAATGGCTAGTGCTGTGAAAGACCTAACATCTAGTGTAGTTAAGCTTAACATGTTTAATGGTAGTAACTTCATCCGTTGAAAGAAGAGGGCTCATTTCCTCTTGATAGTCCTAAAGGTGGTTTATATGTTCAACACCCCAAAGCTATGCATGGAGAGGAGGAGACATTGGACGAGCTCTATGCAAAAGAGACAGACGACAAAATCTGTAGAGATCACATCCTCAATGCAAATGGGGGACAACAGGTTTGACATCTACCATACGGTAGGAACCACCAAGAAACTGTGGAAAAAACTTGAGGTAAGGTACATGAAAGAAGACTCCACAAGTAAGAAATTCCTTGTCTCAATATTCTTCAATTATAAAATGATGAACAATAGACCCATCATGCATGCAACAATTTACTAAATTAGAAAAAATGTTAAATCATTTTTCTAAATACAATTTGATTATGGATGAGATAATAATTATTAGTGCTTTGATTGATAAACTTTCCCCCTCTTGGAAAGACTTCAAGTGAGATCTCAAGCATAAAAAGGAAGAGATCTCACTTGAAAGTGTAGCGTATTGAAGAAGAATTGAGAAAGTAGGAAACCCCTCAATCAAAGGAGGATAACAAAGACAAGGGGCCAACTACCAAGGTGAATGTTATAGAAGAAAGTCAAAACAACAAATTCAAGAAGAAGGCTTTCTATGATAAGGACAATGATCAAATCAAGAAAAAGAATAGCAACCGCTATCAATACTGATCTGGTAGTAAGGACGAGGGGCCCTCGTTGGCGGAAGGTCAACAACATGTGGAGGTCAAAGGTCAAGAGATTCAACCCTGAGACCCGACCGACCGGACTAAGAGGGCCGACCGGCCGGGAATACCCCGAGTCTAATAAAAGACAACCCGATTAGGATCGGGTTTCCGATGCTCAAGGTAAAAAGGTTTCAGGGCCGAGCGGGCTGTCGGTTCAGCCGTGGCACAAGGCAACAAAGACAGGCAGAAGTTTCCTTAGCCGAGCATACGACTGGGAGTCCTCCCAGTCGGACCGATACCTACAACCGGGGCAGAAGTGATATGCCTGCCGAGCGGCCTAACCACTCGGCCCTGGAATAGACAGGAGGCGCAAGAGGACAAAGGAGACAGGGGATAACATCATTCTCGAGACATCTGCCGCCGACAGGCAGTAGGGTTGGCGGCCGAGCCGTACACAGGATCATACGGCGGAAGCTTCCAACCGTCAAATCTGAGATATGCTCGGACGATTGCGGAATGACGTCAGGGGTATTTTTCTGACATGGGCTCGTTAAGGTATGTTTGGGGAAGCGTACACGCATCGAGAAGCATGCCCGCGCTTCCCCAGGGTCCTATATAAGGACCCCCAGACGTTGACGAAGGTATGCGCAATCCTCACTGTAGCCACAGTTACACTGCCTCTCTCATTTCTCGTTGCCTGACTTGAGCGTCGGAGGGCCGTCGTCGGGAAACCCCTCCTGACTCGACTTCTTTGCAGGTCCATCGAAGATCTTCATCGCCGGCTAGAGACAGCGGAGCGTGCCATGTCCCCAGCGTCCGTCGACTCAGTGCTCGGACAGGATCAAATACAAAAAGGAGGGACACTATAAGTATAACTGTTGTCTTCTCCAGAAAATGAAAATGCTCTAAACTTCCACAACAAAGGCAATGATGAGATGACACTTGTAGTCATGATCACTAAAATCAACATGATTGATGAAGAATTCACCAAGTGGGTTGACTCGAGAGCCACCCGACACATATGCAAGATAAGGGTTTCTTCAAGTCCTTGAAGGAAATTAAAGATCCAAACTCCATTGTGTACATGGTAAACTCCTCAATAGTACCTATCAAGGGCATAAGGGTGATGGATCTAAAATTTACTTTGGGAAAAGTTGCAACTTTAACCAACTTGTTGTTTGTTCCCAAAGTTAGGAAAAATCTTGTATCAAGTAGTCTTTTGAGCAAGTTTGGGTTCAAACTAGTTTTTGAGGCTGATAAGTTTGTGCTTTCCAAGGGTGGGATGTTTGTTGGGAAGGGTTATCTTTGTAATGACATGTTTTGTTGGATCGTGAGCACGTGAGAAAGGGGGGGGGATGAATCACGTGATTTAAAAAATAGAGTTATTTTACAAATTTAAAGTAAAATCATAAAGTTTAAACTAAAAAGAACACAAGAAAAAACTTGGTCAGTTTTATTTGGTTCGGAGTCTTCGACGACTCCTACTCTAAGACTCAAGTCTTGTGAACCTATCGATGGGTAATCCACTAAACACCTCTTCTAGAACCGTCGGAAGAGGTAATCGAATACAAAGATAGGGATAGTGTAACAACCTATACTTTCCTTTAAAAGCAGTAGTATAAAATTTACAACACTATTTAAAGTTACCAACAATTTAGGGTGCGCTCGTGTGTTGCTATCGGTTTGCCAGAGATGATCAAATGATCATCGACAAAATCTGATTTTATCCAATGGAAGCCACCTTTCAAGCCTTCAAAGGCGCCTACCATGAACAGTATTCCAGGTGCCTTTAAAGCTCCCGAAGGTGCCTCGGGTACTGCTCACACAAGGTACTTTGTGTTCCTTTTTCCCTATAAAATGTGTTAGTCCAATACTAAAATATCTAACATGCAAAATAAAGTTAGCACAATAACAATAAGCAGTAATAATTAGTTCTATCCTTCTAGCACCAGCAACTAGTTAAGGTCTCAGTTTAGGGATCCAAAATGAACCTAAATTAGATCAACGCCTAAAATCCAAACTAAGACTGGTCCTCATTGGAACTCTCTTCTCCAGTATCTTACTTTCACTTACCAACTTGGATTCTAATGACTAGTCTCTCGACCCACTAGGTCTTCCAACCAGTTATTAGGTCCGTAGACCCAACTAGACTTAAGCCAGCTGTCAGGCCCCGTAGACTCAGCTGGGCTTCTCGCTAGATATTATGTCAGCCCTTTGACCTATCTGGGCTTCGCGCCAACTATTGGATCTTTAGACCTAGTTGGGTTTCATCCTGGTGTCAGGTCCCCTAGACCCGTCAATCTCTGCATACTCGGTAAATGCATTAGATCATAAAAATACTTAACTTAACTCACTTTTCATTCATCAAGACCTAAGTTAGACTGTTAGTACAAATTGCACCAACAATATTTCTCTTTTTGATGCGATGAAAATCAGAGTTAAAGTTAGAAAAAGATATGTAAAAATAAAGTAGTAATAGCATGATTCAAGAGAAAAATTAAAATTAAGTAATTTTAATTTCCATTTTATTCTCTTGATCATTTTAAGGTTAAGATTTTTAAGATTTAATTTGTCTTTTTCTTACTTACTTCCCTTACCCTCTCCTTTTAACATTCATAAAAAAAATGATTAACTAGGTTGGATAACATCAAGCCTGGGGTGACTGGTCCGGTTCCACGAAAGTTTTCCACCGGCCACCAGGGTAAATCGGGAAGCGCACGTGGCGGTCAACCCAGAAGCCCAACATCCTTTGATTACGCCCTCTATTTGGAGAAAAAATTTCATCTGTCTGGCTTCACTCACCAGGGCTTTCATCCAGCTTCACTCACTAGGATTTTCCCATTGGTCGGCTTCACTCGTCGGGATTTTCACCTGCTTAGTTTCACTCACTAGATCTTTCACCTGGCTTCAGTCATCAGGATTTTCCTACTGCCTAACTTCACTCACTAGGTCTTTCACCTGTGTTCACTCACCAGAATTTTCCTACTGCCTTGCTTAACTCACTAGGTCTTTCACCTGACTTCACTCACCAGGATTTCTAACTGCCTAACATCTAGTTAGGACTTTCCCAATCAAGTATCCAGTCAACTCTTTCACTCAGGTTCCTTTGTTCTATTTGTACCTGCAACAAGAGTAATACTTTTCTCGACATGTTCATGTAATTCAAATTCTGAGAACAATTCATCTAATCTAATTGAGGAAAGATCCTTAGATATCTTGTAAGCATCTACCATTGATGCCCACAAGGTGTTCATAGGAAATGCATTTAGTGCATACCTGATGACATCGTGATTCTCCACATTCTGACCAATTGCGTGGAAGTCGTTGAGAAGGTATTGGATGCGTGCATTTAACTGACTCGTCGATTCACCATCCTGTATTTTTATGTTATATAACTTATTTAAAATTAGGTCTCTTTTACTTACCTTAGTATCAGAGTTCCCTTCGTGCAGCTCAATTAACTTCTCCCACAAGTCTTTGAAACTTGAGAATGGGCCGACTCCGTTCAACTTTTCTTTTGTTAAGCCACATTGGAGAGTGCATGTCACCTTGGTGTTGACTTCGATCTTCTTCATCAAATTTGTGTCCGAGTTCTCACATGATACTGGTTTTCTAGTGCCGTCGAGTGGAAGTAGTAGGTCGATCCGAATGATCATCCACATCTTGACTTGCGTCTGGAGGTGGTACTTCATTCGACTCTTTCAGTAACCTAAGTCTTCGCCGGAGAAGAGAGGCGGGCGTGCTGTGCTATAACCTTCTTGGTGGGCCATTTTAAGAAATAAATCTTGCAAACACAAAAACAATGAAACTTGTTCCAAGACTTAGTCTTGGATTAGTATTGCGGGAGATAAAGAATATATAAAACTCGAGTGGTGTTTACACCGACTTCGAGAAAAAACTCAATCGATCAGACTAATCGGAAGACGGTAATTTTATCGACCTCGATTGACTTTGAAAAATTTAAAAATTACCACAAAAAGAAAATTGATTTGCTTGAATGGTGGTTTCACCAATTTAAAGCGACCCCGCTCTGATACCAATTGTAGGATTGATGACGTGCTAGAGGAGGGGGTGAATAACACTCATGGTTTTTTCACACATTTCAGAAAACACAAAGTAAACGCAGCGGAAGATAGAGAGAAGCACGAGAACAATCGCTAATACTTTTGGTTACTTGGTTCGAAGCCTGTGGTGACTCCTACTCCAAGGCTCATGATCGTTAATTGCTTTCGTTGGACAATCACTATAGATCCAAAAATTCTTTACAAGTAAGAGGCTTTACAATTATTGAAATACAACTTGTTACCGACAACTCTGGTGAGATCAGTCTTCTTGCTTGGTCGTCGTCGGAGCAACGTTTGGATGTTGTTGAAGTGTTCTGGAGCAGCACACAAGAGCGTAAATTGTTCTAAAAATTGTTGTTTCAAAGTATTGGCTGAGACCCCTTTTTATAGCCACCTCAGACCTTATCCAGATCCACTAATCTCGGGATCAGGTTTGACACAACTCTCATCGGTCGACTAATCCCTTGGATCGGTCGACCGATCTTGCCCGAATAAGCCCGACTTTTCGTTCAGGTTCTGCTGCTCAGATAAAGTCTTCGTTTGGTCGACTGATCCCATCGTTCGGTTGACCGATCCTGTCATTCGGTCGACCGATCCCCAACTTATCTGGTCCGATCAACTCATCTTGATCACGTCGATGTTTATCCACTATTCGGTCGACTGAACCCCAGGTTTGGTCGACCAATCCCTTGATCGAACCCGATCAGCTCGTTAGAAATCTGATCCTTCTGTTTAAGTGTTCGGTCGACCGAATCGGACGTTCGATCGACTGATCAAGGTTGAATCTAACCTAGCAAAAAGTGTTAGTCTCCTGCAAAACAGAGTTAGACAAATAGAAAATAAAGCAATATGAAAGAAATACTTTTGATAGTCTCTGGACTGTCCAGTTATGACTTTCAAATTTCCTCTAGAAATCCTAGGTCGAATTGATGTCTACTATTCCCTCAAAGGGGAATGCGTCCTCACCTACTCCTCTTAGGAGAAGTTACTTGTTATCAGACCAGTCCTCCAAATCAATTGGAATTTTGCTCAGCGCTTGAGACTTCAGGTCTTCATGCTGAACGTCAGCTTCACGACCCGTCCAGACTTTCACCTAGTCCGCGACCACCAGGATTTTCACCTAGAATCCCTGACTCTAGAATTTCTCGGAAAGTACATAACCCACCAAGACTTTCCACCTAGGGTTACCATCCCTAGGACCTAGGGTTATCTCCTCCTCGGGATTTCCCTCTGCCTAGAATCCACTAGAACTTTTACCTAAGAACACTTATGAATTTCTTGCAAGCTCAACACACTTGTTAGACAACAAGACATCTTAACTTTTGAATTCTTTGCCATTATCAAAACACAAGTTTGATTGTCTGGTGCTCCTTGCACCAACACCAACTTTTGGCTTTCTCGAACAATCTTCCACTCCGGCTTCTCGTCCCTCAGAAACGTCGCACGCCTCCTTTTTGTTTGTCCACATACTCTTCTACAGCAGCTCGTCCCTCGGACGCACCGAGCCCGTTGGCTCTCTCCTGTGCCGTCCTTCTCGCTAGTTGCGTCTTTCACTCGACTTTCTATACTCCTAAGTTCCTGCACACTTAGACACAGAGGTTAAATATAAAAGGATCTAACCTGTCTTGGTTGATCATATCAAAACTACCTTGGGATATTTACAATCTCCCCCTTTTTAATGTGAGCAAACCTAAGTTAAATTAGGATAATCTCAAAAATAACAATTAGAAAAATAATAGTTATAATTTTTGCAAGTAAAAAAATTTATACAAACTACCTAATCTTTACTAAAAGTAAAAAAAAAAATTATACTAACTACCCTCCCCTAGACTTAATCTTCACTACTCCCCCTTTTGGTGACATTTTGGAGTCGTAGGAAATGCATTAAGTGCGTACCTTAATGAATCTCGATTGGTTACCTTTTCTTCAAAATTCATGAGTCTGGTGATGAGCTCCTTGATTCTTGAGTGAAGGTGTGCGATGGTTTCGCCTTCTTCTAACCAGAGGATGCTGATCAGGTTCTGGTGCAGGTCCCGTCTCGCTAATTTTGCCTCCGAGGTCCCTTCGTGTAGTTCCAGGAATTTCTCGTAGAGCTCCTTCGCTGATTCGTAGGTTTTGATACGGTTGACTTCTTGAGGAGGTAAAATGCTAAGCAAATGAAACTTTGCTTTGCCGTTTGCCATGAAGTCGGCTTGCTCCTTCTTCGTCCACTAATATTCTTCTTTGTCTTTTGGGGCTACAAAGTCATATTTCATAATAATTAATAATTCAAAATCTATTTTAAAAAATATTTCCATCTTTTTGTTCCATCTCACGAATTCCCCCTCAAACTTCGGCGGGTTGATGCTCGGTCGGGCCATCTCGTGTGCTTCGTTTGGCGGTTAGTCCTCCTGAAGCGAACTTGGCTCTAATACCACTTGTAGGATCCTTGGCAGCTGGCTAGAGAGGGATGAATAGCCCTACAAAGAAAAATGAACCTTCCTTGCACTTTACAGCTTAATAATAATCAACACTTGCATAAAAGAAATAAGAGACTTAAATAAAGAAAGGAAGAAGTACAAACGATTTATTTGGTTACAACCGGGGAGGTTGTTAATCTAAGGAAGTTGAACGCTCACTAAACTCTCCTTCAGGAAGAGAAGCCTTTTTACAACAATTAAAGTACTAGATTACAGAACTGAACTGAATAAGAATCAATCACAAGTGTTGTTCTGAACCATTGGGACCAGGGCTATATTTATAGTCCTAGTCGGGATACCTAAAAGGGTTCCAGGCGCCTCTAAGGGGATAAAACTTTATCCCCATTGCAACACAATGTGCCACATCGCGTTTAGCCAATTTTTTCGGTCCGGGCGCCTAGAAGGGTTCCGGCCACCCAGAGACCGGGCACCCTGGACTTGGTCGGGGCACCTCAGACCGAAAAATCAACTTTTTATTAATTTTTGGTCCCAGTCTTCTGCTCCGCTTTTGCTCGCATTAGTCCGGGTCTTCCGCTCCGGCTTCGCTTGCTTAGGTGATCTTGGCCATTCAGAATATGGATCACCTGAACCCAACTTCCGGCCTTCTCGAGCAATCTTCCGCTCCAGCTTCTCATCCCACATAAACGTCGTGCGCCTCCTTCTCATTTACCCGTGTACTCTTCTGCCGCACCTCGTCCCTCAGACGTACTAAGCCTGACAGCTCTCTCCCGTGTCATTCTTCTCGCTAGCTGCATCTTTCACTCAACTTACTGTGCTCCTAAGTTCCTACACATTTAGACACAGGGGTTAAATGCTGACAAGATCTAACCTGACTTGGTTGATCACATCAAAACTACCTTGGGGTACTTACACATCCACTAGAAGAGATCAGCTATAAAGCTAATATACCTTATGAAAGGCACCTTCCATGGCTTGGAAGGCGCCTTCAATGAACAGTGTCGAAGGCGCCTTCCAGCTTATTGGAGGCGCCTTCCATAGTCGTTAGCCGAAGATAAAATTTTATCTTCGGCAGATAAAGTTTTCCACTTGAAGGCGCTTTGGACCCCATTGAAGTCATCTTCCAGCTTTGGATAGAGTTTTCCATGGGTTATAAAAAGACTTCTAAATCTATGAATTAATCAATAACTTTAGTAATCATTTCCTAGTTAATACCTAAGCTATTCAAAGAGTGTAAGAGGCTTCTCCGCCTTCAACAAAGGATATTTTCTTTTTTAGTAAAATTTTGCAACCACCTTAGATTAACAACCATCTAGGTTATAACCAAATAAAAATCTTAGCCTCTTATTTATTTCTTTTTAAGTTGTTATTTATTTTAATGTTATATTTGATTAACTAATATTATATCTCTGCTAAAACTAGCTCGAGAGATTATTCTAATTTATTTTCAGGGTAATTCACCCCTCTTACCAACCTATCTGTTCCAATAGGTACCTGATCTCCTCTGGGTAATCGGATTACATAATCATTGGAGATACCATAACCCATCCTAATTTCTCTCCTAAACTCTCCAATTAAAGTCGAGTGGATGGTTTCATACCAAGGAACAAAGGCCATGAGAATTATAGAGATACACGGGGGTTGAGGAAGAATCCAAATACTAGAAGGAAGGTAGAAAAGTGTAGATAAAAAAGAGAGGACTTACACGAGAGGAAGGTGTTAGGACCTACGGACGCTGCTAGAGAGGGGGGGTGTGAATAGCCGACCCCAAATCTTCGTTTCTTTCTACAAATCAAGTTAGCGCAGCGGAAAAATAACAACCGAAACGTAAATGGAGAATTCAAACCTCAAGCACAGCGATGTAACGAGGTTCGGAGATGAAACTCCTACTCCTCGGCGTGTCCGTAAGGTGGACGAAGCCTATCAATCCGTCGGTGGATGAGACCCCGGAAAACCGGCTAATATGAACTCCTTCTGGGTGGAGGAACCTCGCCACAATAACTCTTGCAACAGCAAGATAGAAGTACACAAAATACAAAGAAGCACAAGACAATATGAATGTAAAACAAACAAGCTTGCCTTCTCGTCTGGAGTCCGTTGATGAAGCAGCAGCTTCACGGATGCCAGCAGCAGGGAAGCTCACGCGAAGCTTCAAGAAGTACGAGCTCAGCAAAGCTCGCAGAAGGAACCTGGAAGAACTTGCAGAAGCAAGAACAAGAACCTGTAGAGTCGCTCGACTCTTTATATATAGCTGAACCTGCAAACCTGTGAAGGCAGAAGAAGACACAGCCTGGACCGATCAGGCACACTCCTGATCAGTCCAGGAGTGTTCTGACCGGTCTTGGGGACCGATCAGGCTATGTCCTGATCGGTCCAGAAGGAGTCTGATCGGTCCCTGGACCGATCAGCCTTTCTCCTTCTTCTCTTCTGTTTGCTTCCTGATCGGTCTTCAGACCGATCAGATAATCCACAGAAGCATTCTGTTTGGTTACTGATCGGTCACCAGACCGATCAGCCGTATCACTGGATCGGTCCCCAGATCGATCCAAAGCTTGGTTTTTCCCAATACCAAGTCCCAAGTATCCCACACCAACATCCGGTCAACCTTGACCTGTTGGTACATCATTCTTAGCATCCGGTCACTCCCTTGACCTGCTAAGACTCCCCACCAAGTGTCCGGTCAATCCCTTTGACCCACTTGGACTTTTCTCTTCGTGCCAAGTATCCGGTCACTCCCTTGACCTACTTGACCTTCTCAACACCAGATGTCCGATCATCTTTGATCCATCTGGATTTTTCCTTGCTCAGCTTCACTCACCAGGACTTTCACCTAGCTTCACTCACTAGGGTTTTCACCTGGCTTCACTCACCAGGATTTCCAATCTGCCTGCCTTCACTCACCAGGACTTCCAAACTGCCTAGCTTCACTCACTAGGACTTTTACCTGGCTTCACTCACCAGGATTTCCTATCTGCCTTCCTGGTCTAGAGAACGAGCTACCGAGCCCTCTCTGACCTAGTCCGGAGAACGAGCTACCGAGCCCTCTCCGACTTCGTCCGGTCCAGAGAACGACCTACCAAGCCCTCTCTGACCTAGTCCGGAGAACGAGCTACCGAGCCCTCTCCGACTTCCACATCCGGTCCAGAGAACGAGCTACCGAGCCCTCTCTGACCATAGTCCGGAGAACAAGCTACCGAGCCCTCTCCGACTCCATCAGGTCCAGAGAACGAGCTACCGAGCCCTCTCTGACCACAGTCCGGAGAACGAGCTACCAAGCCCTCTCCGACTTCCACATGCCAAGCTTCCATACTTGGACTTCTCCGTGCCAAGTCCCTGCTTGGACTTTTCCCATGCCAAGCTCCCTGCTTGGACTTTTCCGTGCCAAGTCTCCATACTTGGACTTTTCTCGTGCCAAGCTCCCTGCTTGGACTTCTCGAAATAGATCAACTCAAGTCGGATCAACCAGGTCAACCTTGACCAAGGGTTGCACCCACAACCTCCCAAGTTTTCCAATATTCTTGTCAAACATCAAGATACAACTCTTCTATTCTCGTCAAACATCAGAATAGAACTTTTCTATTCTCGTCAAACATCAAAATACAACTCGAGTCAGGTCAACTCGAGTCAGGTCAACTCGAGTCAGGTCAACCAGGTCAACCTTGACCTAAGGTTGCACCAACAGAAGGGAATGCAGAATGCGAAGAGGAAATAAGCATGACAGAAATGCAGATAAGGATAGGCAAACATGGGCGTCAGAGGAAGAGGGGAAACCCTAATATACCTTCGATTCCTCTATAATAGCCGTCAAATCCAAGATGTTACGAAAGGCAGGATTTAGTTTAGGCCGTCGAATTCGGCACGACCATCGAGAGGCATGCACAATAGTTGGTCACATCACTTGATGTAACAGCGATATGACTTTAACTCAATACGAGGCGACTCATTATGCTATTGGTCCAAAAATAGGTACACGTCATCAATCATAGCATGCATCATTAATGAGTGCCACAACTCATAAATGAACAAATCTCTCGAGTTATTCTAGAGATTTTCTCTCACTCACGTGGTAGCAATAATCAGCATTTTACTCAGTCACACCTCTAGTGAGTTAGTTTGGCACTTCTTTCGACTGGACCAAATGGAGAGACTTGTGATGTGGTAGTTCATAAAATATGCCACGTGGCATCTAAGGGTCAACATAGCAAGTGGGATGCCAATCAAAATCAAGGTTGGAGAAGGGAGATACACCACTCGGGTGATGACCAAGCCGATCGGGAGCAAACAACTCATTCACTAGGACAAGCTCTTATGATTTCCAAGCCTTCTCGAGTAGGTTTTAAAATGGAGTTTCCGCTCCTGCTCGAATAAACATTTGAGCGGCCGCTCGAGCACCTGTACAGGTCTCAAGGGATCATGCCTTAACTCGGACACTACTCAGGTAAGCAAATTATCGAGTTATTGATTAGGAAAATCATCATATGAATCCGATGTATTAAATTTCCCACGTTGTTTATATTATATATGAGCACATAAAAGTATGAGAAAATGGGAACAAGTGGAAAAAGTAAATTAATATTTTTATTTATTTATTATGAGTTTATTAAGTAATAGCTGCATTAAAATCTAGAATCAATAATTGATTTATTACTCCCTTAAAAGTTGTGAGAAAAATGTATAAACACATAATAATAAGAAAAGAGAGGGAAGGTTTTTTTTTTTCCCTTTTTCTCAATTTTTTTATCTGCATCGACAACTCCGAGTGGATGCACAATGGTGACTACAAGCCTAGACGACTCCAGGCGCAAGGCGACGCCATCAATCTCATATGCGGTGCTAAGACTCAGGTGCTTGCTTCTCTCTCCCGCATGCAGAATTGTGTCTAATGTCTCATTTGGCTGTTCTCAAAATTTGGGCGGTGCTTTAGAGATCCTGAGTTGGCGCTAGCATTGAGGATCTCGAAGGAAGAGGAACGAACAAGACAAGATATTAAAAGGATAGTCTGGTGTATGAAGTTCTTGTCATGCGAGATTTTAAGAAAGGATTCATTGTACACAGTTTTATCTTTTTTTTTGCAAGATGTTATTTTCAGAATTTGAACTCGTGACCTTTTAATCACAAAATAATAATTTTACCGTTGTGCTAAAGTGCAACTTTATTGTTGTGCCAAGGTCTAGACTTTAAACAAGACAACATGCTGCTGCAAAAAAAAGACTGCTGAGGATGTTGCTTCAAGTTCGAAAGATGCAACTATGAGTGAAGCAGGCAACACGCCAGCTGTTGCTATAAATGGCACAATTTAACTGTATGTTCTTTTCTACGCCTAAATTTATGTTTTGTAATTGATGTTTTGCAAGATAACTCAAAAAACTAATCTGTTTCTAGTGGCAATATTTTTTTTTAGTCATAAAGGATCTTAGGATGTTTGTAGGAATGATATTCTTTCATTAAATTTCTATTATGAGCATTACAATTATAACTACAATAATAGATGGTAATAAGCTGAGGCCTAACAAGAGATTACCTTTTTGTTACCTTTTTGTCTTTCATGAAAGATTTTGTTTGCTTCTTAATGTGTTAGTTTTATTTGTATTTAAATTGAACAAGTTATGGTGCTACAATAAATTGAGTAGATGCTTCATCTTTGTTATTTTCTCCAGATTCTTTGATAGATGTTCTTAAATACTTGTTAAGATTCTCGTCTATTATCTATTTTAATTTGTTAATGTCATAGTATCTTCGAGGAATGTGGAAATATAGAAAGAAGCTTAGGAAATTTTTAGGCAAATTTTGTTCAAGGGTCTATGCTTTGGCAAGGAATTCCCAGATGGATGTGCAAAATTTTTAGTTTGCACCATGTGTATATGATGCCATGTAATTGTTTTTTACATTGTGATCTGTTTTACTTAGACTCGCATATGTTTGAACCCTCGACAGCCCTAGGTGAATGTGAAAAATATCCAACCCCATAGCTATCTAACTTAAATGGTTGTCATATAAAAATAGAGATTAAGCATATTCAAACCTGCCCCGAATCTGATTTTATCAATCTAATGTTACAAATGTGACAAGACCAGAACCCAATTACTGGGTACCTGAATTTGGCTTAAGCAGATTGGGTAGGTGCAAGTATCCTACAGAATACTACCCCTGTCTATCCCAACCTTGGACTATTAGTAGCCTTCTTGCTGCATCAGCGCCAACTCTATTTTTTGTCATTCGGTTGTTCATCAGCATGAAACCACTGGAGCGAGTATTTCTTACTCTTAGGCTCCAATGGGTAAGGTTCAAAATACATACTGAATAATGCCTTCAAATTTGCTAGTTAGGTAAATCTTGTTGGTTATTAGATCTGCAAATTTTAATCAGTTAGGGACTATATTTTCTGAAAAATGGATCCATAGTGTTCATTCTTGAATTTCAAATATAGTTGGTTTGAGTTATTTAGTTTTTAGTTTGGTAGAAACTTAAGTTTACAATCAAATAGTTGGGTCTTCAGATAACAATTTCTTTCATGGTGTTTTCTTTGCACTTTTTGATTTCTCATGCCCCTCTTGGCTCACTTGACTTCAACTTAGAAAAGCAACTAATTTTGTGATGCAGGAGAGAATCCAAAATTAACATTTTTTAAGTAATTATTCATTAATTAAGTTTAGTTTATTTTTTATATTTAATTTTGTCTTAAATCTTAGGAACCGAGTCTTAATAGTTAATTTATCCTAAATCTTAAGGAATAAGTCTAATTGGTTATTTTTCTGTTTAGAATTTTTTTAGGGTTTTGAGAGTTATATAAACCTATACTTAGATGGTGTTTAGGGACAAGTTATTTTGATATTGAATCAATTGGTTTGGCTTAATCCAGGTTACGGCTACATCTTTTTTGTTCTTTATTTCCCGCTCTTATTTTCTCAAGAAGGTTTTTTTTTTAAACCTATCTTGAGCTACTTCTTATTTCGTTATTTCTCTCTTGTTTCTTCTTAATCCCTCTGTAACTTCACGCCCCAGAATAATCTAGATTCTGCTCGACGTCAGTTGGTATCAGAGCTCATTAAGATCCAATGGAGGGTCGTCATGGACGTGATCATAATCGTGAAAGGCAAGTTCCGACTGAGGAAGCCTCACATTGTGGTCGTAGCACCCCAGACGAGATTCAGTATCTATAAAGACAAGTCACAAAGTTATCTCAACGTCTAGCGACACGAGAACATAAATATCGTAAGTTCCTTTATTCTCCTTTTGAAAAATCTCTAATTTCCAATCGAGAAGAGTTGTCCAAGCACAAGTTTGGTTTCGAGAAATATGGGTTAAACCACCCCACCACTTACAACTTCGAGAGAACACCAACTCCCTAGTGCCTCTACGTCCCCCCTTCCTCTCACGACGACGGAGACAACCATGAGGATGTGGACCTTAACAACATCAAGTACAGGCAGTCCTACACTCTCGATCATCCAATTGCAAGAGGCAGCGAAGACGACGACAAGATCGAATTATTCGGTAATCCAATTTACGACGAAGGCAAGATCAAAGCACTAGGCGAACAAATATTTGATGATGAAGTTGACGAGGTACTCTATGGTGATGACCATGAGATTTTGGTCTTATTTGAGGATGTGATTTGTGCCATATCGGAAGACAATACGAAGAAAAGGGAGACTATGGATGTTGAGGACATTATTTTGAACTCAAGGACGAGTTCTTTTCAACCTGGGGCGTCTGATGCAGGAGCTTCCAGTGACACAATCATCTCGTACCATCCAACATGGCTATGCTCCCCTTGGAGTTGTTATGAGAAGAAAATAAAGCTACCAACTTTCCTTTTGAATCTAGAAGAAGGATGATCGAGGCTACTTACAAGGAAGATGATGAGTTCGTGGTCTTCTGACGTGGTTGCACTCTATTCAGAATCTGGACGAGTTGGAATCCCTTCAGATTTGGTAACTAATAACTCTACACTACTTTCTATGTCCAAATTTTTGAACAAGATTAAGCACGAAGACATGGTCTATACTTTGCTTCCTTACAAAAGCGATAAAATAGACCTAAACTTGGATCTACCAGCTGAGGTGCAACAACTCCTATCTGACTTTGCTAATTTGATGGCTGAAGACCTTCCTCTAAGAGTTTCCTCTAGGAGAGACATTCAATACCAGATTGACCTCGTTCAGAGGTCAAGCTTACCTAATCGGCCGACATACCGTGTTAGCCCTAAGGATGCTGAAGAACTACAACGACAAGTTGTGGAGCTATTGAGACAAGGCTATATTCGTGAGAGTATAAGCCCTTGTACAGCCCTTGCCCTACTCATGTCAAAGAAAGACAATTCGTGGCGCATGTGTATTGATAGCAGAGTCATCAACAAAATCATGGTGAAATATAGATTTCCGATTCCTCGCCTAGATGACATGTTGGATCAACTTACCGGTTTAAAGATCTTCTCCAAGATTGATCTTAGGAGTGGATACCACCATATTCGAATCAAACTGGGAGATGAATGGAAGACCGCCTTCAAAACACAACATGAGTTGTACGAGTGGATAGTCATGCCTTTCGGACTATTCAATGCACCCAGCATGTTTATGAGATACATGCATCAGGTCTTGCAACCTTTCATGGGAAGATTCGTGGTTGTATACTTTGACGACATCCACATTTATAGTCTGACACGAGCTTTGCACCTTGATCACCTCCGCACTGTTTTTGAGAAGCCAAAAATGGAACACTTGTTCATCAACAAAAGAAAGTGTTCTTTCTTCACAACCTCAGTTTTGTTTCTTGGATTTATAGTGTCTACTGATGGTGTTCATGCAGATCCATCAAAGATAGATGCAGTTTTAGAGTGGCCGCAGCCAAAAACCATTCACGACATCCAAAATTTTCATGGATTGACCTCTTTCTATCATCGATTCATCTAGAATTTCAACACCTTAATTGCTTTTATCACTGAGTATCTCAAGGGGCACGGGTTCAAGTGGACTGAAGCGGCTACAACTAGTTTTCAACGGATGAAGGAAAAGATGACCGAAGTACCCATTCTAGCACTTCCAGAGTTCACATTCACGCTGAAGCATCAATCTAGGAATCTTAATTGTATTGCAGATGCTCTAAGCTGTCATTCTTCCTTGCTTAGTACCATGAGCATTAAGGTTGTCGGCTTTGGATTTTTCTTAGATATACAATACATTATCAGTGAATTGCATAACGAAGGACACTTTGACCGAGATAAGACATTAGCCCTCATCTCTTCCGACTTCTATTGGACCAAGCTAACCAGTGACGTAACTCATTTCGTGGACTGTTGCTTTGTTTGTCAGCAACCTAAGGGAACCCTCACTAATACTGATTCTATTCTAGTTGTGGTGGATTGATTCTCCAAGATGGCTCACTTTGTGGCATGCAAAAAAATCATGGATGCTGTTTGGATTGCCACGCTCTTCTTCAAAGAGATTGTGCATTTACACGGTATTTCTCGAATTATTACTTCGAATCGTGATACTAAATTTGTCAGTCAATTTTGGAAGACTTTATGGGAAAAGCTAGGGACGAAGCAAAACTTCAGCAGCGCCTATCACCCTAAGACAGATGGTCAGACCGAGGTAGTGAATCGGAGCTTAGGAAATCTTTTGAGATGTCTCACAGGAACCAAACTGAAGCAATGTCATCTAGTTTTACCTCAAGCAGAATTCGCATACAATAGATCAAAGAGCAGGACTACTGGTTTGAGTCCTTTCGGAGTTGTTTATGGACGAAACCCATCTAGGGTACTAGATTTAGTCCCTATTTCACGTCCCGAACAAACTAACCCCAAGGCTGAGGAGATGGCCGAGCGTCTTCGAGTTATTCATGAGCAGGTTAAGCAAGCTATTCAAGAAAGCAACACCGAATACAAGATCAGGGCAGATCGGCATCGACATCAGGTTCTTTTTGACATTGGTGATATGGTTTGGGTTGTATTAACTCGTGACCGTTTCCCTATTGGTGAATACAACAAACTCAAAGATTGAAAGATTGGACCTTACGAGATACTAGAAAAGATTAATGACAATGCCTACAGGTTGCGACTTCCTAGCCATTTAAAAACTTCTAATGTTTTTAATGTAAAACACCCAAGTCATTCTGCTCTAGAGCTGGATACATCCACCCTAAACTCGAGGACAAATTCTCTTCAACTCTTGGCGATTGATGCAGGAGAAAATCCAAAATTGGGATTTTTTAAGTAGTTATCCGTTAATTAAGTTTAGTTTATTTTTTTTTATATTTAATTTTATCCTAAATCTTAGGAACTGAGTCTTGATAGTTAATTTATCCTAAATCTTAAGGAAAAAGTCTAGTTGGTTATTTTTCTATTTAGATTTTTTTGAGGATTTTGAGAGCTATATAAACCTATGCTTGGATGATGTTTAGGGACAAATTATTTTGGTATTGAATCAATTGGTTTCGCTTAAGCCACGTTATGACTATATTTTTTTTGTTCTTTATTTCCCGCTCTTCTTTTCTCAAGAAGGTTTTTTTTTTTTTAAATCTATCTTGAGCTACTTCTTATTTCATTATTTCTCTCTTATTTCTTCTTAATCTCTCTGTAACTTCACATCCCAGAATAATCTATATTCTGCTCGGCGTCATTTTGTGTTCATGCAATTTCAATATAATGAAGGGAATCCTTAGTGCAATCGGAAAGTTGTTGTCGTGTGACATTAAGGTCACGGATTCGAATTGCAGAAACAGTCATCTTGTAAAATATAAGGTAAGGTTGTATATAATAAATCCAATATAGTTCGACTTTTTCCTAGGACCCCGTACTTATGAGAGCTACGTGCACCGGCTACAATTTCAATATAATCAGAACGATGAGGCTACATTATTAGAGGAAGCTTTGGCAATGTCCATGGATCTCGTTAAGAACAAGAGTGTTGATATAACATTGGCAATATCTGGCATTGGCAGTATCTGGCATGGCATGGGCAATATCTGACATTATAAATAAATGTTTACAAATATGTTTTAGATTTATTTTTTTTATCAAACTTCAGTGTGCGTGTATACCACATTGAACGAGATAATTCTTATTCGAAATGGGAATGACTGAATTTCTATATGAATTTGAATTCCGGATCTTATTTGTTTACCAACAGCACTGCTGAATGATATAATTATTTATAGTAGAAATCAAATATGACAAACAAAAAAAAAAGTAAAAACTAACAGATATAAGAAGCAATCATAATTATAGTCACGGATTAGAAATATAGGCTAATGGTCATCAGGTGTGTTTAAGTTCCAAGCAATCATATTTCAATGGAACTAACAATCTTGTTTATCAGGAGGATTGTGTTTCACATCCCCAATAGTCACGGATTGTGTGTTTCACATCTCCAATAGTCACCATTGCAGACCTAAATCAAATCTGAAAACAGAAACTTGGAAGTGCAATTAATCTACAACACTGATGATCTTGAATAGTTGGATCTTAACAAGCAGTTCATCAGTAAAGAACTGAGAAATATGCAAATAACTACAAATGAATACAATTGATGATCTAGAATAGCATGTACACAAGCTTACTAAAAGGTACAACTGACAATCTAATTGCAGTTCATATTGATGCTCCAACAAGTCTCATAAAAAAACTAAATTACTGCATATATATATCAGTCTAGTTTTAATTTTTTTTTTTTGTTTTGTTTTGTTTTTTTTTTGGTGCAAATCATACTTCAATAGATAGGAGAATGTGATGTCTTGAATTTGGAGAATGATAATTCTGTTTCTGCATCGAAAGGTGCTGATTCATACACTATGGACTTAGAACGTGAGAATGGTAATTCTACGTCTGCATCATACGATGTTGGCTCAGACATCATCATCGATCTAGGAACTGAGAATGACAACTCTACATCTGCATCAAAAGGATCAAAAATGATTCGACTAGGAGTTGAGGTAGTCGAAGGCATCTTGATGGTTTGAATATGTTCAAGGTCCTTAATGACTTCTTCCATCGATGGACGTTTATTAGGATCGCCAGCAACACAATTTAGCGCAAGCTGAACTGCAAGGTGAGCAGCTTCCAATGGATACTTCCCGTCGAGCCTTGGGTCCATCAGGTTATTAAGATTCTTCAAACCAGAGGTAGAGGAAATGATAAATTTTTGCAAGTAGCTGTCTCTATATATTTTTGTGCTTGAATCTACAGGGCTTTGAAACTCTTGGGGCATCAACCGTTGCAAATTTAAGTCCAAGTAGGCTACATGCTGACCCGAGAGAATTTCCAGCAATGTGGCTCCAAATCCATGCACATCAATCTTTTCACTTAGCTCGCCTGAAAATAGAAAAGAAAAAGAAAAGACTAAATAAATAATACATCAAGTAGTCCAACATTGAAAAAGCTGAATCATTTGTTAGAAGTTTAGTTGTCTATGAGTAGATGAACATTGATCTTAGCACAGGATAATATGCAACTATCAAGCTTAACCTGCGTTGACTTTTGTAGTGAAATCTGCAAAGAGACCTATGCCATGAAAACATTTCAGATATGTTTTTTTTTTCTTAATTGACAACTAGACGTCATTCATTCGATGAGAAATAAAGCGTAAGCAGCAACTTTCAAAATAGTAGAAAGAAAAATATTGACTAGAGTGAGAGCCAGTTGAAAAGAGGATTCTCACTTCTTTCTCTCTTAGAAAATCATGCACGAGATTTCCATTTCCATGGCTCCTAATTGCAAAAAGAAAAAAATATATTTTCTTCTTTTTCGATAACCTTCCTCGTGTATGTATAAAATGGAATCCATCTAATTTCTAAAAAGGTTATTAACCCTTAGCTTCTAAAAAAATCCTTTCTTAACGATTGTGAATGACAACTTTTTCCAATATATCCGAAGGTGCCATATATAACACCTATTTCAGTGTGAGAATTGAAGTCCGTTGCCGATCCAAATGTTGCAAGCTTTGAATTAAAGTTCTAAAAATTAAGGCATAGATTAGTTTCACATCTCATTTCTTAAGAGATAAGGCTGCCAGTGTATATACCGAGTCAAGCAAGATGTTAGCACTCTTCACATCCCGATGAATAATCTGTAATTTGTGTAAAAAAGCGAGAGCTCCAGCAAAACCATTCGCTATCTTTATCCTTTGGGCCCATGAAAGCTCAAAAGCTTGTTTACCTATCAACAAATAGTAGCATCAATGAAACTGGTATGGATTGAAATAGAACTAATAATCTGATTTTGAGAATTAAAAAGGTATATAAAACAATATTTAGAATTACCTTTTGACATATTTGAATTTATTAAAGGAGAATGATGTGATCCATGTTAAAGTTTTTATTTTTAATGATTTTATTTTATTTTCTGAAAATCAGAATCTAAAAATAGAAAATGTTCACAAACCAAACTAAGCACAAATATTTGCATATAATTAGCATCAACCATATGCTTGGACCTTTCTTCAGTAGGAAAGCCTTGACAGAATATTATCTACCTCTATGTCAGTCAGATTTTGTAAGTAGTAACATCAAAAGATCCATTACAAAGAGAATCAGTAGGCACTGAAAGCACAATTGCTTGCAAGTGGGCAGACATTTCATGAGATATACAAAGGGAAGCCCTGTCTTATGCTTGGGCTATATTAAAAAACAAACAAAAAAAAGATTGGTGATATGATAGAATTTTGACTCTGCTTGAACTGTGAACAGGCAATTGATATTTGGCTAAAAAACACACGACAGGGCATGCTCAATAGTTGAGAACATGAATCATCAATCAAAATGGAACCAAGACTGGCAAATCAGCATTCTTATAAGTTTAAACTGTCTGATTAAACAAACCGCTGCCTAACCATTGTCTAGTCAATTTAATTCTTCTTATCTCACCCATCAGTCAGTGTGTAATGAAGAAACACTACAGTGACCAGTGACCAGTACTAACCTGAAAATAGATGGTCAGACAAGCTCGCATTAGCCATGTATTCAAAAACTGATAAATAGATGTTTGCTTCCTTCCTGCGAAATCCTATCCACATTCTTTTATCTATTTTATTGCAATAGCCCAACAACTTTATTACATTGGGATGTGAAATCCGTTCTAAATATTTTACCTCAGCTTCAGCCTGTGAGAAAAAAAAAAAAAAATCGATAAACCACCAATTAATAACAACTAAACATTTCACATGAACTTTTTAAAACTTAATCAAACTTTTGAACAGATAAACTTATACTACTTGCACCCACTTGTGACCTTATATACTCTCATTATGTACATTTCTCCGTCTACAGATTCTATAGTGGAAAAGAAGAAAAAGTGGCTAAGCAAATTGTTGCAATTATTTTTTGATGAAACTACATAAGAAGTCTGATCATCCTCAGCCACATCAGTCCCAATTACTTAATATGTACATATATTTTATCACTCCGTTGGATCCTATACAAGATTATATCATTAGGTTATATAATTAGTAATATTGGATTTTTTAAATCACTTCTGATCGTGTTAACTGAAGGGGAGCCTTGGCGCAACAGAAAAGTTGTTATCATGTGACCAAAAAGGTCACGGATTCGAATCCTGGAAACAGCCTTTTGCAAAAAGCAAGGTAAATTTGCGTACAATAGATCCTTCCCCGAGACCCCGCATGGCGGGAGCTTCATGCACCGGGCTGCCTTTTTTTTTTTTTTTTTTTTTTTTTTTTTTTTTTTTTTCTGATTGTGCTAACTCAAATTTTCTTTGATCTCCTCTTTTTCTTGCACCTTCAATTATTGATTCAAGGTTCCTAACTATAAATCTTTATTGATCACCTTTTAACATGTCCATATCAACTATTATGATGTTATAAACTAAGTTGTAAATAGATAAAGATGTAAGGATGTATTTGTAATAATTCTTATTATTCAATAATATATATAGGTAAAAGGGAATAGCTAGGGAGATGAGGATAATTCCTCCCAATAACATGATATTAGAGCCATATGTATCCTTGAGCTCATCTTTGTCTCTCGGAATTGCTCATATCTTTTTCATGTACTTTGTTTGCTTACTATTTCTCTTGTGACGTGATAGAGAGAAGCACGTGCAAGTTTATCGTTACCTCTTCCATTAACGTACCTATAACAACATTAATCATCCTAAACGCACCAAGCTGAGCAGAACAATAAGAGGCTTGAGCTCAGGCTTGGTTCGTTATCCCTAAGCTCAAGCTCGGCTCGAAAAAAAACTCATTTAAAAATTAAATGAACTCGCTTAAGATAATTAGCAATAATAATTAATAATATATTATTATATTTACTATTTATATATATATATAAAAGAGCCTCTTAATGAACATGTTTGCGAGCCTCTTAACTAACACGTTCGCCGGCCTCTAAACATGTTCACGAGCTCACGAATTAAATACTGTTAAGCTCAAGCTCGGCTCGATAATGTTTCGAGCTCGAAATCAGGCTCGAGCTCGGCTCGTTAACTTAATCGAACGAACTTTTTTTCGAGCCGAGACCCGAATAGCTCGTGAGTGGCTTGACCTCCCTACTTCTATGTTGTTGTCGATTACTATGGATGAATACCCCATAATATCATCTTTTGTTGCCTCCTTCACTAGTCGAAGCAACCTTCTGCTTACTGATCGTGTGACCTTGTATCCTTCTGCTCTATCCAAATCCCATCGTGTTTCTGATGAAGGAGTGGAAGGTTCATCGTCTCCACCTCATCTCCATCCAAAAAGAATGATCATCGGATTCAACTCTCTATGATGTCTTCTTGTGATAGTCTAGGAATCATTGTCCTCTTCACAACATCTTCGCTAAGAGTCTACAAGCATCTAGGGACAATGTCTTTACCAACAATGTCCAGTCACAGTGGCTTGGCATCCATCTGTTCTTGTTCTCAAGCACTAATCCTTGCGTCAGTCAGCTTCAACCTTGTCTAGCTGAAGGCCCCTTAGCAGCTTCTTACCCAACCCAAGTCATTAGGTCTATCCATCTAGGTTGGCAATTTTGAAAATATCAAATTCCTGAGGAGATCAACTGTGAGATCAAGGGGTTTGCTTTAGTGGATTATTTGACCATGTCAAGGCCCCTTTTGGTTATCCCTTTCCCATTGCCCAACCTAGTTCCACTATTGTTGTTCCAGGCTCCTTTACTTCTTAGCTACTTTTAGTGCTTCATTATAACTGCTCACCTCAATAGCGCACAAAGGTATTGTTAGTCCATAATGAATTTTTAAATGTTAACAAACATGTTTGAGTGGTGTGTTTGACAAGTTGGTTAATTGTACAGATTGATTGGTCGAGCAGATGGATCAGCTAGATAGAGCAGCTGAAAAGTGTGTTGAACTTTGAAAGGATGCCTAAACTACTTAAAATTTAGGTAGAATGCATTGTAAGGTATAAATCCGTCCTTAGGTCAAAGTTTACCTAAAAAGCCCAAAAAAATAATTTCCAATGATTATTATTCACCATTGGTAGAACAAACAACTTGGTTTGGTCAGTCAAGCACAGTTAATCAACCATACTCAATAGATAATGATAATTGTGATAATTGCATAATAATTATCCATTAATTGATCTGATAGTGCTTCGATCAACTAAGAAATCCTTTAGTTGACCAGAGACCGATTGAATTGAATTCAAATTTTAGATCTTGCAATAAGTCATGGATGAATTTGACTGCAAATTGTAACTACTAGAAACCATTAATAAATAGCCCCTTTGAGGGTCCTTGCTCAGAACACACATTTCCTATGAGCTCCTTTTTGTATTTTCAACTTTAGCTTTCCACCCTCTCTTCTTTCCTACACCATTTATATTTTCTTTAGGGTCGCACTGAGTTATTTTTGTTTTTCCCTTTTGCATACCACTTGTACATCATTATAAAGAGAGAGAGCGTCAAATTTTTTATTTAGAGATTGCTATCCTTGACTTGTAATCACGAGATTGTAAACAGCTAGTGAGGATTTCCATCAGAAAAGTGTCACACACAAATGACGTGTCATGGAATAGGAGGATGGAGTAGGAGGGATCTTTCGCAGCAAAAGGTCTTATTAGCATTGTTTCACTTTTTATCTTAGTTTTTTTTTACAGTTAATTAAAATTTTCTCATTGCAATAAATTTATTTTTCTTGTTGCAATTAAATTAGAATTTTCTCATTGCAACTAAATTGCAATTTCCCTCTTGCAATTTAAATTACAATATGACATTGTAATTTAATTTACAAGGTTTATAGTTGCAATTTAATTGTTGCAAGTTTTTATTTTATTTTTCTGCTACAAATTATTTGTACTATTTACATTCTTGTATTGATACTTTTAACTGAGTTATGAGTTTTCTGAAATTTGGATGAACCATCTATTCACCCCTCAACTAGTCTTCCCGACCCTTCAAATATCTCTACCGTCTGTGTCTTATAGCAGCAGTCATTCCCTTAGCTTCTCGTCTCAAGTACTTTTGAATATATGTAATTGTATATCTCCTCGTTCTCTACTCTCACACGGTCAGCACATGCTAGCAATGTTAGCCAATGGATTTCAATCATTAGTAAAGACATTTGAGATGATTCCATGTCTGCATGTAACATTTGCTTTATATGTTTTGTATTCTTGATTTCCATACCCTATTGTCGATTGTTAGATTTATAAAATCATTGAATTGTTCCATAACTCCGCCCATGATGACCGGTCATGGCCGGTCCCAAGCCCGGATAAAGGAGGAGGGTTGCATTAGGTTACCAGCCAGCGTCAAACTATAGCAAATATTCAATGAATGAATCCATTAAATTATTGTGCTAATGCTAGGTTGTTCCCCGGAAGGAACGCGTTGCAAGGTCCAACTGTAACGTCTCGGCAAGGACCGCTACATCTCCAGAACTCGGGTGTAGTGATAAATATGTAAGAGTTTCGTCTCGGCAAGGATCACTACATCTCCATGAGAACTTGGGTGTAGTGTTAAATAGACAAGAGTTCTCACACCATAGTTAGATAAGAACAAATATGAGAGGAAAACTAATAATCTAAGATTTGGAACATGGAATATAGGAACTCTCACTGGTAAATCAATGGAGGTAGTAGATATGATGATTAGGAGAAAAGTTAGTATTTTGTGTATACAAGAGACAAAATGGACAGGTGAGAAGGCAAAGATGATAGAGAACTCGGGTTTTAAGTTATGGTACACTGGAAAGAGTAAAGCAAGAAATGGAGTGGGTATTATTGTAGATAGTTTGTTAAAGGATGAAGTTGTAGGAGTAGTTAGAAAAGGGGATAGAATTATAGCCCTTAAGATAATAGTCGCGAAAGAAACTATGAACATAATTAGTGTATATGCACCACAAGTAGGATTAGATGAAGCTACCAAATTAAGGTTTTGATAGGACTTAGATGAAATATTACAAAATATTCCACCAAATGAAATGATTTTAATAAGAGGTGATCTAAATGGGCATGTCGGAGTGGAAATGAGGAATATGAGAGAGTACATGAGAGTTATGGGGTTGGAACGAGGAATGAGAAAGGGAAAACCATATTAGATTTTGCGATAACATATGACCTTATACTAGCTAATACGTTTTTTAAGAAAAGAGAAGAACACTTAGTCACATTCAAAAGTGGGAATAATAAATCGTAAATTGACTTTCTTATGGTTAGGAAGAAGGATAGAAAGATTTGTAAAGATTGCAAAGTCATCCCTGGAGAAAGCTTAACTACCCAACATAGGGTAGTAGTGTTGGATATACGCCTCAAACATAGTATCAATAGAAAGAAAATATATACAATTCCTAGAATTAAGTGGTGGAAGTTAAAGGATGGGAAACAACATATATTTAAGGAGAAGGTAGAAGTACAAGCATTAGGTGAAATATCCGATGACTCTAATACAACATGGGATAAGATGGTATCAAAGTTGAAAATAATAACTAAGAGTGTACTCGGTGAGTCAAAGGGGCATGCACCACTAAGTAAAGAATCTTGATGGTGGAATGAGAAAGTACAAGAGAAAGTGAAGGAAAAACGAATAGCTTATAAGGAATTATATATTTGTAAGAACGAGGAAAACTTAAAAAAATATACAATAGCCAATAAAGAAGCTAAGAAAGTAGTGAGTGAAGCAAAAAATGAAAATTTTGAACGGTTATATCAAAAATTGGATACAAAAGAAGGGGAAAGAGACATTTATAGAATAACTAAAGTGAGAGAAAGAAAAACAAGAGATCTTAGCCAAATAAAATGTATTAAAGATGAATGTAATAGGATATTAGTAAACGATGGGGAAATAAAAGAGCGGTGGAAGAGGTATTTTCATCAACTTTTTAATGAAGGTTTAAGTGACCAACTTAACTTAGGTAATTTAATTGGGTCAAATGAGCATAGAAACTTTAATTTTTATCGTAGAATTCAAACTTCAGAAGTAAAACAAACTTTAAATGAGATGCACAATGGAAAAGTCGTTGGACCAGATGATATTTCGATAGAGGTATGGAAGTGCTTAGGGAAGCAAGGTATTGAATGACTTACAAAATTATTTAACATAATATTGAATATGAAAAAAATGTCTGATCAATGGAGGATAAGTACTCTAGTTCTCTTATATAAGAATAAGGGAGACGTACAAAATTGTACAAACTATAGGGGTATTAAACTAATGAGTCATACTATGAAACTTTGGGAAAAAGTAATAGAAAAAAGTTAAGGAAGGAGACCACAATGACAGAAAATCAATTTGGGTTCATGCCTGGAAGGTCGACAATAAAAGCTATACATCTTCTTAGACAATTAATTGAAAAATATCGAGAGCAAAAACAAGATCTACACATGGTATTCATTGACTTAGAAAAAACTTATGATATAATCCCAAGAGAAATTATATGGAGAATTTTAGAAAAGAGAGGTGTTAGCGTAACATATATTGAACTAATTAAGGATATGTATGAGGATGTAACGACCAGAGTAAAGACTTCAAGATAGGGCTACATCAAGGATCAGCTCTAAGTTCCTATCTTTTTACACTAATTATGGACAAACTCACTGCGCACATTCAAGACACAGTACCATGGTGCATGTTGTTTGCAAATAATATTATTTTGGTAGATGAGACACGTGAAGGAGTAAATGCTAAGCTAGAATCTTGGAGGGAAACACTAGAAGGGAAAGGTTTTAAGCTTAATAGATTAAAGACAGAATATATGAAATTTAAGTTTAGCAATATTAGAAGTAATGAGACAATTGTTAAGATAGGAGAGGACGAGTTGCCTGCAACCGAAAGATTTAAATATTTAGGATCATTTTTGCAAAATGATGGAGGGATTGAGAGAAATGTCTTACATAGAATACAAGCAGGATGGGTGAAATGGAGGGGAGCGTCGAGTGTTTTATGTGACCGTAATGTACCTCTTAAACTTAAAGGTAAGTTCTATAAAACCGCAGTTAGACCTGTTATATTATATGGAGCTGAATGTTGGGCTATGACTCGAGCATATGAGCAAAAGATGAGAGTTGCAGAGATGAGGATGTTAAGGTGGATGTGTGGACATACGAAGATGGACAAAATACGAAATGAGAGCATTAGAGAGAAAGTCGGAGTTGCATTTATTGAGGAAAAACTCTGAGAAACACGTTTAAGATGGTACGGACATGTACTTAGACGACCAATAAATGCTCCAGTTAGGCGATGTGAAACTATGATAAACATGTATATCAAACGAGGAAGAGGAAAACCAAAAAAGACTTGGTTAGCAACAATAAAACAAGATAAAATTTATTTAAATATAGATGATGATATAATAGGAGATAGAGCTCAATGGCGTAAAAGGATTCATATAGCCGACCCCACCTAGTGGGAAAAGGCTTGGTTGTTGTTGTTGTTGAATTGTTCCATTACCATCAATGGTACTTCAATCACTATTCACAATTAGAGGACACTTAAGGTAATTAGTCTCAGGCATGAGTTTTGTGGTTTGTACCAATTCAACGTGCTTTTAATCGTCTTTGGCTCTCTCAGCTGCTCCTCCCCCCTCCAAATTCATAGTCATCTTCGTCATCTCTCTTTCTAAAACTTGAAGCAAATGGTTCCTCCTCTATCTACTCTTTAAGGTTTTAAATGTGAATAATGTCCATTAAGTAAACATACTAGGTCTTATTTCCTTAGCAGTATTCGTACACATGCTTTTACACCTTTTGTTTTAGTTCATTTGAACATTTGAGGTACAAATCGAGTCAATTTTACTTTGGTTTTTGAAATTGTCACCTATATCAATATAATTATTCTCAAATGACTTGGTGTTTTCTAATTAATTCTAAATTTTTCTCTATGTTCCTCCTGTTTTGGAAATTTAAAACCAATTAGGTATCTTAGAAATGTAAACTCGTTGTGCTTGGGCTAGGCATGACCTATGAGAGGTCATGTTGAGCCTAGTCTGTGAGAGGTTATGTAGGCTTATCCGAACATGGCCTAATTCAGGTAGTGTTAAGCTAGACCCTTAGAATATTCACACCTGCTTCCTTATCTAAAATGTATAATTTATGATATTTATTAAATTTGAATATCCATTTTTCATTACACCATATATCAACTTCTCTATTTTTTCTCTCTCCTCTACAATGTTTAGGGAATGAAATCAATTCCCTAAATTTAGAGAAAAGTTATTCATAAATGCAAAATTTAAGGAATGGATAGGGTAGCTGGTGCAAAGGTTTTTTAGCTACCCTATTCAAAATTTAGAGTAAAATCTTTGGATACGGTAACTGATATAAATGCTCTTATCGGTCAAATTCTACCCTAAGCACAAGCTTGAACCCAACTAGAATTGAGTCAAGCCCATTGGGCCTCGATTTAAAATATATATATATATATTTTAGTAGACTAGCCAAAAATTTATCTTTTATTTCATTATTATATTTTTGAACAATTTCCCATACTCTTATAATGGATAATCATATCATCTCATATGTATATGTATAAAGAGTTTTTTTTCATTTTAATTTCCTCATATCACAAATCAACTCTCTTCTTCCATAATGTTAACCATATGGTTTATTTTTTGATTTAATTGAAGAATAGTATCATTCCTAGAAACATAGATTTCCTTTTTCTTTTCTTTTTTTTTTTTTTTTTTTTTGAGAAATCACCTCTTTGGAAGAATGCATATGAGCTCTCTTAATAGCAACATCCAATGTGCCAGGCCCACTATTATCTTTGACCGACCCCTTGTACACAGAACCAAATAGTCCTTTTCCAATGAAGTGATCATGCTTAAAATTATCTGTGGCACTCCTCAGTTCCTTGAATTTAAAGACACGGAGACCCACTCCCTGTGCCTTCGAGCATCCTGCACAAGGGCAAAAGAAATTGTAGGTTAAGTTAATCTTCACTGTTTAATTTAGACTGTATGTGCACTCCTTAAATCATTTGATGGACTAAAATAGAGATCTATTTTCTCTCTCTCTCTCTCTCTCTATATATATATATAGATGATACACATGGAATACTAGTAAAGCAAAGAGGTGTACAAATAATTTACCTTAATTTTATATATTGACAGATCAAAACATAATTCTTGTATATTGTTTATTTTCTATTCATTAGCATTGCTATATCTTAGTTTATTTACTAACATCAATATTTACATGGCCTACTATTTTAGCTACTCTCCAGCAGAAATTGTAGCTTAATTTGCAATGGAGGATGGAGTTGACTATGAAACCTTAATCAAATATTTGATTGCCTTCATTTCTTCTCAGAAAGAAAAAAGGAGCATCCAAGCCAATCAACCAATTAATTTAATTAAGCTACCCAGCGGATAAAGCAAGCCCATCAATTGGTCAGACATGTGCTTTTTAAGCTATTTAAATCTATGATATTATATATTAAAATTTAAATTTGAATAATAAAAAATGATGGACCAACCCTCATAACTAGGGACCTCTCCCTCCTAAGAAAGAAAGAATAATATCTCTCATTCCCTCAATTTTTATCCTTCTTTAATCCCTTCACATCCCTCTGCATTTGGAAGATGAAACCAACCAAACAAGTGGACAACATTACTAAACAGTCAAATTAAAGTGGAAGTAACTAGGCAAAAAATAGAGAAATACACGGCAGGGATAGATAACTAAGATTCTTGATTATAATTATATGAAAAGTTATGGAAGCGAGAAGTATTTCAATTTCCACGTTTTTTCCCCTTTTCCACATGCAAGTGAGTGTATGTATATTCAAAACGAGTATTTACAACCAAGATTCAAAATCTCGACCGTGCCAAGATTTCGGTCTCAGACCGGAACGATACAGTTTCGGTATTTTTTTTATTTACATATAGTAATTATTAGATAAATATATTTATTGTATATAATTTAAAAATAAGTTGTATATTGATTTTATATAAGTTCTCTATTATTAAACAACTTAATATTGTTAGAAAAAATAATTAAATATAATTTTCTTTAAGGAAAATTGAGCTATCAATAACTCGAATTAAAATTGATACATCATAATATTTTACCTCTTGCAAAAAAAATCAGGGTAAGGCTACGTATAATGGATCCTTCCCCGGGACCCCGCATGGCGGGAGCTTTGTGCACCGGGCTGCCCCTTTTTTTTTTACATCATAATATATTACTTTACTAAGAAGGGGAGCCTTGGTGCAATGGTAAAGTTGTTGCCATGTGACCAAAAAGGTCACGTGTTCGAATCCTGGAAACAGCCTCTTACAAAAAGCAGGGTAAGGCTGCGTACAATGAATCCTTCCCCGAGACCCCGCATGGCGGGAGCTTCATGTACCAGGCTGCCCTTTTTTTTTTAATATATTACCTTACTAATACTAAAACGAGTGGCGAGAATCAGATGGAAACATTGATTTTTGTAATATTTTACTTAGGTAACCTTTATAATTCTCCAATATCCAAATTAAATAATCATAATTATATAAATTAATACAAAATACTATTTTGTATATAATAATTATATAAATTAACTATTTATTTATTTATTTATTTATTTAAATAATATATATTTAAATTAGTAAAAAAAATTAGAATATCAATTAAACATTAAAATAGTAAAAAAATACAAAATAAATAAAAATAAATATCAGAATATAAATTTGATTTATTAGAATTTTTATAAAAAAATTTCAAAAAATTTTATAATTTTTTTAAAAAAAAATTAGAATTTTTTAAAAAAAATTTAGAATTTTTAAATTAAATTTAAAACATTAAAAACAATTTCAGAATATTTTTTAATAAAATTTATTATTATTTAATAAAATTTATTATTATTTAATAAAATTTATTATTTTTTTAAAAAAAATTAAATATAATTTTTATATTTTATTGGGATAATTTAATTAAGATTTATAAAAACCTCTTTAAAATACCACACTTAAGTGAAAATTATTTAATTTATTTAAATAACCATATTAATTTTGCACAGTAACCCTGACGCATGTGCACCCTCAACGTGCGCGCACCCGCGACGCCTCCGACGCTAAGCGGACGCCTCCGACGCCACGCAGACGCCTCCGACAACGCCTCCGCGGCATCAGAAGTGTCCCGTAATGCTTTAGGCTCTGCGAGATACGCCTCCGGCACCCGCGATGCTTCAGGCGCCCCGTAACGACTCCGGCAATACTGCGTTCGGAGACACACGCACGTGACATACCAGTTTCGTTTCCCCGACGGAACGATAAAAACAGTTCATGTCGAGCGGCATGAAATGATATTTCAATCGTTGTTTACAACAACTATTCCCCATCAATATCACAAATTAAAAGTGCACACTATATCACTCTATAACACCCTCATCCCCAACATGTATAGAACCAAAACTAAGAAAAAAGTACAATAGTATAAAAGATTAACAAGTTCAGATTGATATTTCAATTGTAATATTCGTGGTCCAAAAGCTATGCTTTGCTTTTGTGGGAAAAAAGGTTTAACAAGAATTTGAATGTGTCATTCAAGACAAACATGCATTATGACCATTGTGGATCGACTAGAAGTGACAAAATTTGATCCAAAAGTTAACACAAAAATAAATTACCATACAAATTGATCCAAGAAATACAAACGATTACCCGGCATCACAAGCTAATACAAGAGGAGAATAACAATAAAGAACAATCAAGGGGATCAAACTCATGGGGTACACTTTGCTTTATGAAAACATGAAAAAAAAATTTATAATATGCTCACTAAAGAGTCACCCAATCAACACGTTATCTTTTTGTTACCCAATTAATGTTTATTCATCAGGTACCTTACTATATTCACCTAAATAGATCTAACCTAGTGCATGTATTGAAATTTCATGATGTGTCACTTGGCACGGGTGATTTTTTTCATTCCAAGTGAGCATTCTGATAGGCTTGGAGAACCAAGTAATATGAAATCTTCTCATTTGAGGAGATCTTGAGCCTCACCGGCATCACGATTCGCCAAGATTGTTGATGATTATTGGCATTGCAGTTGTAACTTCACATCCTTGCGCCCACATTTGGGTCAAAAGTGAGGAGAGACCAAGGAGAATAAGTTAGACTAATATAATCCTAACACTAATATAAAGCTTATATTATTATGAATTATATTAATATATAATATAATAAATTTTAATATACAATTAACTATATAAAATTTACTAATATATCAAATAATTATCTAAGAATTAATTATATATTTTAATTAGTAGCTGAATTTAATATATAAGAAATAATTGTGCAGTTTGATTTTCTAAAGTATTAATTAATACATATAACTTATAAGTTGTAAGTGTATTAAAATTAATATGAGTATTTAATATACATGAGGATTATTTAATTTTGGTCTTGGCCTCTTAGATATGTGAACTTATCAAATGAGCACCATTGCTCTTGTGAAGTTGAAGGGTTAAGCTGGCCTAATTTGGCCTTAAAACAGATTCAGCATGGAGGGAAGACTAATAGAATAGTTGATGAATTCTAGGGAGGAGCATTTTCTATAAAAATAAATCACTCTTGTTATTCAATGCCATTGATAAGGAATTCAGCCAACCAACTTAGATTAGAATTTTTTGAAAGAAAAAACTTAATTTCAACCAAGTCATCGATACATATCTAGAGAGAAAATAAAGTTCTTTTTAACAAATGACTTTTTGTTCACCTGAAGTTGATGCTGCATCTGTTATATTGGGGGCAAATTCATGTGGTTCTCGCAAGATGATATTTGTTTTTACCTGAGAAATCAGTACAACCATATGAGAGAAGGAACCATGCTGTAGCTTTTGACTTATAGCTTCATTAAATAAACCAAATAAATTTGTAAATTGATCATAGATGAAATTTTAAAAAACAAATTGTCCATCAACAAGCATTAAGAAATGGGATTTTTAAAAGACAACTCTTGAAAAAGGGCAACCTACAAAAATGCAAGATTTCATCTTCAATGAATGTGTTTTGTTATTTTTCTGAGACTTGTTTGAGTGGTTGCATGTGAGTGAAAGGAAAGAAGATGAAAATGAGGAAGATAAGAGATGAGGACAAAATGAAGGTTCCCCTGCTTGAGCCAGCTAAGAATTACATGATAGTGATATTTAATAATAAAGAAAGTTGGAGGCAATGATTTCTACCCTCCTTGATGTGAACTTTCTCTATCCCCTATTTCCGGGCGAGTCACTCAATTTAACTAATAATCAAAACCAGGATTCCATTGTTTCACCATCAGACCTAATTGAAGGGCTGATGATTTGGTATGCCACAGTTATTGTCATCCTCTAGGTATGCCTATAACACATAATACTAACATTCTTAAAACATCTGATGTAGTCATATGAGAACATATCCTTGATATCATGATAAATGTCAAATGTGGACGGGAAGGAATATCATGCATAGAGTTCTACCCATTAATAACAGACCAACAAGTTTTATTAAACAAAAATAGTTGGTAGAAAGGCACATGGCGCACAACAAGGAGACCGATTATATCTCCACTCCATTCTCCTTTTCTGTTATCAGTATCTTTCTCTAGTGATGTCCAACCTACTTTTCTGTATCCTCATAAAAAGCTAAATCCCTTAGGTAATGTTTAGTAGGAAGAAGGGAATACAATTGGAATGGTTTATTTGCTATAATAATCCATTCCAATGTTTGAATGAATAATTTGATGTGGGATGATCATTCCAAAGAATGACATATTTCATTCCATTCATCCCATAGTTTAAGAATGACATATTTCATTCCATTCATCCCATAGTTTAAGAGTCAAAATGCTTGATACTGTGGCATTTGATACTTCCTATTTATTGGTAAATGTAAATTAGAGATAAAAAAGATGGGCAAACCAAACATCTAGGTGAGTCGAGCAGACTGAGTGATACGATTTGCTTTTATCTCATTATGTGGGATTAAAAAAGGGTGTCATAATTTCCTTCTCTTAAAGCTTGGCATCCCATCAAAATATAAAGTCCAATTCAAAACCCAAAATCATTCCTAATCGGTGGCTTCACATCCCATCAAATAAAGTCCAATTCAGAACCCAAAATGGTGGTATGGGTATTTAAAACTAAAGCTTTAAAGGATTGTTCCATGTAAGAGTTTGGAGCTCTAACCTGAATGATATTGTTAGTTTTGGTATTGTGATACCGTGGCATTTGCCATACTTATGAGCATATTGAGATCAACTTAAATGAGATTTGTTAAACATTTGATGAGCAGGTTAGTTCTTGTAGCATTCTTGTGAGATCAACCCCAAACTTGTATGAGACTCAAATTAAATGATGCCTAAACTTGTCCAAAAATTGGTACTTCCATTCCCCTTCTTCACTTTTTATAATGTTTAACTTTCTTATAATCAACGAATGAAATTAAAGGATAATCTTAGGATGAGAATCTTCATATCCCAGTCGATGAGATAGGTTGAGATTATTGGCATAAGTGGAACAATAACATTCACTCATGTCGACACAATATCGGTATTGGTTGCTGACCAAACAATTATGTTTTGACCATTCAAACTGATATTGATCAACACTTAAAATCATATGGTGTTTCATTTGCAGTGTGAATTATTTTCTGTTTAGAGATGACATGACTCATATATTTAGAAATATGACTTGTCAGCCATATTTTTACCAATCATAAGCAAAGTAGGATTCAAAAGTACACATTTACGAAAGTACACAATAGCCCAAGACAAGAATAAAAACACATTATGCAAACTAATTAATTTCACAATGAAAAATAAAACTAAAACAAGTAGAATCAGACTAGTATCATATTTCTTAGAACTATAGAATATTGATTGAATTACCAAAGTATGTTAATGTGATCAGGTACGCTTACGAAACTAATATGCATCTAATGTTGACATACTAATTATGAGTAGCAATCATACCGAGAATAATCTAAATGTTTCGTTCAATTGCACTATTGGAAAAAGGGTCATATATTGTTGTATCCTACTATCTGCTTCTTTGATTTGTTTCAGAATGCGTGTACCATTGAGCATAAGGTAAACAAAATTGTAATTCTGCAAGGAGTCAATGACTTGGTAAGCCTTCTCCAGAACATCTTTCAGCCTTTTCAATGTCACCACAGTTATGTCACTGAGTGGCTTGCCTTGGAGCTGCTCCAAGTTCTTAGAAATATACCACAAGTATTCTTTAAACTCCAAGCAAACATCCTTACACTTTTGCGAAGTTTCAATAGCATCAATAATCTTATCTATCACGTGGATTATGTCGACCAAATCCCCAACAGTCGCCATTGCAAACCTAAATCAAATTTGGAAACATAACCTTGTTATTGTAGTAAATCTAAAATATTGAAAATGTTGAATAGTTGGGTTTTTTATATATCCATGACAGAGATACAATTTTGAAAATAAAAAATCTATGTGACAAAAATTATAAAGTTACATCTATACACTAAAAAATGAATTATCATTATCATGTTAAATTAAATTATTCACACATCCTAATAATTAACTTCATTATCCAATAAAATTAAAACAGACGAATTCACCTATCTTGAAAAAATATATATTTTCTATTTGGGGTATAAGGAGTAAGGGTGAACATATGGTGGCCAATGGAAGACGCCAAACTTACCTCATTCCTTCCTTGCACTATGGTGGATAGGAAATCAGGATGACTTTTTCCTGTCGTTACATTAACTTTGGATTCTTCACTTTTTGTGGCTTTCCAATATCTTTGAAATTTTCACTTTTTGCTGATGATTCTAACAGGTTCTTCCACTCTCTGATTGCCTCCTTTAGCAAGGGAGTGATTCTTTCTGCAACTAAGAGCTAGGGCAAGCTTAAGAACCCAGGCGGTTCAACAAGAAATTCTTGGTTGCTTAAGCTATTCATGGACTATTATAGGAAGGTGAACTTTTGTAATCTCAAATTCTATATCCATCTTATTCCCAAGTTCAATGGTGCTAGCTCACCTAGTGACTATCAGCCGATAGTATTAGAGCACCTATTAGTTAATCTTATTTTGAAGGTCTTTACTATTCGACTCAAAAAGCTCATGCCAAAAGCTAATGAGTGGGTTAGGTTGAGTTTTTTTTTCTCAAAAAATAGAAGTAACAAGGATTGCTTCATATGCACCTAAGAGGTTATTAATTGGTGTCAGTCTTATTTTGAAGATGCTACGATATCAAGCTAGGGTACAAAAAGGCATTTAATAATATCAATTGCGATCACTTAGCAAATTCTTCTTCAGGCTTCCGACATAAGTGGACCTCATGGATTGGCCATCATTGCTAGAGTGAAGGGAGCTATTCTAATTAATAACTATATGGGTTCTTGGTTTCAGTGTAGGAGATGCATCCGTGAGGGTAATCCACTTTCCCCGTATCTTTTTGTGCTCTTGATTAATGCTTTTCATTGTATTCTATTGAAGAGCAGGACGACTAGCATTATTTAGGGGGTGGCTCATGGATGTCTGGACTCAGGGTTCCAAATCTTTCAATATTCTGATGATACCCTATTTCTCGACTAACCCCACTATGGTCCTAAATCTCTGAATCTTGGTTGCGACTTACTATTTTCAATGATCCAAGAATCAACTTTGGGAAGTCATCCTTGATGTATTTGGGCAACGAAGACTGTCGTGGCTCAGTTATCTTGAGCTTATTTAGTTGTCCTCTGTAGCATCTCCCCTTGGTTGAGGGTATGCAGACCTAGTTGAGCTTATTTGGGTGATCTAATTGATAAAGTTAATTTGATGTTTGAACCTTGGCAAAAGGCCTTTCCTTAAGAGGCAAGCACACCTTGGTTAATAGCGTTCTCTTGATATTCATCTTCTACCCATGCTTGATGTATCTTATTCCGATTGGGATCAAGGCCAGGCTGGATTCTATCTACAAGAGATTCTTTTGGCAATCAAGTGAGCCACAACTCACCGGTGAGATTCTTTAATCCACATTAACTCTATTAATAATTACTAAATAGTAAATGGCTTGATATGCAAATGATTATTTAATTAGTAGTTCACATTATCTCTATTTATTTGATTATTTACAGGTTCTCTTAAGGAAAAAAGTTCCCTATCGTTTATTGTATTCTTCTAAGAGGCAATTTGATATTTTAGTAGCCATAACAAGTGTCGAGGGAGACTACAAGGCTATGGCTCTTGCCACATGTAAACTTATTTGGCTCAAAGAGTTGATGACTGAGTTAGAGTAATGCTCTTACTATCTAATAAAGTTGTATAGTGGCATTTGGGTTACCATGCTCATTGCTTCCAGCCTAGTATTTCATGAGGACAAAACATATACGAATGATTGTCGCTTTATTAGGAAAAATATGCAATGCAAGAGATTATCATTTGTTTGTTATCTCAGTAACCAAATTTACTCACTAAAGCCTTGAGAGATCATAGAATTGAATATATATACATAAAACGAGTTGGGAGTTTGAGATACTTACAAACCAACTTAGGGTTGTTAGGGACCTATTTCTATACAATTAACGGATCAGTTCAGATTATTCAGGAATTATGAAATGTAACAAAAAAAACTAATCCCCTATTTGCTAGGAAAGGAAGTAAGAAAAAGAAAAAAATATCGGGAAGAGATATGATGTAAATCTTGCTTTTTTCAAAAATAAAGTTACAGAGGATAGCAAATTGAGAAGATTATTTCTTCTCAAAACTGAGAAGAAAGTAACTCTCTTCTTCTCCACTTATAAGTTTACCTATTTATATATCCATTCTTCCTCAAACATCCCTCATCAACCACCCTTCATGGTGTCAGCAGCTGCCACGAAACAACCTTCTCTAGCAAACCAATTTTTTCCTGTTTTTGCGCATAGCAGTTATAGCTCTGCAGAACGATGTGCACTTGCTTTCATTTGGACTAGACTACATTTTCTCAAATGAAGGAGCATGCTCCTCATGCAACTCCATAGTGAGCTTTTTTAGCACCAGAGGAATTTGTAGATCGGCTAGCAATTCACAAATGCAGAGAAAAGGCTGGGGAAGAAATTGTGAAAGAAGATGACTGAAAAGGAAGGCAAAATAATCTTTTATGCCTTTTCAATTTTCCTATCATTTTATATAAATTAGTTCTTGTAATTTCGTTCCCTCTTCTCTCTTTTCACTAAACAAATACCCCAAAAAATAGATGAATATTATAACGAATACTTTATTGTAGAGCTCTGAACGATAGAAATTTTTATAAACAATGGAATACATTCAAATAACTAGACTAATTAAAACTATAAATAAACATTTCAAACGGAACAAACTTAGAAGACACTTAAATTTTTTACCTTGCAGCAGTTCAGGAAAAATATCAAATATCCTCAATAGGCCTGAGTAAGGAATAGCGAGTTAAAAATTACAAGAATCAAAGAACTACCTAATTCTGTTTCAAACACCAAACACATTGGAATAGCAGATGAAGAAAAAAAAATGGTATGTCTTAAAAAGAAAGCAAAATTATTACCTCTTAATCGGGACGGCCGGTACGTTGGGCTTCGATGATCTGAGCAACCCTAAAAGCAAATTCGAGAAAACCTAACTACTCCCTTGTCTCCCATTCCTTTTATACAAAGAAATCGAGTTAGAGAGGCAGAAAAGTCGCATATTCGGACGAGAACAGCGTGGCGACGGTCGTATGCGGACAGCCTGAGTTCACTATCACCGAGTGTGCTCAATGTCAACGTGTAGGGTTCGCGAAGAGATTGACACGGTCTAAGACTAGGAAAGTCACACTAGGCAAGTCTCATTTCTCTGATTACCTCGAGATTTCGTCGCATAATTCCGACGAGCAACACTGTGGGGACGACCGTGTACGGACGGTCTGAGTTCACTATCACCGAGTGTGAAAGTCACACTAGAAAAAAAACTCATGGTCATGGTAGAAAAGTCTCATTCTGACGGGTTGAATCTCGTGATCCAATAAAACTGATTAGGAGTGGATCGTTCATAATTATAATCGGATCAATCGTAATTAATTGTGATGGTACTATCTTATCCACTGTCAGACAGTCTTCAGATGACCTCCGGCCTTTAGTCATTTAGTCTCCATCCAAATTATTATAACTTAGAGAGATTCAGAGAGGAATCATAACTAAATACGATAAGATTATCATAATTATAAGTAATTCATCTATTTTTTTTATAGACTCAAGATCTAACCTTTTATCGATTTGGTCGCACATTCTAACAAGGAACCGTGTTTAGACTAGAACTATCACAGCCAACCCACTGGTGGATTGGATGTTAGGCAGGCCAGTCGCCCCACATGTACGATTAATTAAACAAAGATAGCATATGAGCAAGAAAACTAATCCAATGGAATCTAAAACTCTAAATTAACCATATTACATAATTTGTAACTTTCAACGTCAAATCATATCCACACAAATCTAAGGAGCATTCAAGGTTATACACTCACTCACTGTTCTGAAAAAAAAACTCTAATCTGAAGATATTAGATTCATCTACGGTGTAACTTATATAACGGATTATAAACAGATTTTCAAATTACTTGTTTAGTGCTATCTTATTTAATGTGATTGGAACTGAGAAATGGAAAATGAGATCGCGGATGGAAATGGGAAATTGGGATTTGAAAATATGGAATAGGGACGACCGAGGATTTTATCATTTTTCGAGAGACAGAGAGATTTGAGAAGGGCGAGTTGTAACTTGTTTAATGTTTTAAAATTTTCATTAAAATTTTTTTCTGCGGATCAAGTAGAGCTCGCCATGGGCGAGTCCATTTAGAGTTGTAACCCGCACAAATTTCTTTGAATAAATTTATAAAAGTTCAGTCTAACTCATTTAAATTATTTGACGGGATGAACAACTTAACAGTTGAACATAAATTGATGTTCTAATATCCTCTCGGATGGATCTAGTGGTTAGCATATGAGATATTGTCACCATGAGGTCTAAGGTTTGAATCTCGACAAAGTCGAGGTAAATGTCTCCCTTATATGCTAGTCACTATTTCAAAAGTTAGTAGTCGTCCATGATTTATCTCTTCTGTGTTAGCCCTGAAACGAATTAACGATGACGCTAAGGATGAATGTATTCATCTTTTACCACGATAAATTGATATTCTAGTTCTCAGGATAGCTCCAAATGCAACAACCAGATTCAGTATCCACGGACTGTTTCGGACTAGGCAAGGAAAAGAAATACAAAATTAATACGAACAAAGGAAAATTACTAAAAACATTATATATATATATATATATATATATATATATATATATATATATATATATATATATATATATATTCACTGTCAGTAATAATAAAAAAAAGAATGATAAAAAAAACTCCTAAAAAGTCAAAAAAAAACAAGAGAAATAAAATCATTTTGGTCTACGTATTCTTGTTTTTATGTTTCAATGATCTACTTGTATACAACTCGGCCAAGTAAATACATATTACAACAATGATAATTGTCATCCCAAGGCCTATGCATGATTGTTTCATACGATCTGGAAGAAAAATAAATTACAAAGAACTTCATCCCGTATAATGATTTTTTGAATTGGGTGAGTTATGATATATTTCGTATACATTGAAAATAAATCTCATGATATATTACATTAACACCATATGTAAATATCAACCATATCAATTTGTGGGATTAGGATTGGTTCTGTATAATATACTAAATTTTTCATACGATATTGTATATCGTACCGAAAACCTTTTTCAAGAAAAAATTATACTGATACTGATATATCAAAGTTTTGGTATAATATAAATTGCATACTAATTGTACTAAAAATTTTGATATACTAAAAATTTCAGTATATTGAAATCATTTTGACATCGAGAAACATAATAAATTCAGAAGTCACACAATATTCCTATTCATAATAACAAAGCATTAACAAATATACAACAAACAATAAGGTGATGTTCATGGCCGGCTTTAGCCATAGGCTATTAAGACCTATGCCTAGGATCCCAATTTTTATTGGAGCCTATTACTTTTAATGTATTAAATATATTTATATATATATATATATATATATATTTAAAGAGAATGAAAAAAATAGGGCTCACTAATAAAAGATTGTACAATCGCATTCTCTAAAAATTAGGATCATTATTTTTAATATATTAAATATATTAGGATTCCAATGGATAAAGTCATAAAGATATTTTTTTAACAAAATAAATTTATTTTTAATTATAGATGCTATTTTATAAAATCTAATTTATTTCTCTTCAATATCTCTCAATCATAACCTATTCTAGTTACATTTCTCATTTGTTGGTGATTCTTTTTCTTTGATCAATAAAAATATAAATTCAAAATTTTTATTTTATGCATACAATGCAAATTAAAAATACTAGTTTTTTATAAGTTCTCTTTTTTCTCTCTTTCCAACTCTCCCTCTCTATGATTCTCTTACGATCATCCATATTGTGTCTGATCAAAATGGAAGATTTTATTTTTTTTTTAGCAATAACTAGTTAAATAACTTTATAACCATTTCACTTCCTTAATAGACATTAAGTTTAACTTTTATTTAGATATATTTACACTAATAAATTATTCAATTTTCCCTTTGTCTTTATTCTATCATTTATAATTGTTCTGGTTTAGATAATGAAAATTATTATTTATTTTTTCTTTCGCTCTGTACCTAAAAAGACTTCCATTTAGTTCTTTATAAATAATAATAGTTGTTTAGGTCTCATTGTGATCTTTATTTTCTAAGGATTGTATTTAGTTTTGTCATTTTGTACATTATTTTTTATTTATTTATTTTTTGTGCTTCGCCGATGATGATGAGTTGAGTATGGAAGCATGATTTTTTTATTGTTATCCTTTTTAATTATTTTTATTTCCTCAATTTTGTTACTTTTTTAAGAGTTGTTCTCTCCATCTTTTATTTAAATAATTAGACATACTTATATCTTTCTTCATTTTTAAATAATTTTGAATACACTTATTTTTAGTTAAGTGAACTCTAAACTTATTATCTACTTGAGGTGTATTATTATATCTAATAATAATACTCTATTTAATACCACAAAACTTATATTTATCTGAACTAGGTTATCAAAACTTGAATATAAAAATTTAATTAATAATTTTACATCTAGAAAGTAAGAAAATTAAATTGTATAAAAAAATATTTTTTAAAATTAATATTTAATTTGTTAAAAAAAAATTAAACCACCGTTTTTTATCCAACTCTAAATGGAAAAAGATGAGATTTTTTTTTTTAAACAATGTCAAAGGCTTAAAAAAAAATTTCGCCTAAAGTCTCAAATAGGCTTGAGCCGACCTCAGTGACATTTAGTTTAAGAGTTTGAAAATGAGGGAATGAAATAATAGAAATATCAAATGTTTAATTAATTTAAAAATATTAAATCATTTTAAATAAACTAAACTCAATTAAAGGGGCGGGCCGCGTAGCTATGGTTGAGTATGTAACGTACCGTCTATAATTATTTTTCATGTTGTAGCAGCTACAGTTGCGTAGCTGCTACAACTACAACCTTTAAAAGTTTGTTACACAGTTGTAGTGCTACACAGTTGTAATTCATAGATACTACAACTGTGTAATATTTACAAATTCGTAGTTGCTACAATTGTATAATAGACTTTCGAAAATCATAACTTTTGACTTGGATATCAGAATGAAACAATCTTTTTTTAGAATTATAGAACTCTGAACGGGCTTTGATTCAAAAAAAAATATATCTTTAAATTCTAATATCTGAGTTATAAGTTATGGAATTCAGAACTAACTACGATTGCATATGTAACATGCCATACATCTATAATTGTTTTTTATATTATAATAACTACAGTTACGTAGCTACTACAACTATGACCTTTGAAAGTTTACTACATAATTGTAGAAAAAGGAAAAGAGCCAGGAAAACCACAAGGCCTAGCAATGGTCCGATCTTAGCAAGATAATTGTGCTGTAAATTAAAAAAAAAAATTAGATTATAACACCCTCCCATAATGGGCATTGATCCTGTCCGAAAGTCGAAGAGACGGATGTTGGGGACGTGGCGCTCCTATTGACCTCTGATGGATTCCGCTCCTGCCTGTAACACAAGCAACGTCAGTGCTGAGCCAGGGAAGGGGTCCCCGGCAATGACCCTTCGACGCTCAAGTCAGTCTCCGATGAGGCAAGAAGAAGCAAAGAGAACTGTAAAGCAATAGTAGAAATCGCGAGAAAAGCATACCTCCGTCGATATCTGGACCCCCCCTTTATATATGGCTCCTATAGCGTGTGTGCATGCTTCTTAAAGCGGGCACGTTTTCCCAAACTTTTTTTGAAAAGGCATATCAGTAAAGTGTCCCTGACACAGTACCTTAACAGGTCGAGTATATCTCTGACGTGACGGTGGAAGCTTCCGCCGTATGATCCTCTGTCTGATCATGTCGCCCGTTAGCGGCACTAGCTCCCAAAAGGATGTCGAAGGATATCCCACTGTATCTGTTGCTTAGTCGAGCGGAATGGCCGCTCAGCCAAAATTCTGATATCCCTGCGTTATCTGTTGCCACACCAAGCGGGAGAGCTGCTTGGTTGAAAGTCCACTGTCTGTGTCGTCCCCCATTGGGCCGAGCGGGATAGCCGCTCGGCATGATGTCCCCTGTCCACATGCTCGGCGGGTATCTCACTATCTGTGTGCCTAGCTAATAAAAAGTCTGCTGTTAGGCCAAGCGGGGGAGCCTCTCGGCTCGATTTCTGCGTGTCCCTTGAGCGTCAGTTTGATTACTCCCTGTGCCCAAGACAATGGGTCGGTTCTCAACCCCCGATCGGTGCGTAACTCGCCTGATCGGCGAACAACATCCATCCGTTGACCATCCATTGACTATCTTGACTTTGACCTCCATGTGACAGCAGGGTGGGGCTTCTCATGGTTACCGCATCACAAGTCTCCCTTCAAGTCTAGTCGAAGGAGGTTGTAGTCCAACTGACTGGACAATTAGGCGAGCAGATTTCCTTTCGATCGGGCTTCGATACTGCGTGACCTTCGATCGGGGTAGGCTCGATCCCCGCCGATCGACTTGTTGAGGTTTGCCGAATGGGCATATGTATGCTCCTTCTATCTGATCGGCCTGATAAAGGTTTGCCCTTGCAAAAAATTCCGTGGATTGCCTCGTGCGAGCGCGGGCTATGCTGATGTCACCTTGATTCCTTGGGAATCATGCAAATCTCCTCTCATTAAGGTTGAATAGGTTCCCACGCCTGCATTAATTGTCGACTCGTGGTAGCATGCCACGTGTCACGCCCACAGTCGTCGTACGCTTGACGCGATAGGCATTGATTGTGACGTTTGACGATTTAAATTCAACAGTGAGATCTTGGCTTGAGTTTCCGTGACCTAGATCGGACGTCTCCGAGAGGCTGAGCCGGGGTATATGAACCTACTGCGTTGCCTCCTCTGCGCTTTTGTTGCTCTGTGTTTTCGGCTGCCCTTTTGTGCTTCTGCGGTATTTGCTCTGGCGGTTCCTCGCGCTTCTTTCCCGTCGATCTTTTTCCAGTAAGCTCTCTTTCTCGTCACTTTTGCTTTCGACCTTCTGGTGACCTATTTCTTGTCACGATGCTCGATCCCCGCCGATCGACCTGTTGAGGTTTGCCGAATGGGCATATGTATGCTCCTTCTATCTGATCGGCCTAATAAAGGTTTGCCCTTGTAAAAATTTTCGCGGACTGCCTCATGCGAGTGCGGGCTATGCTGATGTCACCTTGATTCCTTAGGAATCGTGCAAATCCCCTCTCATTAAGGTTGAACAGGTTTCCATGCCTGCATTAATTGTCGACCCGTGGTAGCATGCCACGTGTCACGCCCATAACCGTCGTACACTTGACGTGATAGGCATTGATTGCGATGTTTGGCGATTTAAATTCAATAGTGAGCTCTTGGCCTGAGTTTCCGTGACCTAGATCGATCGGCTCTGAGCGACCGAGCCAGGGGTATATTAACCTGCTGCATTGCCTCCTTCTCTGCGCTTCTGTTGCTCTGTGTTTTCGGCGACCCTTCTGTGCTTCTGCGCGATTTGCTCTGGTGGTTCCTCGCGCTTCTTTCACGTCGATCTTTTTCCAGTAAGCTCTCTTTCTCGTCACTTTTGCTTTCGAGCTTTCTGCTTTCCTCTATTTCGGTGACCTTCTGGTGGCCGCCTTTCCTCGTTCAATTCACCTTTCTTCCTTCTAGCCCCTTTTTCCTCTTTTTTTTTTTTTGCAATAGACAGCTTTTCACAGTCGTTGTCCCCCATCCCTAGGCTTTGGTACACCACCATGGAGTCCAGGTTCGATGAGGGCGACGTTGAGGGCCTTAGGAACGCTTTTGAAATTTTGCCTGACCATAAAATCACTCTGCCTTCCTCACCCGATTAACCGAATACCCCGCCGACCGGATGCATCTGTCTGTTCAGGGACCATTTCACCGCCGGTCTACGGTTCTCCATTCACCCCTTCATTCTCGTCGTCTGTAAATACTTCCGTATTTCCCTTCCCCAACTTGTTTTGAACTCTTTTTGTTTGTTGTACGGCGTCATTCTCTTGTTCCAGCTGCATGTCATCCCTCAGGGTTTTCATTATTTTTACTACCCGAAGCGATCCAAATCGGGGACCTTCCTATTCCAATCTCGGGTCGGCTTAGTATTTTTTGATAAAATGCCAACTTCTAATAAACATTGGAAGGAGTATTTCTTCTTCCTGCGTCTTCCCGAGCGGCCAGATTTTTCGACCCACTGGCAGCTCGAAGTGGCACCTCAGCCTCCACTGAAGACATATAAGAGTCATTCGGACTATTTGAATCTTGCGGCGATGTTGGCCGGTCAGAAGTACGACATCTACAAATTGTTGTTTAAGGGTGTCTTCTACATCTTCGGCCTTAGTCTGATCCGCACCCGGTTGCTGACCAGCCTAGGTAAGAAACCTCTTTACCTCTTCCTTTGATGCTAACTGATTTTTTCCTTTTTCTCTTGCAGCGGAAGTTATGATGCGAGCGTGGATGGTCGGCAAGACGAAGCTTACGGACACTGCGATTGAGGTGACAGCTACTGAAGAGCTGGCAAGCTGAGGTCTGTAATCGGTCAGCTCCCACGAAGATTTGCTCGGACTGAGCGAGGAGGTGCCAGTGGTTGTGGGCGAAGGCGAGGCTAGCCATGCGCCAAGTGGAGGAGCCACCCCAGGCTCACAGCCTCCGGCCGAGCAGCGCCCTATTATTCTCGTCGAGGAACCATCGGGCTTGGCCTCCTTTGACGTGTCACTGACCCAGCGCAAGAGGTGAAGGGCGGAGCCTTCTTCTTCGTTGGCGGCGCAGTCGACCGAGCGAGTCAGAACTTTGACTTCGGTTCCGCTTCTAGAAACTGTGAAGGCTTCATCGTCCGATCGGATGCCCTCCCTGGCCGAGCTACCACAAGGGGTCGTCGCTGCACCGCCCGTGGCCTTCCTACCGCCACCACCGAAACCCCTAAAGGTTAAGTGGTTTGGCATCTTACCGGCTTCCAATCGAGAGGCCTCAGCTCACTCGGCCTCGAGTAGCCAACGATCTGTCATGACGATCCTCCATCTGCCAACGGAAGACTATAGCGAGCCGAGCACTCAGTCCCAGACCCTCGAGCACCAGATCATCATTCGGGGGGCGCTCGTCGAAGTTTGGGAGGATGCCCCAGCCCGTGCGGTGATACTACCTCCAGGTGCCCTCGCCAACAGTCACACCCAAATGGCCATCGGTGTAAGTATTTTAATGTAAATTCACGGGTTACCTCCGTTTGGCGCTAACTTTTTTCCGTTTATCCATAGTACTGGGTAGAGAACATGACCATGTGCCACAGGCTCACGTTCTTAGAGGATGAGTTTAAGAAGCTCAAAGTTTCGAGCAGCCCCTCCTCCTCCCAAGGGCCACTGACCTTTTAGATCGAGAAGCTGAAGGCAGACCTGGAGAAGAGTAACAAACTTCTTGTGGCCGAGTGGGGCAAGAGTGTGAAGCAGGAGGCGTTGGTGGCTCGGCTGAATAGGCAGGTCACCACTTTTGATAAGAAGATTGAATCGGCTAACGCTAGGAAGCAACGAGCCATTGACAACCTTGAATTGAAGAACAAGGAGGTATGGCTTCTTGCCCAGAAACTGAAGGAGCTCGAAGACTTCCTAGCTGTTGAGCGGAACATTCGCTCGGCCAAAGAAAAGTCCCTCTGCGATCAAATTGCCTCCAAGGATGTCGCGCTAGCCACCACCAAGGATGAGCTGGAAGGATCCCGTGCGACACTAGCCACCGCCAAGGATGAGCTAGAGGGATCCCGTGAGGCAGTGATGATTTATCAGGATGCCGAAAGGAGTAGGTTTGAAGTTATGAAGCAAGCCTACATCCGTTCAGACGCATTCTGCGACAAAGTCACCGATTAGGCCCTTTGACTATTCGACCTAGCGATCGAAGGGATGATTGATTAGCTTCGTGAGGGAGGCCACCTGCTGACCACTCTGACCAGGAAGGTCATAAGTCGGGACATGCTTACAGCCGCGCTGCCCGACGATGTACGAGATTACCTAGAGTGAAGCCAAGGGCTTTATTTTTGTGATCTCCTCCTTGTAAATTTTAAAGTATCAATGCATGTTTGGTCGTTCAGCAAGGCTTTTTCTTATTGTATTTGCTTTTTGGTTTTCCTTTGGTTATATTGTAGCCTCATAACTCCTCTGATTGACCGTGCTTTGTATGCGTGTCTGCTTGATTTGCTTTGCTCTCCAAGTTGCAAAGCTTTAAGTATTTTGGTACATTCTCCCGAACGGGCCGTTCATCTGCAAATTTAGGAGATTTTGGGCAACCCTTATTCGTGGTCAGCCATTCGACAGCCCGTGTAGACTCGGGTCTATCGTCGCCTCTTGACTATTTGATGAAGCCCTGAGTTTAACGTCATCGCTCGACGATTTGGTGAAGACTCGAGTTTAAGGTCGTCGCTCGACCATCGATGGAGAGTCGCATTTTAAGGTTGCCGCTCGACTGTTTTGGAGACTCACGTTTAAGGTCGCCGCTCAACCGCTGATGGAGACGAGGGTTTAAGGTCGTCGCTTGACCGTTGATGGAGATGAGGGTTTAAGGTCGCCGCTCGACCATTGATGGAGACGAGAGTTTAAGGTCGCCGCTCGACCGTTGTTGGAGACACGCATTTAACGTCGTCGCTCGACGATTTTGGAGACTCACGTTTAAGGTCGTCGCTCGACCATTGTTGGAGACACTGTAGGACCGTGATCGTTCGATAGAGGGGGGGTGAATATCAATTCGAAAACTCGAGTGTAAAGTACGCAGCGGAAAAGTAAATGAACACAATTGATTTTACTTCGTTCGGAGCCTGTGACGACTCCTACTCGAAGGCCCGTGGTCCTTGACCACTTTCGTTGGGCAATCACTAGCAATTCGAATATGATTACAGAAAGAGTACAAGAAATGCTAATGAAACAAAGTGATACCGACAAGGAAATTAACCAAAGAAGAAGGAGCACTTTGTCGGAGCTTTATTAGCGTCGCAGGAGCGTAGAGCAGCAGGGCAAGCAGTCGAAGAGTTCTCAGTTGTGTTTGAAGCTCCACCCCTGGGGCTTCTTTTATATGTTGCTCCGGGCGCCTGGATCCCTTCCGGACGCCCTGGTGCGACTTGGCAAGTCCAGTCAGGATGCTCCACGTAGTGAGGCGACGCAGAGGATAAAAGTTACCTCCGGGCGCCCGGACCTCCGGGCGCCCGGACCACCTTTTTCCAGAGATTCCTTCTCCTACAAAACAAGGTTAGTCCGAGGCAAAATATACCCTGCAACATAGATTGATAGCACAATTTATAAAGTATGAATTAACAGAAAAAGTATGACTTAGATTCCGTCTTTCCGAGACCGGAATCTAGTCACGATCTCGACTTAGATTTCCGAAATGGATCTAAGCCGGATCGACGCCTAATGTTCCCTTCCCGGGAACGCATCCTCGCAGTCACTCCCCTCCAGTGACTTACCTTACTTACCTGCCAGACGTCCGGTCAGCCCTTCGACCCATCTGGACCTTTCGCCAGCTATCCGGTCAGCCCGTCGACCTAGCTGGACTTCTTTCCAAGCGTCCGGTCAGCCCGTTGACCCGCTTGGACTTCTCACCAGCTATCCGGTCAGCCCGTCGACCTAGCTGGACTTCGTGCCAGACATCCAGTCAGCCCGTCGACCTGTCTGGACTTCTCCTGCACACTCGATCAAAGTGTCAGACAACAACAAAACTAACTTGACCTATTTGTCATTCATCAAAACCTAGGTTAGACCGTTAGTGCTACCCGCACCAACAATCTCCCCCTTTTTGATGGAATGACAACCTGGTTAAGTTAGTGAAAAGACGCAAAAAAATAAATAAAACAGGTACATGGTTTTTAAAGTTAGTTTTAGTGTTTTCAATTTGGTTTAGTGAATTTGGTTTAGCTAACTTAACCACCTAACCCTCCCCCTTTGGCATTCAACAAAAATAGGCAAGGGTAAACAAGCATAGTGTAGAGTTACTTTTAAGAAACAGCTAATTTTGGAAAATATTTAAGTTTGATTCAAAGATACTGATAAAAGTACAATTTTAAAATCAAGTTAAAAAATAGTCAAGTTGACTTGGGGAATTTAAGTTGAATTAAAAAAGTATACGTTTAAAGTTAATCAAGTTTAAAGTTAATCTAGTTTTCAAATTTGATTTTTCAAAACAAAGCAAAAAAAAAATTTAATTTTTCAAAAACAAGTAAAGTTTTAGCCAAAATAAATTCGTTAAGGCTAAAAAGCTAAGTTTTGGAAAGTTTAATTTTCAAGCATATGTTACAAAATTGAATAAGTTTAAGTTTGTAATGATTTTTAACTTTAAAATCAAGTTTAAAAATTTGGTGGGATTTTTGAACTTCTAATTTTTCAAACACTCAGTTAATTTTAACTTTTTGAAAACTAGTGTTCAAAAATAAGTTAGTTTTAAAAATAGATGTACAAAAATATACAAAATTTTAATTAATTTCTCCCCCTGAACTTGACACTTAAAATTAAACAGCTGTCTAACCAATTAGGTACTAACTAACTATCAGAAGATAGTAGCTTTCACTTGGTTAGTCAGATTAAGTTGATTATAAGCAGTCAGTGTTTGACTTGACTGATGAACTTAATCTGATTAATGTCTGATTTGTGTTTATCGTCCAGACTTATGCCGATGCACTGAAATAAGCATCTTAAGTCCAGACAGTTGGCCTATGCATCTCACCCCTTTCTATGTTTGTCAAACACAAGCAAGGTAAACCTAAGGTGTTGGTGAGATGCTCAAAAACTAGTCCTATGGGTACATGCTTTCTAAGGATTCAAAACTAGTCTAAGGCCAAAACTGTTTTTGAAAATCTAAAAATGGAAAGTTTTGAAAATAAACAAGTTTAACTTATAATTTGAGAGAACCATTTTTGAAAACAATTTTGAAAAATCCTAGTCTATTAAGCACATCCCTAATTTTCGACGTAAGTTACTAAATTCACTTTCAGGGAGTGGTTTTATGAAAATGTCAGCTAAATTTGATTTGGACTCAATGTATTTGAGTTCAATATCACCTTTAGTAACATGATCCCTGATAAAGTGGTGCCTAATTTCAATATGTTTGGTTCTTGAATGATGCACAGGGTTCTTGGTTAAGTTAATTGAACTTATATTGTCAATTAATACTTTTACATTTATGATATTTAAGTTGAAATCTTTTATAGTATGCATCATCCATAATAATTGTGCAACACATTCGCCTATAGCTATGTATTCTGACTCAGTTGTAGATAGAGCAACACAATGTTGCTTTCTACTAAACCAGCTAACAAGTGATGAACATAATAATTGGCATCCACCACTTGTGCTTTTGCGGTCTAATTTACATCCAGCATAATCTGAGTCAGAATACCCTATTAGTTCAAAATTATTTGTCCTAGGATACCAAATTCCTACATTTGTTGTTCCCTTAAGATATCGAAAAATTCTTTTAACTTGTGTCAAATGGGATTCCTTAGCACAAGTTTGGTATCTAGCACACATGCTAACTGCAAATAAAATATCAGGTCGGCTTGCAGTTAAGTACAGTAGGCTACCTATTGCACTCCTATAATATTTTAAATCAACTGGTTTTCCATTTGGGTCATTATCTAAGATTGTGTTTACTGCCATAGGTGTTTTTATTTTTTTTGTATTTTCCATTCCGAATTTTTTAAGTAATTCTTTAGTGTATTTGTGTTGATAAATATAATTTCCTTCATTTGTTTGTTTGATTTGTAATCCTAAGAAATAAGTTAATTTTCCTACTAAGCTCATTTCAAATTCTTTTTCCATTAGATTAATAAATTCTTCTAAAAAATCTGAATTTGTTGAACCAAATATTATATCATCTACATATATTTGTGCAATAAATATGTCTATATTTAATGATTTAACAAACAAGGTTGGGTCAATTTGACCTTGGTTGAATCCTTTAGATGTTAAGTAAGATGTTAGCCTTTCATACCATGCCCTGGGTGCTTGTTTAAGTCCATATAATGCTTTCTTTAACTTAAAAACATAATCAGGGTGTTCTAGACTTTCAAACCCAGGAGGCTGACCTACATAAACTTCTTCTTTAATTAGTCCATTAAGAAAGGCAGACTTAACATCCATTTGGTATAGTTTGAATCCCTTATGGGCTGCATAACTTAGTAACATTCTAATGGATTCTAATCTGGCTACTGGGGTATAGGTCTCATCATAGTCAAGTCCTTCAACCTGACTAAACCCTTTGGCAACTAGCCTAGCCTTATTTCTAGTAATTTCCCCAGTTTCACTTAATTTGTTTCTGAATACCCATTTTGTTTCTATTATTTTCTTATTCTTAGGTGGTGGTACTAGGTCCCAAACTTCATTACGCTCAAATTGGGCTAGTTCTTCTTTTATAGCTATAATCCAATCTGGGTCTAGTAGGGATTCATCCACAGTTTTGGGTTCAATTTTTGAAATTAGAGAAATTTGACTTAGGTTTCTAAAGGATGATCTGGTTTGAACTCTCAAGTCTGGGTCACCAATTATTTGATCAGTTGGGTGATTTGGGTTAACCCTTATTGTTCTAGGGGGTTGACTCTCTTGATGTTGTTCCTCTTCTTCATAGTCTAGGGTTTGATTGGTTTCTTCAGAATTATTAATTTCAGTAGGTTGAAGTTGAGTTTGTCCTTGGGTTTCTTCAAATTTTACATTTGTGGTTTCCTCGATTTTTAGCGTAATTTTATTATCTATTCTGTAACCCCTACTGTTTAGAGAATATCCTACAAAATTTTCATTTTCTATCTTAGAGGCGAATTTTCCTAAATGTTCTCTAGTATTTAGGATGAAGGCTGGACACCCAAATACTTTAAAATATTTTATGTTAGGTTGTTTGTTATAAAATATTTCAAAGAAGGTTTTATTATGTCTTTTATTTAATGTTGTTCTATTTTGCACATAGCAGGCTGTGCTAACAGCTTCTGCCCAGAAATATTTAGGTAGGTTATATTCATTTAACATAGTTCTAGAGGCTTCTAGTAAGGTTCTATTTTTTCTTTCTACAATTCCATTTTGTTGGGTGGTTTTAGGACATGAGAATTCGTGATGGTAGCCATTTTCAAGACAGAATTTGTTAAAATTATGATTTTTAAATTCTCCCCCATTGTCACTCCTAATTCTTTTAATTTTAAGACCTTTTTCATTTTCAATTTGTTTGCAAAAGTTTGTAAAGATTTCAAAAGTTTCGTCTTTATGTTTTAAGAATTTTACCCAAGTAAACCTAGAATAATCATCTATTATGACTAAACAGTATAAGTTTCCATTTATGGATTTGACTCCATGGGAGTCAAAAAGATCTAAGTGTAGAAGTTCTAATATTGAGTTGGTTTGTGGCTGATTTATTGGTTTGTGAGTGGATTTAGTTTGTTTACCTTGTTGACAAGCATTATGTATGGTTGAATCTATGTTAGGTAATTTTGGTAAGCCTCTCACTAGTCCATTTAATTTGCTTATATTTCTAAAGTTGGTGTGAGACATTCTTCTATGCCATAACCATGTTTCTTCTTTTTGTGTTAAATAACACTTAATGGAAGAAGTGGTTAAGTTGATGGCATAGATGTTGTCTTTTCTAAAACCTTTTAGGCTTATGGTAGGATTATCTAGATGTTTAATTAAACACTCTGTGGATAGAAATTTGACCTTATACCTAGTATCACATAATTGACTTATACTCAGAAGATTATATTTAAAATTTTCAACAAGTAAAACATTTGTAATTATAAAGTCTATTTTTAATTCAATATTACCTATACCAATTACCTTGAGTTTGCCGTTATTTCCAAAGGCAATTGTTCCTAAGCTTTTGTAAGTGAGTTGAGTGAACTTGGTGTGATCTCCAGTCATATGTTTGGAACAACCACTGTCCAAAATCCACTTGGTTTCCTACAGTAAGTAGGATTTAAAGTTAGTCTTTTTATTTTTTAGCAGGCATTATTTAAGTTAATTTTAAGTTTTAAAAATTAAAGTTTTGACATTAATTTTTAAGTTTGAAATTACTTTTTAAGTTTGAAATTAAAATTTTGAAATTAATTTTTAAGTTTGAAATTAAAAATTTTGAAATTAAGTTTAAAATTAAAATTTTGAAATTAATTTTTAAGTTTAAAATTAAAATTTTGAAATTAATTTTTAAGTTTAAAATTAAAATTTTGAAATTAATTTTTAAGTTTGAAATTAAAATTTTGAAATTAATTTTTAAGTTTGAAATTAAAATTTTGAAATTAATTTTTAAGTTTAAAATTAAAATTTTGAAATTAATTTTTAAGTTTGAAATTAAAATTTTGAAATTAATTTTTAAATTTGAAAAAATTTTGAAATTAATTTTTAAGTTTGAAATTAAAATTTTGAAATTAATTTTTAAGTTTAAAATTAAAATTTTGAAATTAATTTTTAAGTTTAAAATTAAAATTTTGAAATTAATTTTTAAGTTTGAAATTAAAATTTTGAAATTAATTTTTAAGTTTGAAATTAGAATTTTGAAATTAATTTTTAAGTTTAAAATTAAAATTTTGAAATTAATTTTTAAGTTTTAAAATTAAAATTTTGAAATTAATTTTTAAGTTTGAAATTAAAAATTTTGAAATTAATTTTTAAGTTTGAAAATAAAAATTTTGAAATTAATTTTTAAGTTTGAAATTAGAATTTTGAAATTAATTTTTAAGTTTAAAATTAAAATTTTGAAATTAATTTTTAAGTTTAAAATTAAAATTTTGAAATTAATTTTTAAGTTTGAAATTAAAAATTTTGAAATTAATTTTTAAGTTTAAAATTAAAATTTTGAAATTAATTTTTAAGTTTAAAATTAAAAATTTTAAAATTAATTTAAAATTAAAATTTTGACATTTTAAATTTAAAATTTAAGCCTTATTCATCTCACCCGATCTATATTATCAATCAGGGAATCCTATGATTTTGTGAGATGAAATTGGATTGTTAATTATGGAGTTTTGGTTTAACTTGTGTTAGATTCAGATTTAGCTTTGGTTTCCACAAATAGGCAATCTTCGGATAAACTTCTAAGCTTGGTGAGTCACATGGACGTCATTAGAAGTAACCAACCTTTCGAGGTTTTCCGAATAGTCCTATCCACGGAGCTTAGTACTAAATCCTAGTCTAACTGGTTAGGATTCATTTAAGGGTAGCTTCGGTCAGTTCCACTTGGCCAAATGCACCAGATCGAAATCATATCTTTCTAGACATGCGATGCCCAAGTTTCCCTAACGTACTATCATCCAAAAACTTCACCAGTACCATGATTCAAGTTAAACTTGGTCTCTAATCCTAATTACCCTGCCGGGTTAGTTTGTTTTAGGTTACCCTGTCGGGTAAGTTAGTTTTGGAGGTGCCAGCTATTCTGGAGCCTCCTCCTGAATTATTGGCCATTAATTTAAATTTTGGTTTTAGGTTTGTGTCGATTCCTTTTATAGTTATGGTTAACTTGGTGATAATTTTGTTGATTTTTAAAGTGTTTAGATTTTGAATTTGATTTAGGTTTGTATTTTGGATTTTGGTTTGGTTTATTCGATTTTATATAATGTATTTTTTCTTTAGGTATATAATATTGATTAAGTCCTATTTGCGTGGTTAAGCACGCTTTCGGAACCCAAGCTAGATTGGTTGATTTGTATTGGGTTATTAATGATTTGAAGGTTTTATTTGAATTCGACTTATATCCTAGTCCGGTTTTATTATAACATGCTTTTTGATTATTTAGGATTAAGTCTAGATTTTTTGATCTTGTTGTGAATTTTTCTAACATTTCTTTTAAATTGTTAATCTCATTTTTTAATGATAAATTCTCCTCCTCAAGTGTTAGATCTTGAGTTGGATTTGAATTTTTGATTTGTTCCTTGAGGTTTTGATTTTCCTCAAGAAGTGATTTGTTTTCATTTTCTATTTTAATTAATTTACTATTTAAATAGGAAATAATTCTAAAAAAAATTTTGTTTAAATTAAAATATACCTCATTCGGGCCTTCGGAAACGAGTACGGACTCGTGGCTTGTTTCGGGTTCAGACCCGTCTTCATCTTCCGACTCGTCTTCTGTTTCAGCTTCGTGGGCCATCAGTGCGAGGTGGCTCTGATGTTTCTGCTCTTCTTCCTCCGATTCGTCCGAGTCCCCCGTTGCTTTGAGTGCCTTCTTTTTTGGTTGGCTTTGTCGAACTTCATTTTGGGCATTCGTTCTTGTAGTGTCCCTTTTATTGCAGCCGAAGCAAGTCACGTTCCTTTGTTCCGAGGGAGAACTGATCTTCCTTTTCTGCTGAAGCTCCTTTTTCTCCTGGTGAACATTTTTCTTACCAAGTTCACCAGGTGTTCTTCGTCTTCGGAGTCTCGGTCGGAATCTTCTTCAAATTCAGGCTTGCTTTTCTTTTCTTTGGAGGAACTTGCAAATAAAGCTATACCTTTCTCGGCTCCAACATTAGTTTGTTCATGTAATTCTAATTCACAGAAAAGCTCGTCTAATTTTAACTTAGAAAGATTTTTAGAAATTTTGTAGGCATCTACGATTGATGCCCACAAACTATTACGTGGAAAAGCATTTAATGCGTATCTTATTAAGTCTCTATTTTCCATTTGGTGGCCTATCGCATGAAGCCCGTTGAGGATGTCCTTGATCCTCGCGTGGAGCTGATTCGCCATTTCACCTTCCTGCATTTTTATATTAAGAATTTTATTCAAAAGCAGGTCTCGTTTTGTTACCTTGGCGTCGCTCGTTCCCTCGTGCAGCTCGATCAATTTGTCCCACAGCTCTTTAGCGTTTTTGTGTGGACCGACTCTGTTTAGTTCTTCTCTTGTTAATCCGCACTGTAGAGTGTTGATCGCTTTATTTTCTGTTGACGCCTTTTTCTTCAAATCTGCTGCCTAGTCTTCAGGATCCAGTATATTCCCGGAGTTGTCCGCTGGAATTTTATAGGGTCTCGTAACGCTCATCCACTGGTCGAAGTCTGTTTTGAGGTAGACCTCCATGCGCTTCTTCTAGTATGGAAAATCGTCCCCGTTGAAGAGTGGAGGTCGTACTGTGTTGAATCCTTCTGTCTGAGACATTTTAGCCCTGCGCACAGAAGAAAGAAAAGAAAAACAAAAATCCCAAGACTTGGTCTTGGATTAGTAGTGTGGAAGAAAAAAAAATTATAGAAGTATCTAAATTGGTGTTGCACCAATTTAGATTTAATTGCAACGGAGAAAAAAAATTCGTAAAACTGAAAACCGAACAAAAATTAATTTTTCACCCCCTGTCTGATTGGTGGTTGCACCAAATCAGAGCGGTACCTGCTCTGATACCACTTGTAGGACCGTGATCGTTCGATAGAGGGGGGGGGTGAATATCAATTCGAAAACTCGAGTGTAAAGTACGCAGCGGAAAAGTAAATGAACACAATTGATTTTACTTCGTTCGGAGCCTGTGACGACTCCTACTCGAAGGCCCGTGGTCCTTGACCACTTTCGTTGGGCAATCACTAGAAATTTGAATATGATTACAGAAAGAGTACAAGAAATGCTAATGAAACAAAGTGATACCGACAAGGAAATTAACCAAAGAAGAAGGAGCACTTTGTCGGAGCTTTGTTAGCGTCGCAGGAGCGTAGAGCAGCAGGGCAAGCAGTCGAAGAGTTCTCAGTTGTGTTTGAAGCTCCACCTCTGGGGCTTCTTTTATATGCTGCTCCGGGCGCCTGGATCCCTTCCGGACGCCTTGGTGTGACGTGGCAAGTCCAGTCAGGATGCTCCACGTAGTGAGGCGACGCAGAGGATAAAAGTTGCCTCCGGGCGCCCGGACCACCTTTTTCCAGAGATTCTTTCTCCTGCAAAACAAGGTTAGTCCGAGGCAAAATATACCCTGCAACACAGATTGTTAGCACAATTTATAAAGTATGAATTAACGGAAAAAGTATGACTTAGATTCCGTCTTTCCGAGACCGGAATCTAGTCACGATCTCAACTTAGATTTCCGAAATAGATCTAAGCCGGATCGACGCCTAATGTTCCCTTCCCGGGAACGCGTCCTCGCAGTCACTCCCCTCCAGTGACTTACCTTACTTACCTGCTAGACGTCCGGTTAGCCCTTCGACCCGTCTGGACCTTTCGCCAGCTATCCGGTCAGCCCGTCGACCTAGCTGGACTTCTTGCCAAGCGTCCGGTCAGCCCGTCGACCCGCTTGGACTTCTCACCAGCTATCCGGTCAGCCCGTCGACCTAGCTGGACTTCGTGCCAGACATCCAGTCAGCCCGTCGACCTGTCTGGACTTCTCCTGCACACTCGATCAAAGTGTCAGACAACAACAAAACTAACTTGACCTATTTGTCATTTATCAAAACCTAGGTTAGACCGTTAGTGCTACCCGCACCAACAGACACGTGTTTAACGTCACGGCTCGACGGTTTTGGAGACACACGTTTAAGGTCACCGCTCGACTGTTGATGGAGATGAGGGTTTAAGGTCACCGCTCGACCGTTGTTAGAGACACCCTTTTAACGTCGTCGCTCGACTATTTTGGAGATTCACGTTTAAGGTCGCCGCTCGACCGTTGATGGAGATGCCCTTAAAGCCTTTGCTTTTTTATTCAAAGTTTTCCCTACGCTCGGCAAACACACAATATATACAAAGTACAGGATTCACTTGCGCACCTCTCATCTAGCCCTGTAGGGTTGAAGATGGTTCGTGCTCCATGACCTCTCGAGCTGCTTTCCCTCTGCATCCTCCAAATAGTATGCACTCAATCGGAGCTTCTGCACGACCCTGTACGGTCCTGCCCATGGTGCTTCGAGCTTGGTGACGTCACCGACCGACTTCACTTTCTTCCAAACGAGGTCGTCGACCTGGAAGGATCTCGGGATCACTCGCCGATTGTAGTTCTGCTTCATCCGCTGCCGGTAGGCAGTTAGCCACACGGAGGCTTTTGCGCTTGCTTCATCCACTAAGTCGAGCTCCACCAGCCTCCGTTCGGCGTTCCTATCGTTATAGCACTGTACCCGATCGGATTCTACTCTGATCTCCACGGGGGCAACTGCCTCGCTGTCGTACACTAACTGGAATGAGGTTATGCCAGTCGCCTCTTTCAGAGTCGTGCAAATAGCCCATAGCACACTAGGAAGCTCGTTAACCCAACTGCCTCCCATGTGGTCGAGCCGAGCGCGCAAGACTCTGAGGATCTCCCGATTGGCGACTTCTACTTGCTCGTTGCCTTGAGGGTATGCCACTGAGGTGAAGAATTGTTAGATGTCATAGCCTTCACACCACTCTCTGAGCTCTCGACTGAAGAACTGCCTTTCATTGTCGGACATGAGTCGGTGCGGATTCTGAACTGGCATATAATGTTCTGCTAAATAAATTTGGTGACCATCCTCTCAGTGATTCTTGCAAGCAGCTCGGCCTTTACCCACTTGGAGAAGTAGTTCACTGCCACCAGTAGAAATTGTCGTTGACCGGTTGCCATAGGGAAAGGCCCCATGATGTCCATGTCCCATTGGTCGAACAGGCATGATACAGTGGACACTTTCATCTCCTCGGTTGATCGGTGCGACATGCTGTGATACTTCTGGAAAGGCACCCAAGTCACCACCATCTGAGCGGCATCCTCCTGAAGGGTCAGCCAGAAGTATCCAGCCAGAAGTATTTTTTGGGCGAATGTGCAGCCGTCCGGATGACCTCCGCAAGAGCCTTGGTGTACCTTATTCAGGATGTAATCGACATCTTCTGGTCTGACGCACTTGAGTAGGGGCCGAGAGAAGGCTTTCTTATAAGGTTGGTCGCTGATCAACGTGAACCGACCGACCCTCTTCTTTATCAAGTGAGCTTCTTCCGGATCAGCAGGTGCAGTTCCCGAACGTAAGCACTCCATCAAGGCCATCCTCTAGTCATTCGGGAAGGTGATTCCATCCATACGGTCGATGTGAGCCACTAGTGAGACTTGCTAGATCGTCTGACCTATGACAATCGGCGTTAAGGAACTAGCTAGCTTAGCTAGCTTATTCGCCGCTTGGTTCTCCGATCAGGGGATCTTTTGTATAACCACTTCTTGGAAGTTGGCCTTCAACTTTTCAAAAGCTTCTGCATAGAGCCTCAGCTGTGTGTTGCTTATCTCAAAGGCCCCGGATAATTACTGGGCGACGAGCTGGGAATCCGAGTGAATGAGGACTTTATCCGCTCCCATGTGCCGAGCTGCCTGTAGGCTGGCTATCAGCGCCTTATACTTCGCTTCATTATTAGTGGCTTTGTAGTACAACCGGACGGACAACTAATCCGGTCTTCCCGATGTCAGATAAGCAATATGTCGATCCCGCTGCCTAGTCGAGTGGCTGAGCCGTTCATATATATCTTTCATGTGGCTACCGATTCATCATTCTGCACTTCTGTGATGAAATCTGCCAAGTCCTGAGCCTTGATCGCTGATCGGGGTTGATACTGGATGTCAAACTCACTGAGTTCTATCGTCCATTTAATCAGCTGTCCGGACACCTTAGTATTGAGGAGAACCCTCCCCAAAGCTTTATTAGTCATCACTATTATTGAGTGTGCTAGGAAGTACGGGCGAAGCCTCCGCGCGGCGAGTACCAATGCATAAGTCAATTTTTCTAGACCGGTGTAGCGAGATTCATCATCCTTCAATATATGGCTCAGAAAATATACAGGTTGCTGATTTTGACTGTTCTGCCTAACGAGAGCCGATCCAACGACATGTTCATTGATGACAAATATATCCAGAGCGGCTCACCCACAACTGTCTTAGCTAACACTGGCAACGAGTTCAGATATTCCTTCAGCTCCTCCAGCGCTCGGTCGCACTCGGCATCCCATTGAAATTTTGTATCTCGGTGCAGTATCTTGAAAAATGGCAAGCTTTGATCGGATGACTTGGATATAAACCGGGACAATGCCGTGATCCGACCGGTCAACCTTTGAACTTCCTTCAAATTCCGAGGCGGAGGCATGTTCTGCAAAGCGTGGACCTTGTTGGGATTGGTTTCGATGCCCCGCTCAGTAACGATGTAGCCCAGGAAGTGACCACTCATTGTGCCAAACAGACACTTGTTCGGGTTTAGCTTTATTCCTTATGCCCTTAGCGTCCGGCAGGTTTAGTTGATATATGCACATAGGTCAGCAGCTCGGAGGGATTTGATGAGTATATCATCGACATATACCTCCATATTGCGGCCGATCTGCCGTTGGAACACTTTATTCATTAGCCTCTGGTAGGTGGCTCCGACGTTCTTTAGTCCGAACGATATGACGTTGTAGCAGTATGTCCCATCGGTCGTAATGAAGCTGACCTTTTCTTGATCCTCCCTGGCAAGCGACACTTGGTGATATTCTTGATACACGTCGAGCATGCAGATCAGCTCGCAGCCGGCCGTCAAGTCCACTATTTGATCTATCTTGGTAGCGGATAGAAGTCCTTTGGGCAAGCCTTGTTGAGATAGCAGAAGTCGATGCAGACCCGCCATTTATTGCCCGGCTTGGAGACTAACATAACATTGGCTAGCCAGCTCGGGAATTGGACTTTCTTGATGTGGTCGACCTCCAATAGTTTTTTTATCTCTGCCCGGATGATCACGTTATGCTCTGCACTGGAATCCCTTTTTCTTTGCTTGACCGACCAAATATCTAGTCGGACGTGCAACTCGTGTCGGGCAACACTCGGGGAGATACCGAGCAACTCATGTGTCGACCAAGCGAACACATCATGCTTCTGCTTACGGCAAGCGATCAGCTCTACCTTCTTCTCTTCCTCTAGGTCGACGGCGATCAAGGTTGTGGCTTCCGACCGACTTGGGTGGATCTGAACCTCCTCCTTTTCTTCATATACAAAGGTGGGAAATTTTTCGGTAATAGCATTTACCTCTAGCTGTGGAGTCTTCCAAGCTACTCTAGCCTCGACTTTGACCATCTCCACGTAACAGCGTCGAGCGGCCAGTTGGTCATACCCACATACCCACATACTGTACCCAGCAACGACAATATCCCCTGGGGGCCGATCGGCTAACGATTGACGTCAGTCCTGGGCAGTCCCGTGTGTTGTGCGTCGTCGACTGGTGGAATGATTTTGGTGCAACTTGCACCAACACTGCTGACCTCCGATGGACTCCACTCCCGCCTGCAATACAAGCAGCGTCAGTGTCGAGCCAGGGAAGAGGTCCCAGCGATGGCCCTCCGACACTCATGTCAGTCTCCGACGAAGCAAGAAGAAGCAAAGAAAATTGTAGTGCAAAAGTAGAAATTGTGTGAAAAACATACCTTCACCGATCCTGAACCCCCCTTTATATAGGGATCCTGTAGCGTGTTTGCACGCTTCTTAAAACAAGTACGCTTTTCCAATCTTTCCCTAAAAAGACATATCAGTAAAGTGTCCCTGACACAGTACCTTAACGGACCGAGCATATATCTGACGTGATAGTGGAAGCTTCCGTCGTACGATCCTCTGTCTGATCATACCGTCCGTCAGCGACATTAGCTCCCAAAAGGATGTCAAAAGATATCCCATTGTGTCTGTTGCTTGGCCAAGCGGAATGACCATTCCGCTCGGCCAAAATTCTGATATCCCTGCGTTATCTGTTGTCACACCGAGTGAGAGAGCCGGTTTGATTACTCCCTCTGCCCAAGACGATGGGTTGATGCTCAACCCCCGATCGGTGCGTAACTCGTCCGATCGACGAACAACATCCATCCATTGACCATTCGTTAACCATATTGACTTTAACCTCCACGTGACAGTAGGATGGGCTCCTCATCGCCACCACATCAGGTACTCATTGGTGGAGGATTGGGCTAGTCCACTCCTTTTCTTAACAACATAATTGATCTCCCATCTATGAAAAGAGTATTAACATGTTCTTGATTGATCGGTTATCTTATTTACATTGGACTTAAGATTTACTAATAATCTAAAACATTTAATATGCTTTTGTCTCATATCCATGTTAATTTCTATAATATAATATTTTTGTTTAGATATTTACTTGTCAATATGTTTATGATATTTTTCACTAAATTTTTTAATTTTCACAAACTAATTAATTTTTCTAACTGCTTTAGGCCATTTTGTAAACTCAACATCGCTATACTATATTATTCTAGATTAATTACCTTTAGAAATTTTCTAAATAAATTAAAATTCAGGTTTTCTTTACTTGAAATTACTTTTATTGTTACTCTACCGTGCATATTAACTCTTTTCTTCCACTTCAATGGTGTACAGACTGAGGGTGCTGGCTTTTGTTCAAGGTTTGGGTTGGATAGCACTTGAATTAAAATGGGGAGATTCTGCAGATCACAAGTGGATTAGGATTAGCTAGGCCAGTCCACTTGTACACTTCTGGGGCCTGGAACTTACAAAATTCCTATCTACTTCAAACGATCTTGTTCCTCTAAAACTGAAGGTCTCGCTTTTGAAGGTACCCAAAAATATATTATTTGTTTTATCATCGCCATATATATTATTAATTTATTGAAATTCAGTGCTTAATCTTAATGTATTGGGCACTTAGCTTCTTGTACTTTGAATGCATTGCATTGTCGTGCACCATTTGGGTTGACCTGCGAAGATGGCATTACAGTGAATGCATTAGAACATTTATTTTCTCCAAATTTAACACATACAACATAAGACTGATAATGATTTGAAGACACATTGGCATGTTGTAGATCGGACATTACATCTAGTTCAGAAGCAATCAAAGATATGTCTGAATAAATATGAGATGTAGATCATTTAAAATTTCACCGGAATTGGGATTATTTCCTGATGCTGGACCATCTGAAGGTTACCCGTGTTTGTGTTTGAGTCTAATCTAAGCCCTGAATGATTGGTGGATTATCAATTTTGTAAGACGTGAAGAATAAATGATTCAATTATGTGTTGTTCTCGGTATCTCCCGGAGTGCGCAAATTGATATTGATCATCGAGGCTAGTGTTTAACACTATCTCCGTAAACGATATTGCTCCGCTACGGTGCTAACGGATAGCAGCAATTCGTTCCCAAGATACAACGACGAACGTCTCAGAATCGTAGCACTCCGAATTTTGAGACCAACGAACTTTCTCGTAGGTTTTTTGGACTCTTAAATGCACAAAATGAGATGAATGCTCAAGAGAGAGTAGAATAGATGAATTCGATGATTCGATTGATATTTTCAGCATCTGGAGAGTTCTATTTATACAAAATAAAGAGGTTGAATGCCTTTTTGGGTGAGAGGATGTGTTCTTTGGGCTGGATCGATCTGGATCGTCCATTCTGAAGAGTTATAACCCTTCACATATCCCACTTTAATCTCATCCATCAGATCTGAAGAGTTGTGACCCTCAGATCTCGCCTATTGTCATCAGCCATCGGATCTGGATCTACTGATCCATTCGATCTGACGCTTCAGATCAAGTCTCATCCCAAGCGGTCAGATCGTGACTCTTCGCGATCCAACGCTCTAGATCACATCACAAGCGATCCATCACACCTCTTTCATCAACGGTTGCCATCCTGCCCAATCAACAGTCCAGTCATCTCTTCTTGCCTACGTGGATGCCACATAGGCATTGCCATGTCAGATACGAGCCTGATACGTCACCCGAGTGCCACGTAAGTACTGCAATGTCCTCTGGAGCATAAATTTAAGCTCCTCAATGCTCCTCGCGACGACGCACGTACAGTGCAAAGTGCGCCTACAAAGCACCCATTGCGCACGTGGCGGGCTCGCAGGTGCGAGCACCTGCTTGCCCTTGAGGAGAGAGCACCTGGTATTTTTCTGAGTTAACTCCATTAACACAACATCATTAATAAGCAAAGAATGCACATCGAAAATTTTCGATGTGGGACTATTCTCCCATGCATTTCCTTATATATATCATTAATGAATAATTAATGTTTATTTGGCCCGACTTTAAACAATTAATTTCTCATTCACCTTTAATCAGTTTTGAGCAAATTAATAGTCTAAATTTATCTACTCGAAACGTAGATTTCAATTTTGAAGTCAATTACGACTTTTATCTATTGATGGTATTCCGATTTTTTCACAAAATTATATTGGTCCATTAAGGCCCCAATATCCAACAATCTCCCACATGAATGGAAATTAATGCAATGTGTGTATGCATGCTGACACTTTACAAGAGTCTAATTGATAAGTCACTGCATCGGGAGAGGTATCTTGTGGCTTTGAACCTTCCGTAGTGGAATGCTATCGAGTATACTAGGCTGCGCAGTGAACGTGATGTTTTGAACTACTCAGCTGTTGGTGTATACTAAGACAATAACACCCACACAGAGACATATCTCACCTACTTTAGGTTCTCATGGTTGGTTCCGTTTCGACCATGGACACCATCTTGGATTCATGAGTGTTTCATTGAAGCGACCTGTCTTCACACTCATATAGGTGACACTTCTATCAGAAGTATCCTACCATACTCCACCTTATAAGGTATAGAAGTCATTAAAAGCGTAAGCTTTACCTCACTACATGAGGTAGGATAACACAAATTCATCCTAGGATTGGGATAGAGATAAAATATCTCATGTGCTGTAACACAACTTCTGTAACTTCGTTGTCCCATTGAACCAAAATCTTGGGATCTCCAGTAAACAAGGTTGGGTTACCGCTACAGTCATTTTTTAGTTGTAGATTTTTAATCTCATTCCTCTTGATGAGCAGTATACTTGATCTCGACTCAACCCTTTCATAAGAGGATCTGTCAAATTATCTTTGGACTTAACATAGTCGATTACAATCACTCCATTCGAGATCAACTGCCTAATGGTATTATGTCTACGACGTATATGTCGTGACTTCCCATTGTACATATTACTCTGTGCCCTTCCAATTGCCGATTGACTATCACAGTGGATCAGTACAGCAGGCACAGGTTTCGTCCAGCTCGGAATATCTTCCAAGAAATTCCGCAGCCATTCAGCTTCCTCAGCTGCTTTGTCTAGTGCTATAAAATCGGATTCCATAGTTGACCGAGCAATGCACGTCTGCTTAGTAGATTTCCAAGATATTACTCCCCCACCGATCGTGAAAACATATCCACTAGTGGATTTGGAGTCTTTTGTATATCCAATTAGCATCACAATATCCCTCCAGCATAGCGGGATATTTTCCATAATGTAATCCATAGTTCATAGTATATTTCAAATATCTAAGAACTCGCATCAATGCTTTCCAATGTGTGTCGTTTGGATCACTCGTAAAATGACTCAGCTTGTTGACCGCACAGGCAATATCCGGACGTGTGCAGTTTGTGAGATACATCAAACTTCCTATTATCCGAGAATATTCCAACTGCGATAAGGTCTCACCATGGTTTTCCACTAAGTGTTGACTTAGATCCATAGGTGTTTTTACTGTAGAGATATCGTACGCATTGAATCTTTTCAATACTGACTCTACATAATGGAATTGTGTCAAAACTATCCCTTCTGATGCTTTGAGAATTTTAATTCCCAATATAACATCTGCTTGACCCATATCTTTCATATCGAAATTTTTGGTCAACATTTTCTTTGTAGTCATGATTATATCATGATTACTGCCCATTATTAGCATGTCATCTACGTATAGACAGATGATTACATAACCTTTAGGTGTGTCTTTGACATAAATGCATTTGTCACATTCATTTATTCTGAATTTGTTTGACAGCATTACTTTGTCAAATTTTTCGTGTCATTGTTTAGGCGCTTGCTTAAGTCCGTATAATGACTTAACAAGTCGATACACCTTTTTCTCATTTCCTGGAGCCACGAACCCCTCGGGTTGCTCCATATAAATTTCTTCTTCCAACTCACCATTTAAGAACGCAGTCTTAACATCCATTTGATGTATTTCAAGGTCATACAGTGCTGCAATGACTATTAGCACTCATATGGACGTAATCCTTGTCACCGGTGAGTAGGTATCGAAGTAATCAAGGCCTTCCTCTTGCTTGTACCCCTTGACTATAAGTCTGGCCTTATACTTGTCAATTGATCCATCAGCTTTATACTTACGTTTTAGTATCCACTTACAACCTAATGGTTTATTACCAGAAGGAAGGTCTACTAATTCCCAAGTATGATTATTCATGATGGATTCGATTTCACTGTTGACAACTTCTTTCCACATTGGAGCATCGGGACTAGAGAGAGCTTCACTTAATGTTCTTGGGTCCATTTCTGACATGAAAATCATGAAATCTGGCCCGAACGATTTCTCAGCTCTAGCTCGTTTGCTACAACGTGGCCCTTCGCTTTGATCGTCAATAGTCCTTTTATAACAGCTAAGTTCAGTAACGTCATTTTCGTTTGAACTTCCGTTGTTATCATTTTCAACGTTTTCCTTCTTATTTGGGAATTCGTTTTCAAAGAATATCGCATTCCGAGATTCTATGGTTGTCCCCACATGAATATCAGGAATGTCTGATTTGTGAACTAGGAAACGATATGCACTACTATTATGGGCATATCCGACAAATACCGCATCGAATGTTTTAGGTCCGATCTTTACTTGCTTTGGTTTAGGTACTTCGACCTTTGCCAAGCACCCCCACACTTTCAGGTATTTGTACGATGGCTTGCGACCTTTCCATAGTTCATATGAAGTTTTATCACTTTTCTTATGAGAGATTTTGTTGAGAATGTGATTTGCCGATAATATTGCTTCCCCCCACAAGTTTTGAGGTAAGCCTGAATCTATCAACAAGGATCATCATCTCTTTTAGTGTCCGATTTTTACGTTTAGCAATACCATTCGATTGAAGTGAGTAAGGTGTCGTTGTTTGATGGATAATACCAGAATCTGAACAAAATTAATCAAACGGTGCACTATATTCTCCACCTCTATCGCTACGAATTATCTTAATTCGTTTGTCAAGTTGATTTTCAACTTCTGTTTTATAGGTTCTGAACGCTTCTAAGGCTTCGTCTTTACTTCTTAAAAGAAAGACATAACAGAACCTCGTACAGTCATCGATAAAAGTAATAAAATACTTTTTATCTCCTCTAGTTTGCATAAATTTCAAGTCACATAGATCACTATGTTTTAACTCTAGAGGAGTTGTTGACCTTTCCACCGAATGAAAAGGTAGTTTCGTCATTTTAGCTTCTACACACACTTCACATTTGTGTGTTTCATCAACATTGACGTTCGGTAATAAATTTAGTTTGACGAGACGTTTCAGAGTATTATTATGCACATGTCCGAGTCGATCATGCCACAAATTGAAACACTCAACCACATAGCTGGAAGCAATTATTTTATTACCATCAAATTTTCGGAGTACAGTCATTACAACCATTTTGAATAGACTTTGTTCTAAGTACCTCATTCCTACGAAGACACCATTCTTCGTAAGGACAAAGTTGTTGGACTGGAACACTAGTCTAAACCCGGCCTTAACAAGTGCCGATCCAGAAACTAGGTTCTTTTTGATGTCGGGAACATGGAGCACATCAATTAGAGTTAGCTCCTTTCCAAACGTCATCTTCAGAACAACTTTTCCGAGTCCGACGATCGGAGGTGTCGTGGAATTGCCTATATAGAGCTTCCTTCCATTTATTGGAGTATACTTGGAGAACATCGCCTTATCTGAATAGATATGACGAGTTGCTCCAATATCGATCCACCACTGCTTCGAGTTATCCTCCACTGTATTGGATTCAAACACGACCGCAGTGAGATCCATGTCCTCAAGAGAGGTTGCGACGTGGTTTGCAGCATCTTTTGGCCCCTTGGTTGGCTTCTTCGTGTAACGACCACCCTTCTTACTATACTATATTACTCTCTAAGGATGACCGTTACTTAACTACTAACTCTACTTACTAGTGTTACTTATGCTATTATTAGCAACACTTAGATTTATCACGGCCCCAGAGAAGTTCCTATCGAAAAATTTTGGCAGAGTCTCCCCTGTACCGGTGACCATAAACTGAGATACAAAAATATATACTTCAGCCACAGGCGGCTGGAACATGTATCAAACACTCATGCAGTTTAATAAGTGTCAAACACTAAAATAACTACTTATTACACAGAGACTCATCACAGCATGCAATCTAAGACACGAATAAACTCAATAAAAACAAGGAATAAAAATACAATCTCAAATGACACAAACCATAAAGTACAACTCAACTATTTCTTATCCACTAAACATGAAAACTCATAGCTTCCCAGATCTCTCCATAGTCCTGGCATCACACACATCCATCACGCATCCTCCTTGTCGCCTTCCTCTTTACACTTTAACTTTTCCTTTATCTGCAGTAGGAGAAAAATAAATCTATAAGTGAAACGCTTAGTAAGTACTAAACTATCTCACAAAAACTCGAAAGTGTATAAGATGCAAAGGATGCTGAAACTGAAATGCTAAAAAGAAAAGATAAACATGCTCATCTAATAGCAAAGCACTAAAATAATCTGCATACTCATGATATACAAGAATAAATCTGCATACTGGAAATAAAGCTAATCATGCTCAATAAACTCATAAGGAAACAATTGAAAACCAATACTGTATGCTTAGAATTATAAGAGCTAATTTTGTTAGTTCTAAACATAGATGATACTTGTTTCATTTACTTATAGCCTTATACTTGAAATTAATATTTAACTTTCTTCTTCTCTTTCTTGGGCTCAGGCTTAGTACCAAAATGCGCGCTCTCTAATAGAGACTGAGGTAGCGAGCCTCCAGTCCTATGAGGGTAAAGACCTCGGTCTTACCAGGGCCAAGACCTTGGAATTGGTCACCTGGATTTGTTTAACGACAACCTCGGAAGTCGGGTACTAGCCTCTTACTTTAAATTACTTGTTATCTTTTCTAATTAGACCTTGGTCTTTTCTCTACTCGTAACTTCTCATAATCCTCTAAAAAGGTTTAATAGGGCACATAACCATTCCACTAAAATACATGGTTGTTCATCTTATTAAAACAGCAAGGACAACTAACTATATGCTTTAGATTAAAGAGCTATTAAAAGCTAATTAACATATATATGCATATGTATCAAAACAAGATACTAGAAACTGAATTAAGCATCAATACTGCTCATGCTATTCTAATACGGCAAGTGAAAAGAATTAAGAACTAATACTATTCGTAAATTTCTCATGCTTGTAAACGGCAAGGAAGAGAAAACAGCAAAGGAAGATTATAAAGCTACTAATTTCTCATGCTAAGAAACTATTCTTATGACAGTTGGTTCTAGGTAGCAAGAAATCTAGACTGAAATCGTAAACTGAAATGCTACAACAGAATGAACTAAACTGTACGCTTAATTAAAAATCTGGAACTAGATTATTTGAACACAAGAAATCTAGACTACTTCGACACAGCAGCAATAAGGAAAGGCTCAGATCTGCACTTGCTTAAAGGAACAATTATTTGAACACATGGCTATTTGTATCCAACAAATCCCAAAGGAAATCAAGACTAGTTCGGCACAGCAACAATAAGGAAAGGCTCAGATCTGCACTTGCTTAAAGGACCACTGCATACTAAAGAAACTCCAATCTGAATTATATGAAGGAAATTCAGGTTTAATACCGCAGCAACAAAGGAACCCTAACCTAAATTCTGCATGTTCCGGAGTCAGGAAAGAAAGGCTAAATCCCGAGCAACAATTCTATACAGCATGATCCAAAAGCATGAAGGAAAACTAAAGCTCTATCATATAATTCTACTCGACACAGCAAAATCTGAAGCAAGGAACGAAAACCCTAAGTTCGGAGCAACTCCTACCACAGGTGAGTAGTACTTATAACGGATTGCTTGGACTTACAACCGAGAGAGAGATCTAGGGTTTCAGAGAGATGAAGATCTCGGTGGCTTCTTTGCGTTTCCGAGCTCCTCTCGTCGAGGTGGTCACGCACGGGTGAAGACCGGCCGGAAAACAGTGCTCGTCGGCCGCCGGAGATGTGCCCTAGGTCGTCTTCGTTTCCGCCCGAGAGAGAGCCGCGCCGCGCGTGCGTGAGAGGAGAAGAGGGTTTCGGGAATAATTAAGCTCCCTTTTGTAACTAGGGTTTCATTATAACTTAACTACTACTTATATACAATTCGTTCTTTCCTTAATTAACATAACCTGCTTGCACACTTGGTCAACCACGATTTGACCGGAACCCCGGATCGTGGGTTCGATCCCTCTTCCGCCTCTTTTATTTCAATTTATTTCCTATTCCTTACTACTTAAATACATTTTGTTCCATATTCATTCACAAAACAAATTGCAGAACAGTTGGTTGGCTGGATTCGGTTAAGGCTCAGTTCAGGTCCGAGGTCCACGGTTCGAATCTCGGCTCAGATATTTTTTTGTCAAAAACTTCTTTCGTTTAGTAAACATACCAAACGACCTCCAAAAATTACATAAAAATACTCTAAAAATTTCTAAAAATCTCTAGAATATTTTAAAAGTATTTCCAAATATTTTTAAGGATATTTAGAACTCGAAATAGGGAATTAGGGAAAGAATTAAGAACTAATACTGTTCGTAAATTTCTCATGCTTGTAAACGGCAAGGAAGAGAAAACAGCAAAGGAAGATTATAAAGCTACTAATTTCTCATGCTAAGAAACTATTCTTATGACAGTTGGTTCTAGGTAGCAAGTAATCTAGACTGAAATCGTAAACTGAAATGCTACAACAGAATGAACTAAACTGTATGCTTAATTAAAAATCTGGAACTAGATTATTTGAACACAAGAAATCTAGACTAGTTCGGCACAGCAGCAATAAGGAAAGGCTTAGATCTGCACTTGCTTAAAGGACCAATTATTTGAACACATGGCTATTTGTAAATGAAACAAGTATCACCTATGTTTAGAACTAACAAAGTTTAGCTCTTATAATTCTAAGCATACAGTATTGGTTTTCAATTGTTTCCTTATGAGTTTATTGAGCATGATTAGCTTTATTTCCAGTATGCAGATTTATTCTTGTATATCATGAGTATACAGATTATTTTAGTGCTTCGCTATTAGATGAGCATGTTTATCTTTTCTTTTTAGCATTTCAGTTTCAGCATCCTTTGCATCTTTATACACTTTCGAGTTTTTGTGAGATAGTTTAATACTTACTAAGCGTTTCGCTTATACATTTATTTTTCTCCTACTACAGATAAAGGAAAAGTTAAAGTGTAAAGAGGAAGGCGACAAGGAGGATGCGTGATGGATGTGTGTGATGCCAGGACTTTGGAGAGATCTGGGAAGCTATGAGTTTTCATGTTTAGTGGATAAGAAATAGTTGAGTTGTACTTTATGGTTTGTGTCATTTGAGATTGTATTTTTATTCCTTGTTTTTATTGAGTTTATTCGTTCTTAGATTGCATGTTGTGATGAGTCTCTGTGTAATAAGTAGTTATTTTAGTGTTTGACACTTATTAAACTGCATGAGTGTTTGATACATGTTCCAGCCGCCTGTGACTGACGTATATATTTTTGTATCTCAGTTTATGGTGACCGGTACAGGGGAGACTCTGCCGAAATTTTTCGGTAGGAACTTCTCTGGGGCCGTGATAAATCTAAGTGTTGCTAATAATAGCATAAGTAACACTAGTAAGCAGAGTTAGTAGTTAAGTAACGGCCATCCTTAGAGAGTAGTATAGTATAGTAAGAAGGGTGGTCGTTACACTTCGGGTGTCTGCAGTCCTTTGACATGTGTCCTGACTTTCCACAGTTGTTGCAAGAGCCCTTGAACTTCTTTACTTGAGCCTTCTTCTTGAACTGCTTCGGCTTTTTGGAGTTTAGCTCGACCAGGTTGGACATTTCGTCAATAGTCCGCTTGGTTCCTCTAGAGTCAGATAATTTTCGATTATCCTACTCTATTCGTAGCCTCAGGATCAGGTCTTCCAGTCCCATCTCCTTTTGCTTGTGCTTGAGGTAATTCTTGAAGTCCTTCCATGACGGAGGGAGCTTCTCAATTACCGTAGCTACTGCGAATGACTCGTTCAGCTTCATGCCTTCGGCGTCTAGATCATGCAGTATTAATTGCATATCTTGGACTTGAGCTGAGACGCTCTTAGAGTCCACCATCTTAAAATCCAGAAACTGGCCGACGATGAATTTCTTCAATCCGGCATTTTCGGTCTTGTATTTCTTCTCAAGTGATTCCTACAAAGATTTCGCCGTCTCCAATGAACAATACACGTTATACAGCGTGTTGTCCAAGGCGTTGAGAATATAGTTGCGGCACAAGAAATCTCCGTGTGACCACGCATCGCAAGCAGCCTTACTACCTTCCGTAGCGGCTGGCGGGTTTTCCTGTAAAAATCGTACAAGGTTTAGCGTCGTTAGATAAAACAACATTTTCTGCTGCCATCTTTTGAAGTCGGCTCCGCTGAATTTCTCTGGCTTTTCTCCGTGCGGAATTGATGTTGGCGGAATGGCGGTCGGAACGTTGTTGGAAGTAGCCATATCAGTTTGCAGAATATCGTTTACGACTGTTGTTCCCGGTATCTCCCGGAGTGCGCAAACTGATACTGATTGTCGAGGCTAGTGTACAACACTATCTCCGTAAACGATATTGCTCTACTACGATGCTAATAGATAGCAGCAATTCGTTCCCAAGATACAACGACGAACGTCTCGGAATCGTAGCACTCCGAATTCCAAGACCAGCGAACCTTCTCGTAGGATTTTTGAACTCTTAAATGCACAAGATGAGATGAATGCTCAAGAGAGAGTAGAATAGATGAATTCGATGATTCGATTGATATTTCCAGCATCTGGAGGGTTCTATTTATACCAAATGAAGAGGTTGAATGCCATTTTGGGTGAGAGGATATGTTCTTTGGGCTGGATCGATCTAGATCGTCCATTCTGAAGAGTTATAACCCTTCACATATCCCACTTTAATCTCATCCATCAGATCTGAAGAGTTGTGACCCTCAGATCTCGCCTATTGTCATCAGCCATCGGATCTGGATCTACTGATCCATTCGATCTGATGCTTCAGATCAAGTCTCATCCCAAGCGGTCAGATCGTGACTCTTCGCGATCCAACGCTCTAGATCGCATCACAAGCGATCCATCACACCTCTTTCATCAACGGTTGCCATCCGTTTGCCTAATCAACAGTCCAGTCATCTCTTCTTACCCACATGGATGCCACATAGGCATTACCATGTCAGATATAAGCCTGATACGTCACCCGAGTGCCATGTAGGTACTGCAATGTCCTCTGGAGCATAAATTTAAGCTCCTCAATGCTCCTCGCGACGACGCATGTACAGTGCAAAGTGCGCCTACAAAGCGCCCATTGCGCACGTGGCGGGCTCACAGGTGCGAGCACCTGCTCGCCCCTAAGAAGAGAGCACCTGGTCTTTTTCTGAGTTAACTCCATTAACACAACATCATTAATAAGCAAAGAATGCACATCGAAAATTTCCGATGTAGGACTATTCTCCCATGCATTTCCTTATATATATCATTAATGAATAATTAATGTTTATTTGAGCCGACTTTAAACAATTAATTTCTCATTCACCTTTAATCAGTTTTGAGCAAATTAATAGTCTAAATTTATCTACTCGAAACGTAGATTTCAATTTTGAAGTCAATTACGACTTTTATCTATTGATGACATTCCGATTTTTCTACAAAACCGTATTGGCCTATTAAGGCCCCAATATCCAACATTATGCAATGTGTTATAAAACTTACATCTGTGGCTCATTTCTGTTATTTTAAACATTATAGCCTTGTTTCCTAACACTAATGTGGTCAAAAGCAATATTTGCAAGTAAACAAAAAGTACTAACAAATATTTGTTGGCACAATTTGCGTACTGGACTAAATCTTGTGTCGTTAATTACAGAATGGTTTGCTGTACTGATCTTATAATGTGCCAAGATGGCACCGGAAATGAGATTTTAGACGCCGTTTAGAGTTCTATATTTGTTGTAACTTCACTTAGCAATTCGCGACTCCTGAATTCCATCCTAATCTTAGTATATATATGATCCTTATCTAGTGTACTGATCTTAAAATCAGTTCATTTTGAGCGAGATTCTCAGGTTGAAATCTCGGCACCATCTGTAGTTGAGGTTAAAGATCGATGCGATGTTGATAGTAAAGATCGATGCAGTCGACAAGCAGGCCCGGCCCAGAGGCCGGGCGGTCCTGGGCGACTGCCCAGGGCCCAAAATTTGGAAGGGGCCCATATTTTTTAAAGTATATATATGCATATTATTTTAAGGAATTAGGTTCAAGAAAGTTGACTTTTTTTCATCGTGCACTTCACTTCTTGTAAACTTCCGCCGCTGCTCAAAAGCCTCAAATTGCTCCGTTTTCTCAGATTTTCTCTATTCCTATTTCTCTCTTAGATTTTTTTTACAATTACACCTCTCTTCTTCCTTTTTTCATTTTTATTTGCTCTCCTCTACCTGCGACTCCGCGACGGCGTGGTTGCGCCTTTGCGGCTTTGTCTCTGCTGATCTGCTCGGTGCTCTACACGGCTGCATGCTTGCACCAGCACCACGACAACACCTGCACACAGCGTTGCAAGGGCCAAGGAGAGTGCAACTTTCGCTTTATAGTTGTGATTTGCGAGTTGCGACAGTTAACAGTTGACTCATCTTCTAATCTTCTTCAATCTTCATCATCCAGGTGCAATTATTTCAATTATTCCTTTTATATTAAGTTTTTTTTTATCTTGAGTTGATTTAAATTATAGTTTTGCAATTGTTGTGGTTTTGTGCATGATAAATTTATAATATGTTGCCTAAAAAACATATTTTTGGATGAAAACAAAAAAAAGAAAAAGATTAGAACAATTAAGTGAATCACAAAGAGGTGCTTTGAATAAATTTTTTGTTAAAAGATCAGTTCTAATGAAAATATAGAAAATTTAAATAGAGATCATATAGATGAGTTTAAAGAAATATATGATGTTAATAAGGAGTTTAATGAAATTCATGACGCTAATAATGAGTCTACTAAAATTCATGATGTTAATGAGAATAGAGATAATTTAAGAGAGCATGAAAATGTTATAGTAGATAATGAGAATATTAATATTGATAAACAATTTATTCCTCTATTTGATATATATGATCAAAGGAATTGGGATAATCTTGATAATAATGTACATGATATTTTAATTGAAAAAGGACCTATAAAAAATTTAGATTGTTATCTAAATGTTGCAATTGCTTATAGAATATTGTTAACTATGTCTGTTATCATAGGATCGGCTGAAAGACAATTTTATTTATTGAAAAAAAAGATATTTTAGAAAATCTTGAAATTAATAATATTATAGATGATTTTGCATCTAGAAAAATTAGAAGAAATCATTATAAATAATTTTTACTTTATTAAAAAAAATTGAGGATTTATTTTGATTGTTCGCCCCGGGCCTCCTAAATATTAGGACCGGGGCTGTCGACAAGCCGCTTCAAACTGCCCTCACAAGCTGCCCTGACATAGGCAGGTTCACAACGGATGTCAAAGTTTCCACCGTCCAAGTTAATATTGCCGAATTTGGTGGCCACTTCCACCTTGCAATGCCTGCATACATAAAGCTTATGCTAAGCACACAATTACTTGATGTGATTGAATGATATTAGCATATCAAAGTAGTTTGCACCTTGAATTCATTAGTACCCCTCATGCCTCGATTGAATGATATTAGCATATCAACTACTTGATTGAATAATATTAGCATATCAAATTAATTTACCCCTTGAATTCATTAGTACCTCTCATGCCATGATTTCTCCCTACTATAATTTTGCCTCTAGTATACTGATTTAACTCATTAATTTAATATCAATTGGCCATACGGATTTCCATCATTGGTTAAAGACATTTGAGATGATTCCATGTCTGCATGTAATATTTGCTTTATGTCACTATACAGAAACTATTTTTTAGGAACGAAATTTGTTAAAAAAATTTGTTGTAAAAAATTTTACGATAAATTTTGGGACGAAAATATATTCATCCTAAAAATGACGTTGCTAAATTTTACGACGAATAAATAATTTTCATTGAAAATTTTTATAACAAATTTTAATTTTCGTCACAGAATTCGTTGCAAACCTGGAAAGACCATTAATTAGTCGCAAATGTCATAATCTTAAACCTGCGACAAACATATATTTCGTCCCAAATTTGCAACAAAAATTTTTCGTCGAAAAAAACGTTGCATAATGCAAATAACCATGACCAAAAAAACCCTATTTTTGTCGCAAATTTGCAATGAATCAAGATTCATCGTAAATCTGCAATGAATTTAGATTCGTCGTAAATCTGCAATGAATTTGGATTCATCGTGGATTTGTGACAAATCTAGATTCGTCCCAGAAAATGTCGTTTTCCCCCCTACAAAGCACGACCATTCTTTACATATTTGCGACAAATTTTGGAACGAATCTGGATTCGTCGCAGCTTTGCTATGAATTTTGGGACGAATCTAGATTCGTCGCAAAAGTTGTTCCTTTCAACTAGAATTTGCCACGAAAAACTAATTTTTATCCCAAATTTACAACGAATTTTGGGACGAACCCTGATTCATCACAACAGTTGTTCTTTTTCCATATGAATCTCAGCCAGAATTTGCTACGAAAAATTAATTTTTATCCTAAATCTGCGACAAATTTTGGGAAAAATTCTAATTCCTCGCTGATTTGGGACCAATCTATATTTGTTACAAATTTACAACGAATCCTGATTTGTCACAAATTTATGATAATTTTGTGACAAAAAAAAATTGTCGCAAAATTTGTCCCAAAATTAAAAAAAATCCATAATTTTTCTTCTTTTTTTTTTTTTTTACTTTTATCCTATTTACATATTACACATACAACATCTCCAACAAATCATATCCCATACATCCATATCCAACATCCAAATAAATCATCCCAAAACTAAACACATCATATCCAACACATCCATATCCAACATCCAAACAAATCATCCCAAAACTAAACACATCATATTAATATATACAAATAACCAAAATCCAAACAACAAGAAGTTCAACAAACTATAATATCTAAACATGAAAGTTCTATCATAATCCAAACAACAAATGTAACAAGGCATCCAAAGCAAATAATAATAATAATAATAATAAATAAATACAAATCGTCATGTCTCAGGAGCTTCGATCGCCTTCTGTGATACTTTTCCTACAAACAAACAATAAATAGCATTTATAACTAAAAAAAATGTATCAAACATATTAATGATATATATATATCTAACATTTACATACATGAATGAAATTTGTAACTAAAATTGTTTGTCATAACATGCAAAGTATCATCATGACATAAAATGCAAAGTAACAAGATGAAATTAAAGCTGGTTGCAATTCAAATCCTTTGTTCAAGACTCATATTTCTAGTTAATGTTTTGTTTCATATTTCTTGTAGATAGTTGTAATACCTACTAATGTCAAACTCATAATATTGATTTGAATATATTTTTTATATAGTTATGGCATATGATGTACTTGTAAAAATATATCAAACATGACATAACATGCAAAGAATCAAGATAAAATAAAAATATAGAATCAACTATAATATGACATGAAAAAAATCCAAACATAAAATTTACCATAAATTTACGAAGAATCACCACCACCGCCATTATCATCATCACCATCATCGTCACCCGGAGGAATTTGACTTGGAACAGAACTTAACTGAAGATGCTGCATAATAAAGTCTTGTTATTGGCGCAATTATCTCATTTCTTAATCCCTTTCCTTTATAATGCCTTTCAACTGAGAAATCTCTTCAGTCAGGTTATGCATCTGCTGGGTATGTGAGGAGGAAGAAAATATACGACCAACTCTGTGGGTTATGCTCAAGGAACCTATTCCAAATATCTTTCCTCCCCTTTTGGGCCTCCATTCGCCTGTAGCCATAAATTAAAATCAGTATCAACAGATGACTCAAACTTCTCAATATCAGCACTAGCAGTAGCTGAACATCTCTGTGCTACCTCTAGCTCAATAAATTTTTTCTATATTGTAATAAAAAAATAAAATAAATTTATAATAACAAAACTTTAGGAACGCAAGAGTATAAAGTTAGAGCAAGTACATTAATAATTGAATCTAAGTTATAAATTAAGATCCAAAATTTATTCAAACCTTAATTGCTTTAACTCTGACCCCACTCCAAGTCTTATCTTTTTTCTGAAATGTGATTATTAAACAGTGTAAAATAAATTAAGAAAATATTGGGAGAGTTTAAAAAATTACCAATCTGCCTCTATGTTCATCCATATTGATAGAACCTCCCATATATGTCGCAGACATATCTCCAAAATTAAAAGATTGATTTATTTTATTCTGGTGACTTCTTTTTTTTAACTCCTCACTTTTCTAAAAATTTGAAATCCTTATCCAATTTTCCTCGGTGATGAATGGTAGTTTTTTCCCCCTCAACAAATGTGATTGCCACAATTTTTCATGAAATCCTCCTTATTTCCATCTCATCAATGACTGCTGCATTGGAAGAAAAATAATTATTCATATATTCACTTTTATTTAACATATGAAATGAATGAAATATACCCTAAATTCACTCCACTATAGCTCTCTTGTCGGTGTTGAAGTGCTTGTATAACTCATCGAGTCTCCTCTCCAATGATTATTCATGATTCTATTAATCTCGTGAATAACACGGACAAAATTATCAAATCTATTATAAATTACAAAAAAATGTTAAATAATTAAAATAGTTAAAAAAATGAAATAGTTTGATTCTACTTACGAATCTCCACAAGAGGATATAGACTCTCGAGTATTGGGAAGGAACTAAAGAAGGTACTGCGACCCGATCGGTCAAGGTACTACCGAAGGAGAAGACACTGCCGAAGGAGAAGGCGATCTTCTAGAGGAAGGTACTGGCATAGGTTTATGTGATGGTACTGGCATAGGTGTATGCGACGATCTTGCTTGATCAGATGGGGCGTAGGAGCAGTGTTTGCGGTGTTGTAACTTGAGATCTCCGTCTGCAACCACCCCGTCGAAACATATTCTGAAAATTCAAAATATGATAAAGTAAATACAAATATGATGTATAATGAATAATATGAAAAAAAAACTTACCGTATTTCATAAAAATAAGAGAGTGAACGAACCCCTGAGACGACGATGGGATATAACTTCTAATCACCTATAGAAAAAATACAGATATTAACAGATAAAATATATAAATTTAAAAATACAATAATTTTGTAACTAATTGAGACAAATAAACTAATTGAGCTATGAGTTTTGTAATTTACAAATTAAAACTAAATTTACTCCTAAAAAATCAGTATCATATATGAAAATAAAATATTATAAAGTTTATTTTATTAAGATAACAAAACTTACCCATTACAAAAAATTAAAGTCCTCATTGTCATTGTCATTATCATCGGCGTCCTCCTCCTTCTCCTCATCATCATCAATTTCAGTTGTATCCACGTTTATCAATACTCCGTTAGGATCTCATAACGTTGAAATAATATATTTCTCAGTATGAAATGTATTCGTAACTTTCTCTTATTGATAAGCAATGTCCTCCCAATGTTCCTCAATTTTTTTTCGTGCTTTCATTTTACAAACAACTCACCAATTAATTTTGTCATGTTTCAAACTAGGATATGAAGCATAGAAAACTTGAATTGCTTGCTGTGTCAACACAAATGATTCATATTTCTTATACAATCCTTATGATTTATTTCAACTGAATTATATCATGGATGCACCTTCATCCCTCTGATATGGTCAAACGAACAATACATGAATAGAATTACTCGCATTTCTGGGCCAGGATATTTCACCTCTATAATTTTATCCAACAAACCATAAAAATCATTGCTTGCATCTCCATCATTGGATGACTTAATATAAACTCTACTATTCATTGTAGTCTTTCCCATTCCATAATTTTGAGTATAAAAATTATATCTATTTATAAAATATGCTGGTCAAGTGTGTACCATTACTTTTGGACCCCATGCCAAATGGATTAACAATTCTTGCTCAACGTGAGTTTGATTATCATAAACCTAAAATCAAATACGACAATTATTATAAACATTCTTATGTGAAAACCAAATTTAAATTTACTTACATATGATTTGAACCATGGTGCAAATTCTTCTTGACATAAACAGTCAAACTCTTGTGTCGACAATTCAGAATATAAGTTTTCAAAAATCCAATGATAAAAAAATTTATAACTCTAAATGTTATGATATAAGAAATATAAATATATATATATATACTAACACATAATATGATGATACTTCTGGATAATTCAGTAAACTATATGTATGGGTTGCTTGTCATTCTTGACCAGTTAAGTATCTCTACTTACATGGTCCACTTGGTCGACCAAGGAAGTTAAAAATTGAGAATGAGTTTAAATTTGGATCAATAGGGCCCTCATCATTTCTTCCTGGCCTTTGCCTTTTGCTCTGAATGTGAGGCTAAAAATAATATGATGTAAAAGTTATTACTTCCTCAACAATGTATGCATTAATAATAGATGCAACAATGTCTTATTTTTGAATTTTTTTCTTCAAATGATATAAGAATCTGATTATGATAAAACAAATTGTATTAGATATTAATATATAATAAAATTAGTATATTTTTATGCATTCAAATTATTGAAGTATAGAAGATGAAAAATTTACCTTTCAAAAAGGATACATCCATCGAAAATGGGCAGGTCCTCCAACTTTGGCCTTGTATGACAAGTGAATCAAAAGATGTTCCATGGAATCAAAAAATGAGGGTGGAAATATTCTTTCCAAATTACACAAAATGATTGGAATGTCTCTTTCTAATCTTTTCATGTGTGAATGTTTCAAAACTGTGGAGCAAATATCATGTAGAAAAATGCTTAACTCTGTAGTAACATCCCATATAAAATTTGGTAAGGGTTCCCTAAAGGCAATAGGAATAAGTCTTTGCATGATTATATGACAGTCATGATTTTTCAAACCAATCAATTTGTATTCTTTCATATCAATACATCTTTCAAGATTAGAGACATATTGATATGGAAATTTTAATGATTTTAACCATTCACACACAACACGTCTCTGATCCTTATTCAACGTATAAATTGTCTTTGGCTTTGGTCCCTTACTATTTTTATCGACATCAAGAGTGGGCCTTTACAAATGAGTCGCATATCTTTTCTTACATTCAAGTTGTCTTTGGTTTTTCTATTAATATCCATCACTGTAATTGTGAGATTATCAAAAACATTCTTCTCAATGTGCATTACATCGAGATTATGATTAATCAAATGACTAAATTAATATGGTAAATCCCAAAATATACTCCGTTTATTCCATTTATGTGTACTTCCATATTCATATGTCATACGTTGTGGCTCTTCAATAACAAATGGAAAGTTAACCACCTGCCACCAAATCTGTTCACCAGTTAATCTTAATGGTGGGTGGAGGGGCACTTTCAATTCTATTCTTAGTGAATTCATTTTTATTTCTTCTGAAAATATGATTTGGTGGTAAAAATTATCTATGACAATCAAAATAACTTGACTTTTTTCCATGTTTCAATCGAATTGACTTTGATCTCTCCATACATATTGGGCATCCTAATCTCCCAGTGGTACTCTAACGCGATAGCATACCATAAGCCAAAAAGTCATTTATGGTCCAAAGAAGAGCAACCTTCATTACAAACATTTGATTAGTTTGGACATCGTATGCAAGAAATACTTCATCCTATAATTGTTTCAGTTATGCAATTAGTGGTTGCATATAAATATCTATTAACTTTTTTGGATTTTGTAGGCCAGGGACAACCAATGTTAAAAATATATAGGGTGTTTTCATGCACATCCCAGGTGGAAGATTATACAGAGTTATGATAACTGACCAACATGAATAATTTCTTCTTGATTTACCAAATGGAGCAAAACCATTAGCACACGAACCTAATCTAATGTTTTGAATCTCCTTTGTAAATTTCGGGTATGTTCTATGAAAACTTTTCCATGCCTCTGCATCTGATGGATGACACATTAACCCCTATTCTATTTGATGATTTGTATATCAAGTCATCTGTTCAGCAGTTGCCTTTGATGCATAAAGCCTTTGTAACCTAGGAGTTAAAGGCAAATAAAATATCTGACTATATGATTTACATCGTTATTGATTCCTTCTGGTGCTCTTGTGCCTATTTGATTACAAAATTCACAAACATCTGCATTTGCATTATCTCCCCAATATAGCATACAACTATCTCTGCATACATTAATTCTTTATATCAGAAGACCTAATTTTTTAATAAGTTTTTTCATACTGTAAATTCATTGGGAAATATACTATCACGCAGCATTGCCTCCAAAATTTTGAACAAAAATATTAAAACAATCTTCCGACACATTAAACTTTGCCTTGACATTCAATAGTCTTGCGGTGAGAGATAATTTGGTATAGTGTCACAATTAGCCCATAATAGTTTATTAGCAGCACTCAACACTTCTTGAAATTTAATATATGTTTCATCAACACCTGGTACTTTTACTTCCTCCAATGGTGATATATTAGTAAACATTTGTTCGACTGGTGGAGGATAACTAGAACTTGTACCACACATATCAGGATTGAAATTCTAACCGCTGCATCAATTATCATCCTCTGATATGGATTTAGTTGATTATAATAACTCTAATCATCACTGAGACTTATATGTTTCATTCATAATCCTCGTCATATATGAACGGTTGACCATGAGATATTCAATTATAGTAATTTAGAGTAAATCCAAATCTACAAAGATATTCTTCAACTTTATCAGAGGGTAAAAATTTACTATTGTGACACTTTCTACACGGAGACCTTATCTTATTGTCATCCATATACTCAACTTGACATGGAAAATTTAAAAATTACCTCAAGCCAATGATAAACTCATCAGTTAAACTCCGACGATCAAGTAAATTCTTGTTATACATCCAACCTCTTTCCTTCTACATTTTCTCTGTTTACAATAAATTACATTACTAAAAATTTCTAGACAACAAACTAATGGTAAATATGTACCAAGTGCACATACATATGAAAATACAATATAACAACCAAAATAAAAACAAGAGTTAGTACAATAGACGAACACGGTATCATTATTAATAAACAAGTCTAAATACATATATATACTTGACAAAGGAGAACAACAATGAGCGTCTCTCCAAGCCACGTCTAATACAAACCTACACAAACAACAATACAATGTTTACAATTATATACAAGATTCCAAAAATATATATATCCTCGGACACCCACAGAGAGCAAGGCCAAGCGTGGGTGGCCTGCAACAGACGATGGGGGCCGGCAGCAGCCGTCGCCGGCCGGCAACGACCGCGGGGTCCAGCACCAGCTCAGGGGCCAACAACAACTATCAACGATAGTAGGAGACCGGCAGTGGCACCCCTAAGCATCACAAGGGGGCAGCGACGGGCCACTAGCATCGCTAGGGGGCCGGTAACGACGACAGCGGCTGCCTAGGCCACCAGCGACCACCAGCAGCCGCCAACGGCATACCAACGGCCGGTAGACTCTCACCTTGGTCTGTAGGGGGCCAGCTAGGGCTGGATCCAGTGCCCCATGCCTATAGTGCAAGAACAGCCGTCACGACTAAGTAACGGCAGCAACAGTGCGTCAGTATGTTGGAGAAGAGAGGGAGAGAAAATGAACTTTACCTGCTGGAGATCATGGCCGGAAGGGATGGAGATGTTTGAGCCGTCACCGCCAACGAGCTGAGAAGAAAGGAGAGGAGATAAAGAATTAGGGCAGGGTAGTGATCGAGAATATTAGGGATTTTGATGATGAAAATAAATTTGTTGTCAAGTTCGTCCCAAATTAAGGACATATTCTAAATTTCATCCCAATTTTTTTTAAGTTATACTTTTAAAAATTAGAAGATGACCCTAGAGAACTCAGAATGATACAAAACAAGTTTCTATAGTTCGTATTCTCCTGATCTTACTAATGGGCTCAAACATAATTTTTAACTAATAAACTGCGGTTTATAAATTTTTATAACATGAATTAAATATTTATTACTCGTTCAAGGTAAAAAAATTTTAAACATCAATATATTGGTTAAAAATTAGGTTTGAGCTCATTAATAAGATCAGGAGAACGATACAAACCCATAAAAACTTGTTTCATGTCATTCTGAGCTCTTTAGGGCCATCTTCCAATTTTTAAAAGTATAACTTTAAAAAATTTGGAACGAATTTCCATGTTCGTCCCAAAATTTATTTTTTTTCACAAATCAAAATAAATGTGTCCAATGCAAAAGATCGACCTAGAGAGCTCCGAATCACATGAAACAAGTTGTATGGTTCATATCAATCTCCTGATCATAATGATGACTTCAAATATCAGATAAAATTTTTTAATCGTATTAATAATTAGATGGAGTTTATAAATCGTATGACTTAGTGAAAAAGAGTTAGAGTTTGAAAACGGTAAAATGATTTTGATATCTAAAAATCACTTACTTAAATATATTATGGGGAAATAATATTTGAAGCTATCATTATGATCAGGCGATCGATATGAAATCAAAGGAACTTATTTCATACTATCCGGATTTCTCTAGGTCCATCTTTCGCATTTTGAACGCATTTATTTTGATTTTTGAAAAAAATAAATTTTGGGACAAACTTGAAAATTAGTCCAAATTTGGGACCAAATTTCCAAATTCATCAAAAAAATTTTTTAAAAGTTATACGTTTAAAAATTGGAAGATGACCCTAGAGAGCTCAGAATGACACGAAACAAGTTTATATGAGTTTGTATCATTTTTCTGATTTAATTAATGGGTTTAAACATAATTTTTAACCAATATAATGACAATTATAAATTTTTTACTTTGAACAAGTAATAAATATTTAATTCTTATTTCAAAAATTTATAAATGTCAGTATATTGGTTAAAAATTATATTTGAGCTCATTAGCAAGATCAGGAAAACGATACGAACCTATAGAAACTTATTTCGTGTCATTTCAAACTCTTTAGGGTCATCTTCCAATTTTTAAAAGCATAACTTAAAAAAAATTTGGATGAATTTGAAAATTCATCCCAAATTTGTGATGAAATTGGCAACAAATATATATTTGATGTCAATTAGCAATGAATCCAGATATTTGTCGCAAATATTGCTTTGTTTATGTTAGCTTTTGCGATGAACAAATTTTTCCATCATAGATTTTATATATTTTCCAACGAAATTTATATTTCGATGGTGATTGGCAACTAATGCGATGAAAATATATTTGTTGCTAATTTGCGATGAATTTATTCCGTTGCTATTTTCGTTGCTAATTAGCGATGAATTAGCTTTTCGTTGCAAAACTTGTCGCAAATTTGCAAAGAATAATATTCGTCCCTAAATTGTAATTTTTTTGTAGTGTGTGTTTTGTATTCTTGATTCCATAACCTATTTACTATTGTTAGATTTATTAAATCATTGAATTGTTCCATTCCCCTCCAAATTCAGTCATATTCAACATCTCTCTCTAAAACTTGAAGCAAATAGTTCATCCTCTATCTACTTTTTAAGATTTTAAGTAAACATACTAGGTCTTCTTTCCTTAGCCGTGTTTATAAACTTGCTTTTACACCCTTTGTTTTAGTTCATTCGAACATTTGAGGTTCAAAGCTTTGAGGTTCAAAGCGAATGAGTTTTACTTTGGTTTTTGTTATATTTGTTGAATCGAATGCATGAATTAACATAAATGGTAAACACTTACTATGAATTCACCAATTCTTCAAGTATTAATATTGCCAGCAATCGATCCTTGGAAAGTAGATCTAATCTTTTGCTCACCGTAGTGAAGAACGATTACAAACGAACCATCCTTACTCTTCCACAAACCAAGTCTCAGCCGCACCTTGGATGTTTTCATTGAGATCTCCTTCCTATCTTCGAAGCATAGTCCCGCTGCGCTTGGACGCACACCCATACCTATAGGGTGGAAGGCACAGTGTGTGTGCACGCTTGCACTGCTCCACGGGCAATTCATGCTCACGTTGCTCAAAATGTAACGTGTGAGCAGTTACAAAATATGTCCACTCATCTTTAAACTGCCTACATCTCCGGTGTTGGTCCGGGTAGCATCAAACGATCGAACCTATGTTTGATAATGACAAAGGGTTCAAAGTTAAGTTATCTTGTGATCTAACAAGCGTTGAACCAAGTGTGTAGGAAAGTCTTAAGTGTACTTAAGCAAAAGTCCTAGTGATTCTAGGCAGGTGGAAAACCCTATGGGTGGTAACCCTAGGCAAAAAGTCATAGCGAGTTGAACACTTTGGGTGAAACCTTAGAGTCGAGGACTCTAGGTGAAAATCCTGGTAGTTGCGAATTAGGTGGAAGACTGAACGGGTCGGGGATTGGACGTCCAGCAGAAAAGTCCTGAAGACTCGGACGCTGAGTAAAAGTCCAATCGGTCTGGAGGGCCAGTCTGGCAACAGATAAACTCTCCTGAGAGGAGTAGGTGAGGATGTGTTCCTTGAAGAGGGAACAATAGGTGTCGGTTCAACCTAGAGTTTCAGCAAAACTCACAGTCAAAATCGGATAGTCCGGAGACTATCAAAATAATTTATCATTTCATATTTTATTATGCTAACTCTATTTTACAGGGTATATTTTGTATTTGGACTAATATACCTTCCAGGAAGTGGTGTTCAAGGCACCTTCCATAGAGCTTGAAGGCGCCTCCGGAGAACAGTGTTCAAGGCGTCTTCCATGAAGCTTGAAGGTGCTTTCGGAGAGATAAAATTTACAGGACACAGATGTTATCGGCGACCGAAGTTGCGAGGATAAGAATCAAGCTGGAGGCACCTTCCATGGAGGCTGAAGGTGCCTTCAATAGCCTATTTAAGGCAGGTTTGAGTAGATCCTTGACAACACTTGATCTTCACATTCTTTCTACTGCACGCTGCTCAAAAGACGATATGACGAAGCTATAATGCAAATCGGACAACCGGAAGTCCGAAATTCCTTGTTCTTAGTTGTCAGTATACTTTCAATTGTACTTTAATTATTGTATTTGTAATTTCCAGATTGATTAGTGGATTGCCCATCGAAAGTACTTTCACGTGCGGGCCTTGGAGTAGGAATCACTACAGACTCCGAACCAAGTAAAAGAAAAGTGTTAGCACTTGTGTTATTTTTCTTTCGCTCTGTTTCTATCTTCCGCTTCGTTACTATGTGCTTTCCAAAAAACGTGAAAAAGTCACCCCCCCTCCCCCCTCTAGCGCATCTAGATCCTACATCCGTCTCATCCAAGCGAATGCCACAAAGGGTACTTAGTCACATAAACTAAATAAAGTCATAGTCCTTATAGAAGGGAGATCATTAGTCATAAAGACTAATCAAGGAAAATAAATCTTCTCTATTTTTAGGAGTTTAAGTTGGCTGACCCAACTTATTCAATCTGATCTGATTAATCAAATTGATCTAAATAAATAAGATAACTTTAAATCAAATTGATTCTGGACCAACTTGGTCTGGTTAAACCAATATATGATTTGAACTAGACCAAGGTCTAATTGAATCAAATTAATTGTGATTAAATCAACAAAAATCCAACAAAATCATGAGATAAATCCATCCCAGTCCATAACACGCAGTCATCAGCTGCCATTCTCCTACCAACCAAATCAGTTGACTACTCCTGGCGCCATACGTTGGTCTCCGACAATCGTGGACGCAAGGGACATTGAAGCCACTGCGCCCGCCAATGATGAAAAGTATAAAAGATTAACAATTTCATATTGATATTTCAATTGCCATATTTGTGGTCCAGAAGTTATGCTTTGCTTTTGTGGCAAAGAAAAGTTTAGCAAGAATTTGAATGTGTTATTCAAGACAAACATGCATTACAACTATTGTGGATCAACCAAAAGTGAAAACCCTTAATCCAAAAGCTAACACACAACTAAAATGCCATACAAATTGACCCAAGAAATACAAACGATTACCAGGTATCACAAGCAAATACAAGAGGAGAATAACAATAAAGAACAATCAAGGGGATCAAACTCGTGAGGTACACTATGCTTTATAAAAACATGAAAAAAGATTTATAATCTGCTCACCAAATTAAGAGTCACCCAATCAAGACGTTACCTTTTTGCTACCCATATTAATGTCTATTCATCAGCTATCCTATAATATTCACCAAAATAGACCTAACCTAGTGCATGGATTGACGCGGTTGCTGGCATGGGTGAATTTTTTTCATTTCGAGTGAGCATTGACATACAAAATTAGGCAGTATTCCTCCGACCAGTTATGGGAAGGAGAAGAGAGATGCCTGTAATATTAGAGGAGATGGCATATTGGTGAGGATTGAGGATCAAGGATTTGAGGAGAAAGAAATCTTCTTATTGGAGGATTCTGATAGGCTTGGAGAACCAGGTAATGTAGAAATCTTCTCATTAGAGGAGATCTCAAGACTCACCGTGATAATTGATTATCATTGGCACCACAATTGTAATTTCACATCCTCATGCTCACATTTGGGTAGAACGTGAGGACTGAGGAGAGGCCAAGAATAATAAGTTAGACTAATATAAACTTAACTCTAATGTATAGCTTATATTATTATGAATATAACTAATATTAACATAATAAATTTTATAAACGATTAACTATATAAAGATTACTAATATAACAAATAAATATCTAAGAATTAATTATAAATTTTAATTAGTAACTGAATTTAATATATAAGAAATAATTGTACATTTTGATTTTTTTATGTATTTAATACATATAACTTATAATTTGTAAGTATATTAAAATTAATATGAGTATTTAATATATATGAGGATTATTTAATTTTGGTCCGGGCCTCTTAGACATGTGAAATTATCACATGGACACCATTGCACTTGTGAAGTAATTTAATTTGTAGAGGTGTAAATGAATCAAGCCGTTCATGAGTTATTCGAAACTTGATTCGATAAAAGCTCATTTGAGTTTATTTAATAAACCTCGTTAAGATAAACAAACCAAGCTCAAGTTTCACAATATTCGACTCGTTAACTCGTGAACATTTTCGTTAATCTCATAAATCAACTTTTAAATAAAAAAAATAATAATTTTAATATTAAATTTAAAGATTTTAGACTCTACTTATGAAACATATAGATAAATATATTAAATTTATTTATTAAAATAAAATTATAAATTTTAATAAGAATATTATAATTTTCTCTAAATATATAATTTAATTTTTAATAAATATTTAAATATATAATTTATATTTATTAAGCTTGTTTAAGCTCGATAAAAACTCGAATAAGCTCGTGAGTCATGAATATATTCGTTAAATAAAGCTCGAACCCTGCTCGATTATAAATGAATCAAACTCAAACATTCAAGATTCGGCTCGGCTCAGCTCGATTACATCCCTCCTAAGTTGGCCTTAAAACTATAAAAAACACTATTTTTTGCTACAAATTTAGAGACGAATTAAAAAAAAAAACGTTGCAAAAATTATTTGCGACGAATATTTTTCATCATAGAAAACTCGTCCCAAAATTATTTGTGACAAAAAATGAAAATTATCGCAAATTTTGCGACAAAATATAATTTCTTGCAAACTTCGTTGCTGATTTTGCGACGAAAATGAGAATTCGTCGCAAAACTTAAATTCTAATAACAAAACTTAAATACTTAGATTTGCAACAAATTTGGATTTTTACAATGATTTTCAGAATCGTCACAAAATCTGCGACAAACATAAAAATTCATTGCAAATTCTACGACAACTTTTCAGATTTGTCATAGATATTTATAACAAATCAATAAATTCGTTGCAAAATCTGCGACGAATCGTAACATTCGTCGCAGAATCAAATAGTCATGTTTCTAAAATTAAGATAGTTTTGCGACGAAGTTTTTTTGTCACAAATTTTATCACAAATCTACAACGAATTTACAGATTCATCGCAGATTCTACGACGATTCTGTAAATTCATTGCAGAATCTGAGATAAATGTTCATATTCGTCGCAAAATCTTCTAGTATTTATCAGGCAAAATAGGATAGTTTTGCGACAAAAATAATTCATTACAATATTTATCATAAATATGCGACGAATTTGCAGATTCGTTGCAAATTCTGCGACAAATTTATAGATTCGTTGCATATTCTCCAACGAATTTGCAGATTCATTACAAATTTTGCAACAAATTTACATATTCGTTGCAAATTCTACATAAAAATCTAAATATTAGTCACAGAATCTACGACGAATATGAAAATTTGTCACAGAATCTAGCACTTGTCACGTCCCGGAGGAATCCCTGTCCTAAGAAATTTCGACAACAACTCTCTTGTACGGCGGACAATCTGAAACTTTCTACATATCCACATACCTCAGCCACATGCAGCTAGAATAATAGCAGAAATAAAATACAATATACAGACATTCCACACAGTTTATATAACAAGCAAACGGAAGAATAATACTCTGATTCGAAATCAACCCTACTCCACTACACTCGTAAAGCGCAAATCCGACAAACTCACCTCTTCTGCCGTCCAGGCAGACATGGAGTAAAATATATCCAAACCACAACAAAGTCCATCAACAATAAGAATCTATACAAGATCCATAAGTAAAACAATCTAAAACAAAACAAGTTCAAAACATAGTCTAATAAAGAAGAAAACTCAAAAGATCAATAAGTCCTTGTGGTCTGCAGGGGACTAGCAACTGGAACTCTCTCCTGACAGCATCAACCTGAAAAATAACAATAATGGAGGCGGGGTGAATCCAACACTCAGCAGGTACAACTGATATATAAAGTAGGGAAATAACACATAGCACTAATCATGCGTACAGTCTCCTGATATAAGAAAGATAGAAATGCATCTGAAGTAAACAGGAGAGAAACTGTACTAACCAGAACCTGGGTATAAGGACAAACAGTCCGAGTGGTATAGGAATCCTGTATGCATGTCAAACATAGGTATCCAAACAATATGCAGTATATAAATGCAACAAACACAAACACAAGCAATAAATGCATCATGCATATGATGCCAATGATGCGTCCTGGTCACCCCTGACACCAGTCGATCATCTCACACAATAGTGAGGTCGAGTGGATAGGGCTATGACAATCGTGCACTCTGTCGTCACTACTCCTGATGAGTGACCGAGTGGACGGGATGCTGTCGTAGTACACCTATCCTCCTACCCCAAATCATAAATGGGGGAGCGTAATGCTCTCAACTCCCGGTACACGATGACGGGGAAGAATCCCTGCCGGATAACACGTTATGTCACACTACCCATGAGCAGACCAACGGTGCCTAACAGAGTCCCTGCTGCAACACACTCTGCCTGAATCGACCACTAACCCATGAGTGGTGGTGTGTGCAGATCCATGTAACTGACGATATGCTCAACAATAATGGAGCGGACTATCGCACAACATGCAATCATGCAAATTGTGCATGACACTAACCACAAAATATCCTGACCTAATCTATATATATATATATATATATATAAGTGCATCATAGGTCAACGAATCAAATCGAAGGTACACAGAAGGTATAAAACCTAGGTCCTGAACATGGTGAAGCATGATATATCACTACCCCTATAAGCATGTATCAACAGGTAAGAAATATATGAGATGTAAAACAAGAAATCAATCAATCATGTAACAAGTATCAGGAAGTGATTAACCGGAACAAATAAGAACATAATTAATGCAACTTATTAAATTCACTACTATGTATATCAAATGACATAAGTCAAAAGTACCCGCCTCCGATAAAATGGTCCAAATCTGACTCCGAGATACTCATCTCGCGTCAAAGTCCTGTATCCAATAGATATACTATTATTTAGCTAAATTCTTATAAATAGCTAAATAAACTCTTTAACCCTAAATTAGGACAAAAACCCTAATTCAAAAACACATAAACCTAATCAACATGCACATAAGTAATTATGTATGTACCAATTCCTACCTAAATCAACATGTATCATAATCATGTTCCTTACCTAGATTCACATGATCATCTAACCAAATCCTCCAATTCGGAACATGATCTACAACAAGTATTCAAATACATCTAATCCTTATCTCACAACTCTAAAGCTTCTGTCAACAACACAATTGGAGATCGACTTGTCATTGCTAGCAACACAATAAATTGCTAACTCGTAGCCGTGTTTGTTGATCCACACCAGGACTGTGGCTGCCAACACAAATTGATTGCTATTGGAACAAAACAAACAAGCCAATTCAACAATTCATCAAGATCCTTGAACCTACAGAATTTCCAACCAAAACTAAACCTCACTGTGGATTTGATCAAGAGCAGAGACACTAGGGTAGCGACGTCGGTACTGTGCAGATGTGCGACGGTCGTGAACATAGGGAGGATAGTCGGCTCTCAACGGTGTGCGGCGGTGGAGTGGCCGGGCACAGAGAAGAATCGACGCGTTGCTGTGAACCCAAACATCTAGGGCACACGAGTTCGATGGCTGGTGGCAGGAACTCAGGCTGCCGGCGGTCGAAGGGATTCGGCTAGGGCAGAAGGGAGGCCGACGGTGTCTCGTTGGACCAGAGGAGGAGGAAGGAATCGGGAGGCAAAGGAGGGTTTCAGCTCGTGAAGGAGAAATGAAGAGGAAGATAGCCGGCGTCAGTGGGCAGAGATCAGACTCTCGGCGATGCTAGGGCACAGGCGACGACACCCGGCGTTGGGAAATCAGTGCCGACAGTGGCTCGGGTCAAGTGGAGACAACAACGATCGATGTTTGATTTCCCGGTGAAGATCTAGGGCTCGGGTTCGTCAGAGCGAAAGGAAACAAGCCTTCCTTGATCGACTGCTTTTGTACACGGGGAGGAAACAACCGGCGCCGAGCGGTTAGGGCACAGCAGTCGGGTCCGAGGGGAAGGCGTCGGGGATGGCTCGAGCTCGCGGGAGGGAAAAAGAAAACGGGAAGGAAAAATAAGGAAAAAAAAGAATTAAATATATAAACTTTTCCTCACTTAAATGGGGTAATCTAAACCGACTTTTCCGGACCCCGTTTTTTATCCCCGTCAACTCGTCCGTACGAACTCCGAAAAATTCTCAAAAAATTCCGAAAAATTCCCTTATTAATATTCGTCTATTTCCGGTATTTTACATTCTCCCCTACTAATAAAAATTTGGTTCCCAAATTTCGTTATCTACCATCAGCAAACACTACCAACAAGTAAAGCGTATAAATGTTGAACGGTAAATTAAATCACATACCTCAAGGGAAAAGATAGGGGTATCGAGCTCGGATAATATCCTCGAGCTCCCAAATAGCCTCCTCGTCCGAATAATGCTGACATCCAACTTTAACCAGCCGGATAGTCTTGTTCCACAACTAACACTCTTTCCGGTCCAGAATCCGTACCGAAACCTCCTCATATGTAATGTCAGGCTGAACTAGAATTGAGATATCTGTCAGCACATGCGTCGGATCAGGTACGTATCTCCTCAGCATAAATACGTGGAATACATCGTGCACGCCTGCCAGAGACGGTGGTAGTGCCAGTCGATAAGCTACCGCTCCGATCCTCTCCAAGATCTCGAAAAGACCAATGTACCACGGAACTAGCTTACCTCTGAGGTCAAATCTCTTCACCCCTTTCGTGGGTGAAACTCGTAGAAATATATGATCACCAACAGAGAACTCTAGTGGTCTGCGTCTCCGATCAGCATAACTCTTCTGGCGGTCCTGCGCCTCTGACATTCTCCGTCTGATAATACGAACCAACTCTGCATCCTGCTGAGCTCTATGAGATCCCAACAACTAGGTCTCTCCAACCTCATCCTAGAGGACGGGTGCCCGATAAAGTCTACCATACAACGCATCAAACGATGTCATCTGGATAGCCGAATGAAAGCTATCGTTGTAAGCAAACTCTACTAACAGCAGATGGTCCTCCCAACTGCCTCCGAAATCCATAACACATGACCTCAATAGGTCCTCCAAAGTCTGAATGGTCCGCTCTGACTGTCCACCTTATCTGTGGATGAAAGGCTGTAATGAAACGTAACTGTGTGCCTAAGGCCTGCTGCAGACTCTGCCAGAAACGAGACGTAAACCGTGGATCTCTATTCGAAATGATACTCAAAGGAACACCATGTAGTCTGATGATCTCTCGACAATACAGATCTGCCAATCGATCCAGGGGATCAGTTCTCCGAATCGCTAAGAAGTGCGCAGATTTGATTAACCGATAAATGATTACCCAAATCGCGTCATGGCCTTGTCGTGTCCTTGGCAACCCTACCACAAAGTCCATGGTAATGTGATCCAACTTCCACTCAGGAATAGGAATCCGCTGAAGTAATCCTGCAAGTCTCTGATGCTCTGCCTTCACTTGTTGATAAACAAGACATCTAGCTACGAAATTCGCGATGTCTTTCTTCATGTCATTCCACCAATATGAACGCCTCAAATCTCGATACATACGGGTCCCGCTTGGATGGATCACAAATCGAGAACGATGAGCCTCTTGAAGTAGCTCCTGTAAAATCGGATGAGACTGAGGTATGTAGAATCTGCCTCGGAAGTATATAATATCCTCCTCGTCTCGTGTAAACTCGGTCTGCTGCCCAGAAGCTATCTGACCGCTAATGAACTGCAAATGTTGATCACCAGCCTGTGCCTCTCGGATCCTCGTCCTAATCGACGACTGAGTAACCATGGTAATAAGAATACCCTACTCTGTCGATCCCTGCTCCTCAAGATCTAACTCAGAAAAACCCTGAATCAAGTTCGTGACTGAAGTCCGGTGGCAAGCTAAAGTCCCTCTGGACCTCCTGCTGAGTGCATCGGCAACCACATTAGCTTTCCCCGGGTGGTAGCTAATGGTACAATCGTAGTCCTTCAAGAACTCCATCCATTTCCTCTGTCGGAGATTAAGCTCCTTCTGAGTGAAAATATATTTGACTCTTATGATTAGTGAGAATCTCAAATATAATACCGTATAAATGATGTCATCAAAGCTTCAGAGCAAAGATGATGCTAGCTAACTCCAGATTATGAACTGGATAGTTCTTCTCATGTTCTTTCAGCTGACGAGAAATATAAGAGACTACTCTGCCGTGCTATATCAGAACAGCGCCCAAACCCTGAAGAGACGCGTCGATGTAGAGTACAAATCCATCCTCTCCAGAAGATAAAACCAAAACTGGAGCCAACACTAATCTCCGCTTCAGCTCCTGAAAGTTGATCTCGCAATTCTCAGACTACATAAACTTCACGTCTTTCCTAGTAAGGCGTGTCAGCGGCATAACAATACGTGAGAAACTCTCGATGAAACGTCGGTAATATCCGGCCAGTCCTAGAAAACTACGGATCTTCTGAACTGACTTCGGCTGCTCCCAACTGGTGACAGCCTCAATCTTCTGAGGATCAACTGAAATACCTCTGCTAGAAACCACGTGTCCCAGAAAATCGACTGAGGATAACCAGAATGCACACTTGCTGAACTTCGCATACAGCTGATGTCGTCTAAGAGTCTCCAAGACTATACGAAGATGATATGCATGCTCCTCCTCGGAATGCGAGTAGACCAATATGTCATCAATGAAAACGATAACAAACTGGTCCAGATACTCCAGAAAGATGCGGTTTAACAAGTCCAAAACATCGTTGAAGCATTGGTAAGCCCAAATGACATTACCAAAAACTCATAATGACCGTATCTGGTACGAAAAGCTGCCTTCTGAATGTCTGAGTCTCTGACTCTCAGCTGATGATATCCGGATCACAGATCAATTTTAGAATACACTGATGTACCTCTGAGCTGATCAAACAAATCCTCAATTCATGATAATGGATATTTATTTCTGATGGTCACTACATTCAGCTGTCTGTAATCAATACATAACCTCATAGTGCCGTCTTTTTTCTTGACAAATAATACCAGAAAACCTCATGGAAAAACACTAAGGCGAATGAATCCCCTGTCTAAAAGCTCCTGGAGTTAAACTTTCAACTCGTTCAACTCTTTTGGTGCCATACGATACAGAGCTTTCAATGTCGATGCGGTTCCCGGAATTAGCTCAATAGCGAACTCCACTGCCCTTCTGGGAGACAAACCAAGTAGCTCCCCTGGATATACATCCGGGTACTCACGAACCACAAAAACGTCGAAGAGCTGCGAACTACTGCTATCTTCAGTATTAATCAGAGATAATAGGAAATCATGACAGCCGTGAGACAGCAGCTTCTGCGCCTGAATCGCTGAAATAATCGAGATGTCGTCATCTCTGATGCCAGTGAAACTCCACGAGGGTTGATTCGGAGATCGAAAGGTGATCATTCTCGTCTGACAATCAACGATAGCATGATATACTGACAGCCAATCCATGCCAAGTATGATATCAAACTCGACCATCTCCAATACTAAAAGATCTACCGTAAGTATCATGTTCCCAAAGTCTAACGAACAACCTCTGACCTCCTGAGTGACGTCTAAAGTATCACCGGACGGTAGGGAGACGGTCAATCACTGCAGTCTAAAAGTAGGTAATCTACCAATCTCCCGCATAAAAGTACGAAATATAAAAGAGTGCGAGCTACCAGTATCAATCAATATATCAGCAGAAAATGTATAAATGGAAATCATACCACGGAAAATGGATCCGTCGACTCGCTGCGCATCATCTCTAGTAATCGCATGTACACGTCCAGTCTCTGGCGGAGAAGGAGGTGGTAACGCTGCCAGCGACTGCTGCGGCTGGGCAGAAACCTGCCACTGAGGCGGTGCTGGATAATGTGCCAGATGAGACTGAGAGGACGATGACTGATACTGTGCCGATGACTGAGACTGAGTCTGGTACTGGCCTAGAGGCTGAGGCTGCATCTGATATTGCCCCTGCATCGGATAATAAGGTCCTGAAACAGAACTCTGGAGTGTTATGGAAGCACTGGAGTACTCCTGTCCAAACATGCCAAATGCTGCTGCTGCAAGTGAAGCTATCCTCTGCTGACGATGTGAAGATTAGGTTTCTGCCCTCCTCGATATGCCCCTGACTGATTAGACTGCCCCCTCTGATCTGACCCTCCGGAAGCCGTGTGCTGAGCCTTCAGCTGACAATCTCGGCTCTGGTGCCCAGGCAATTTGCAATAAAAACAAACTGACTGTCCAGAGAACAAGCTGAGGTGAAATGATCTCTGGACCCACATCTGAAACAGTAAGGGAAACTAGTTCCTATAATTAGTTGTAGATTTGAAATTTTTTATATATAAATTTAAACTTTTCATGACCAGTTGAAGTACTTAAAGAATTCAGAATTAGATGAAACTAGTTCCTATAGATTCCTATAAATCCATTGATTTTATATGTATCCTCAACCACTAACTCCACTGAAATTTTTTTACATCGAAGATGTCTGACATCGTTATTTACCTTCATAAAATCAATATATTTGATCAAATTGATATTTGAGGTCATCTATATCATCATGAGATTTATAAGAACCTATAAGAACTAGTTTAATCTCATTTCGTGTTCTTTATGTACCTCAATCGATTTCAGAAATCTTCTTTTTTAAAAAAAAATAATATTTATATCTACGAGGAATTTCAAAATTCGTGGCAGAATCTGTGATGAATTTTGAAATTCATCGTAGAATCTCTGATAAATTTTGAAATTCATTATAGATTTGCGACGAATTTTAAAATTCATCACAAATTTAAGATTTTTTTATATATAAATTTAAATTTTCTATGATCGGTTGAGGTACCTAGAGAGCTCGAAATGTGATAAAACCATTTCTTATGGGTTTCTATAAATTCACTGATTTTATACACATCCTCAACCACTTATTTCACCCCACCGGTCATTTTTTTACCTCGAAGATGTCCAAAAAATATTATTCATCTTCATAAAATAAATAATACCAATATATTGGGTTAAATTGATATTTGAGAGCATATAATCATGAAATTTATAGAAACTCATAAAAACTTATTTTATCTCATTCCGAGTTCATAGGTACTTCAACTGATTTCAGAAAGTTTTTTTTTTTAAATAATATTATAATTTACGATGAATTTTGAAATTCATCAAACAAATTTTGAAATTCATCACAAAATCTACGACGAATTTCAAAATTCATCACAGATTTAAAATTATATATATATATATATATATATATATATATATATATATATATATATATATATATATATATATATATATACTTGAAATTCCTGAGGATGTTAGGAAAAAAAGGATTTTTTGCGACGAATACTAAATTCATCACAAAAAAAATGCGACAAATTTAGGATTTGTCATGATTTTTGCAACGAATTTGTTAATTCGTCGCTAATTTTCAATAAAATTTTCAACAAGTTAATCTTCGACAAGTTAGTTTTTTGTCGCAAAAGTTATCACAAATTTGGGCTGAATAATTTTTGTCACTAAATTAAGTGAAAATAGATTGAACAAGGAGGCAGGACAAAATAGAATAGTTGATGAATTTCAAGGTACTGCATAAACAAATTGGAGAGAAAATAAAGTTGCATGTAAATGAAGATTTTGATATTAAAAACACCCCTAATAAACCGTAATTGAGATATAACATAAAATATATTTTACTTACCTATCTTTCCAATACCTCCCATGCCAAACGCAAAAGCACCAGAATGTTTTTGTTTTCTTCTTCCTGTAGTTCCATGGATAAACCAAATCATACAGGACTTATCCTCATTTCTTCGGCCAAGCTGGAACATCTCACTCCACAAGAAAGTTTGCTACCTGTAAAAATCAATCATTCTGTGCTTCAACTCCGGTTTCCAACAGCAGAGTCGCAGATCGCCACTAACGAGTCAAGGAGAAAGAGCGTCAAGGAGAAAGAGACAGAAAGAAGAGTAGCGACCGTTTCTTTTGGATCGTCGCTCAGGTGAAGCACGAGGCTTAGACTCCAGTAGCAAAGGATATTAAAAACACCACTCCCGCTGCCGTTTTCTGGGCGATAAATGCAGTTGAGCGATGGAGGAAAGGATGCGATCGGAATGGGAACAAGATAGGGTTTGGAGAGCGATGGAGGGCCTGGTGGCGTTGTGAAATGGTGAAGGTAGGGATTGATAGCAAATTGCAAGTTGACGGATATCGGATTTAACAACAAACAGAAGATAGGTGACGGTGAAGGCTCAAGGACGGCAGCAAGGAGCGTGAGCGGCGGCGGGAGTTTGAGGGTGAGAAAAGGTGGGATTCGGAAGATTAGGTTTAGGGTTGGACATATATAAAGAGGAAGAGAAGCAGTCCATTGGAGAGAGGAAAAGGTTCGCCCGTGACCTTCTTCTTTTACGAAAAAGTTCAACAAATTTCAAAAATTATAACACGTTATATAATTAACACTTCTTTTTTAAGTTCCAAAAACAGAATCACACGAAGCCGTTCATCTTCAACGGGTGTGATTCCATCCGTGGAGCTACAAAGATAAAGCACGGATAAGAAGATAGAATCACAGTTGACCTATTTCATTTGAGCATTTCCGTTGAGGAGGGACAGCTTCCGTGTTATGTTATCTTTAGCTTTAAAAAACTCTGAATAATTGGAGTTATTATGGTGCGTATTAAATATTTAGTTTTGTGTACTGATTAATTTTATAAAAAAATTATCCATTATTAGCATAAATTGATAGTCTACCCATGACCGTCTGCTTTAAAATCCCTTGCAATAAATTATAGTTAAGTTTCAATCCTGAGATTCATGTTTGGAGGTCTAATCTTATATGACAAAAAGTAATTTGCTCGTCCTTAGTGTGTCACTATCAACTCATCTATAAGTCAACACGGAGGAGGTAAATCACGGATGACTACTAGCTATTAACGCAAGTGGTCAAGACATAGGAAAGGTCATGCTCGGACGCATCGAGTTTTGATCTCAAGATCTCATATGACAACACCCTATATTTTAACCACCCCACCACCTGAGGAAATACGTTTAAAGGTCTAATCTTAGCACCATAACTACAAGTGTCATTTTTGTGTACTTTGAATCTTATTAATTTGATGGTGCTTAAAGCATAAGTTGTAATTCGTCAGTATAGAGATGATTTTTTTCCTCAACTTTATTGAGATTTCAACTCTTATCCTACAATAGTAACTCTCTAATTTATTAAGAATATTTATCAGATTGTTAATTTATGTATATGCACTGGTAATAATCTCTTGCCAATTTTTGTACCATGCTACTTTAGTTTCACAGAATATTGATCTCTCATCTTCATTCAGGTAGCACCATTTATTAACTACTATGCACAACTGGATGAGCACATATTCCCATTAAGTTTTTCACCTTTGTTGAGTTCAGCTATTATGTTTTTGGTTGCCATAATCTATCATAAATAAACATATTATTTAGTATTCAGTGTATATTATATGTATACAATTTATGATTGACTTAATATTACTTTGAGTTGGTTTACAAAATCAAGTGACAATTATGTTTTCACTCATCATCCGTATGACCAATCAAATTAATATTAATCAATTCTATTACATACATCCCAACAAATGAACTAATCATTTATAATATCATGAATTCTTTAATTAAATGAAATAATCATTTAATATATCATGATTTCTTTAATTAAATGAACTAATCATTTAATACATCATGAACTAATTATGCATCATGTCAAGCAAACAACATAAATAAATGAACATATCATTAATATAAAATTATGCTGCATATTGTTAACATATAACTAACTGACATGAATGAAATGGACTAACTATTGTTCATACCAAACGACAATAAAAATAACAGAACTCTAATAAATTAGATAGGCAACTACCACTCCCACTAGGACAGACATTAGTGACAGACATTAGTGCAGTGGCTAAAATAATCCCTCTCAGCTTGGACTTATTTGGGATAATCTCAGGTACGACAGTTTCAAGATTCTCTATTGGATCCACAATTGGATCCTCTTCTAGTTCCTTCTCGATCATTTCCGGGTCCTCTTCAAACTCTTCCGGATCCTCTTCAGTCATATGGTGAAGCAGTTCTTCACATAATACAGAATATGTGACGTACCCTTGATGACACCCCAAATATAGTCTGCTATCATCCTTGGATTTTCTGGCAATGAACGCATCAAAGCCCATATCCTATAACTATCCAGAACTGGAAACTCTTCTCGCTCAAGTTTCCAAAACAAATTATCAAGCCGTCCAATGTGTCCGTCGACTCCATAAGTAGAATTATACTCTATCTCCTGAATCTCCTCCCTGAGCTGATTTCGTCGCACTTCGCGACGAGTCAATGTGGTAATCGTCCATGCCATCTGAAAAATTGAAAATAAATAACTCAGTACAAAACCGACTAACCAGTACAAAACCGGCTTATTTCAATTTATACAGACATAGTACCAACATAATAAATCAAGAAAAATAAATCTTCTCAATTTTCAGGAGTTAAGTCGACAATTAAAACTACTCTAATTGGTCAGACCCATTGGATCGGTTGATTAGGGATCCAGATCCTAAGCTCGGTCCATTGTCCTTAATTAGAACTAATCTAATTGGACAGGGATTTTTGTACCTATGTTCTGTTACTGTTTGATCTAAGTCCATTTCTACCAATTTTAGACTTATTGATCAAACTCAGGTCCGTTTGATCAAACCAATGTCCATTGGTTTAAGTCTAACCAATTAGAACAAATCTAATTGTTTTGATCAAATATGACCTAATAGAATAAATCTGGTCATTTGATCATATTTGATCCAAGTCCAATTAATCAACCCAAATTGATTTTGAGTTTGGATAAAATTGGTTCAATTAAACCAACTAATGATTTATACTTGAATCTGGTCTAAATGTACCAAAATTACTCTAGACTATTGGTGAATTAATTGAACTCAATTTTCAATTAATTAACACATGCAAACAGATTTAATTGCATTAAATAAAATTAACTAAACATGCAGGTACGTATTTAAACCATACATGAATTAATGTGAAATTTTAAATTATTTCATGCAATTTAATCCTATTTCCTTCCACCTCATTCTGTGAACATATCACAGTTCGTTTTTTAATTTGAAAAGTCAAAAACAGAAACTTTGATATTTTATCTTTTCCGTTTTTTTTTATGTTGCACGATTCCATGTTGCACGCTGCATGCTGCAGATTGCACGCCGACCATGCTGATGTAGCCAGCCTCACAGCGACAAACGCTGGGCAGAAACTGCAAGATGCCACCTCGATCTTCTGCACGCACGCTGCGCACGTCATGCACACTGTGCACGCCACCTTATCCGCGACGAACACGAATTGCAGAGGTGTCCATGAGCACTCCGCCGGCCATCCACCATCGGAGACAAACTCCGTGGATGTTCCTCGAGGCATACGGTGTCACAATTTCACTCGGCTATGACAAAACTAGAGGGAGACAAACTCCGTTCAGGGCAGCGATAATAATCGCTGATCACGACTCAGTCATGATTTCACCCAGCAAAAATGAACAGAACCAAGCCATAATTTTGATTCAATGAAGAGGTAAGGTTTTAGGATTTATCATGCATTTAGAACGAACTACGCGCTCTGATACCAATGTAGATAAATTCTAAATGCATGAAACAGGAATTAAATTAAAGCGGTAAAAACTTACAGCGATCTCCCGTAGATCCGCAATCGGCAATGGCGAAAACTCGCTGTCGAAAGAGCGATCACAAGATCGGAAAGCCCTCCGCAATTCCACAAACCAAATCACACCGTCTTACCTCTTACTCTTGTCTCCAACACTCTAACGATCATTGGACGCACCCCCTTTATATAAGAAAATAAGCCAGGGACATAATGGACTTTTCCATTATGAGTAGTGGGGAACATGGGTCATGTTTTCACATCCCACTCTCCCCATTTTCAACATATTCCACACAACACACCATACAATAGTTCATGTATCATTTATACAATTACTTTTTCCGTATTGACCTAAGAACAAATTGACAGGAGTACTAAGATGAAAAATCATCTTTTGCTACATGTATCATTTATACAAATACAAAACCCTACATAAAAAAGAACTTTACAATTCACACTTAAAATACCAACAGTTTCAAACGAAATCAATTGGTCAAACTCTAAAAGCGAACAAGTTTTCCTCGCCACAGAGAAAAGATTGATGTTAATTGCAGGGATTCAAAGCTTGATAATCAGGCAAACAGAATTCACATCCTGTGTGGAGTTTGAGTTTGCATGGTCAAAGAAAAGAAAGAAAGAAGAAGCACACTAGTTTGTCTTGTCATCCTCAGCGCAAAAATCATCCAGTACAAGGACTGAGGACAAGGGGCAGAAGGTCAGGTAAAACACAAACGGTATATGTATAATACTTGTCTATTTCTTATAAAAAAAAATTGTATTGGTCCAATCGCCCACTAATTAGTAACAAATAAAAATTCAATTAAATTGAATTAACGGACGGAGTTTATCAAATTTAAAAGTTATGTTCGATTATTTCAAAAATACAATTTTTTTTAAAAAAATATTAATTATTTTGAATAATTGATTAATATTTGGTTTTAAAATTCATAATTTGATTAAATCAAATAAATTAATATTATCAACCAAACTGAATCAGAACCATCTAGGTACTGAGTTTCAAAAATATATCAAATTTTTTTATATTTTCTCCAACCCTAGTCATTGAGTGGTATGAGGCATACTCCAGGTTCTTAGAAATGCACCATAAGTATTCTTTAAAATCCTAGCAAGCACCCTTCAACTCTAGTTTAATTTCAATCAAATCAATAATCTTCTTTATCATGTGAATTATGTTGACCATATTCCCAATAATTATCATAGCATACCTAAATTAAATTTGAAAGCATAACCTTGATATTATAGTAAATCTAAAATACTGAAAATGTTGAACATTAGGTTTTGTATAATATTATGACAGACAATTTTGAAAATCAGAAATCTATGCAACAAAAATTATAAAGTTACATCTATACACTAAAAATGAATTATCAAACAATAAAACTTAATTATCCAATAAAATTTAAAAAGACGAATTCGCTGTCTTGAAAAAATATTATTTTTCTTTTTACTGTTTCATTTTTTTCATAAAATTTAATGGTTTAAAATTTCTAACCGTATCAAAGTTTTGGTGAATAGAACAATAATATGATTTCCATAACTTATAGTACTCCTAAGAATTAGTTATCTCATACCAACATATAAACAAAAGAAAAAGGAGAAATAATAACATTTACCACCAGACAAATATATTTTGACTATCAAAATGATACTGATTAACACAATATTTTATTTGCAGTGTAAATTATTTTATGTTTAGACATAGCATGACTTGTATATTTAGATATAGGACTTGCCAACCATATTTTAACCCATCATAAAAGTAAGATATTAAAAAAAGTATACAATAACTAAAGACAAGGCTAAAAACACATTATGCAAAATAATTAATTTCACAATGAAAAAAAAAACTAAATTTGTAAAATCAAACTAGTATAATATTTTAGGGAACTCTAGAACATTAAATTTGTAAAGTATGTTAATGTAATCAAGTATGCTTACAAAACTAATATCTATCTAATATTTACATACTAATTATGAGTATCAAATACATGGATTAATCTAACTATTTCGGTCAAGTACACCAATATAATAACACTCATGCAATTGACTATCATATTCTATTTTTCTTTGAATTGTTCCAGAATACGTGCACAGCTGAACAAAGTAAAATAAATTATGTTTCAAAACATCTTATGGGATTTTTCAATATCTCCATAGTTGCGTCCCTGACAACTTTCAATGTCTCCATAGCTGCGCGCATTTCACTCACACTGATAGTGATTGGCGGAGGTGGCAGGTAAGCAACTAGTGGCGCGCATATAGTCTCGACTAGTAAGACGGATAGAGAGGGTGTTCGGTCAGAAGAAAGTGAAGTAGGTAAGACAACCTCTCTCTCAGTGACTATTGAAGAAGAAGTTTCGCCCCACTCAGAGGGAAGTTGAGAAGTTGATGGAGCATAAGGCATATGGCTGAAGTTGTCGAGTGGGAAGAAGCCTCCGTCCAGTGCCTCTTGCGGCGTTAGATTTGTTAGGACCGAAAAGTAGCTAGAGGGGGGTGGGGGGTGAATAGCTTCGCGTGTGCTCGTCGTGCTTCGTTGTTTGTTTCTTCAAAGTGATGCGCAGCGGAATACAAAGAAACAAACTACAACAATGCTAACAATAGGATTTTACTTGGTATCTACCTCACAAGAGGTGACTAGTCCAAGGATCCACGCACACACACACACCTCCACTAATAAACACTCCTTTTCGGTAACTATCGAAGGCGGAGAAGCCCTACAAGACTCTCAATACAAGTAGAAGAAAGGGTAGTAAAGAATAAGCAAAAGCTTACAAGAGATGCAGTAAAAACCCTAGCTTCTTCTTCTTCTCGTTGCAACTCGCCTCTTGACTTGGATGAACCTCCAAGAACCTTCAAGAACTGGCGGTGAGGAACTTAGAGAGTGCTGGGGAGGAGTTGTGATGAATCTGGAATGAATCGGTGAAGAGATGCCGCAGCCATCGCACGCCTGCAGCTCAAATACGACGCAACGGTTGGATCCCGATCGATTCAATTATTCCCAATCGATCGGGGAGGCTTTGGATCGATCCACGGATCGATCCAGAGCGCCTCTGTGCTCTGGAAAAACGTCTGGATCGATCCACGGATCGATCCAGCGCTTATCGCGCGAAGCAGCAGCGTCCCAATCGATCCACTGATCGATTGGGACCTCTGGATCGATCCACCGATCGATCCAGAGGGGTTCTGTTCGCGGGGACTCACCGGATCGATCGACCGATCGATCCAGATCTTCTGAGCTATTATTTATAATTTATAAGGAACTGATAACATGATCTTTTGTGTGGCACCACACACTATGTTATCTACAATGTAAATTAAATGGACAACTGCATTGAAATATATATAAATATAAAATGCAGACATTTGATCAACGTGATTCTCAATTCAAAATATCTCAAAAACAGATGTTCATACAAAAGCTAGGCTTATAATATACATTCCAACAATAGGAACTGGTTTCATCTCATTCCGAGCTCTCTAGATAGCTCAATCTATTTCGAAAAGGTTTTTTTTTTTTAAATAATATTTACAATCTGCGACGAATTTTAAAATTCATCGCAAATTTGAGTTTTTATATATATAAATTTAAATTTTTCATGGCCGATTGTGGTACCTAGAGAGTTCGGAATGAGATGAAACCAGTTCCTATAAGTTTTTATAAATCCACTGATTTTATAAATGTCCTCAACCACTTATTTTACCCGACTGGTGATTTTTTTTACCTCGAAAATGTCTAAAAAACATTATTCGCCTTCATAAAATCAATAATATTAATATATTGAGTCAAATTGATATTTGAGGGTATTTATATAATCATAGGATTTATAGAAACTCATAGAAACTAGTTTTATCTCATTCTGAGCTCTCTAGGTTCCTGAACCGGTTTCAAAAAAAAATCTTTTTTAAAAAATAATATTTACAATCTGCAACAGATTTTGAAATTTGTCGTAGATCTGCGACAAATTTCAAAATTCATCGTAGATCTACGATGAATTTCAAAATTCATCGCAAATTTAATTTTTTTTATATAAATTTGAACTTTCTGAGGGTAGTTGAGGTACCTAGAGAACTCGAAATGAGATGAAACCAGTTCCTATGGGTTTTTATAAATCCTTTGATTTTTTAAGCATCCTCAACTACTAATTGTACCCCACTGGTGATTTTTTTACCTCAAAGATGTCTGTAAACCATTATTCGCCTTCATAAAATCAATAATCTCAATATATTGGGTTGAATTAATATTTGAGGACATCTATATGATCAGGAAATTTATAGAAACTCATAAAAATGGTTTCATCTTATTCCGAGTTCTCTAGGTACCTCAACCGTCAATGGATATTTCAAAATAAGTGTAACTTATTAATCTACATTTTTCTATAGAAATTTAACTAAGTCTTACGTGCTCATAATTGATTTAGCAATTAGGATTAAATATATTTGGTCAAATTGATATTTGAGGACATTTATATGATCATGGGATTTAAAGGAATCCATAGGAACTCGTTTCATCTCATTCCAAGTTCTCTAAGTAACTCAATCGATTTCAAAAAGTTCCTTTTTTTTTAAAAAAAAATAACATTTACAATCTGCAACGAATTTTGAAATTCGTTGCAGATTTGAAATTTTTTATATATAAATTTAAACTTTTCAGGACCGGTTGAAGTACTTAAAGAATTCGGAATAAGATGAAACTAGTTAATATAGATTTCTATAAATCCACTGATTTTATACGTATCCTCAACCACTTACTCCACTGGGAATTTTTTTTACCTCGAAGATGTCTGACATCGTTATTTATCTTCATAAAATCAATAATATCAATATATTTGGTCAAATTGATATTTGAGGTCATCTATATGATAATGGGATTTATAAAACATATAGGAACTAGTTTAACCTCATTCCGAGCTCTTTATGTACCTCAATCAATTTCAGAAATTTTCTTTTTTTTTAAAAAAATAATATTTATAATCTACGATGAATTTCAAAATTTTCGCAGAATCTGTGATGAATTTTGAAATTCGTCATAGAATCTCCGATAAATTTTGAAATTCATCGTAGATTTGCGACGAATTTTAAAATTCATCACAAATTTGAGATTTTTTTTATGTATAAATTTAAATTTTCTATGATCGGTTGAGGTACCTAGAGAGCTCGAAATGTGATGAAACCAGTTCTGATGGGTTTCTATAAATCCACTGATTTTATACATGTCCTCAACCACTTATTTCACCCCACTGGTCATTTTTTTTACCTCGAACATGTCCAAAAATGTTATTCACCTTCATAAAATAAATAATACCAATATATTAGGTTAAATTGATATTTGAGAGCATCTATATGGTCATGGAATTTATAGAAACTCATAGAAACTTGTTTTATCCCATTCCGAGTTCTATAAGTACTTCAACTGATTTCAGAATTTTTTTTTAAAAAAAATAATATTTACAATTTACGACGAATTTTGAAATTCATCACATAAATTTAAAATTCATTCTAAAATCTGCGACAAATTTCAAAATTCATTGCTGATTTAAAATTTATATATATATACATATTTGGAATTCCTGATGCTATTACACTACAAAAAAAAACGGGAATTTAGGGATGAATTTTCTAAAAAAATTGTGACAAAAATATATTCGTCGCAAATTAGTCGTTGCTAAATTTTGCAACGAAAAAAAAATATTCACCCCAAATTTTGCGACGAAGTATAATTTTCGTCACAAAATTTGTTGCAAATATACACTGCAAAGTGTCTTCAAATTTGGGACGAAATTAGATTTTCATCCCAAATTAAGGACGAATTTTGGTTCATCCAAAAATGGGAGTTTAGCCGCATTCTCAAGGTTTATCCCGAATTCGGGATGAACCAAAATTCATCCCAAGGTTCATCTTAAATTAGGAACGAATCCAAAATTCGTTCCTAATTTTTTGAAATTCAAGGTCTCAAATTTTGGGACGAAACGAACCCGTCCCTAATTTGGGGCGAACCCTAGTTCGTCCCAAATGTTGTCCCAAAATATAATAAACCAGATCATTTTTATTTTCTTTATACTATTTTACATATCAAATACATTCAAATTTAAAATATATTAACCAAACTCCAACACATCATATTTATACACATCCAAACAAACAAAATTACACATCCCATATCTTACATTCAAATATGTCAATTCAACATCATATTTACACATGAAAACAAGAACTAATTTGGTTCAACAACTCATAATCCAAATAACAGATACAACAAAACATCTAAAGCATAAAACAAAATACTAATCGTCATACTTCGAGAGCTTCATGCACCTTCTTCCATTCTTCGTTCTCCTTTTCCTGCATCAAATTACAAATGAATAATAACTAACATTTATAACTCTAGAATCTGAGTTACCAAAAAATTAATAAATCAATTGCATGAATATTTGAATTCATCATGCATTATGATGGCAATGGCTATGTAGCAAACTTTTACAATTATGTACGAAGATTAATCAATCCATATAAATTTACAATCACAAATAAACAAATGGTAATTGATAAGTAGATACATAAGAATATGAAAACACATACATTATCAGAAACAAAATGCTAACAAATATACTAATGTATAAAAACTCTTAAATAGACGTCATTATTTCAAAAATAATGTTTAAAAGGATCCAAGGCTAGCTATATGATCTGCCCATTAGACTATGAAGTGTAATCCTCCCCCGTTAATTATTAGAACTCCATATGTTTGCAGCACAAAGAGTGTACCTTCAACTAGCATTATTATATTAACAAAACTCGGATAGGCAGAATGGATCAACATCACCTCTATAATCAAAGAAGAAACTAAATTTGGTTTGGCTAGACAATTAATAAGAAAACAAATAAACAAAAGTGGTTGCCACATCAGAACAAAAGCTTCGCGATGGATCAACTTAGTTTCAATTCTTTGCAATTTGGCAGATTGCAAAAGGATATAATAGAATGACGAAGAAACTATGAAACTCACAATCATATCCTGGGGACAATGCTAGAATACATTTTCTTATGAGTGAGTAAAGAAAATTGGTAAAATAAGTGAGACTAATAGAAACAATATATTCACCATTCTATCCATGCCATAAGAAAGCCTAAGGTTTTTATCAGCTTCATCATTAATAGTCAACAAAAAGCATTAGCATACATATGCATCAAACGAAATAGAATCACAAAATCAGAAATATTCCAAATTATCATAGAGCATGAATATTATGTTAGATTTCAACCATGAATACCATTCAAATTCTTTGTATTTCAGAGGTGAATTCTTTGTAGTTTAGAAGATGAACGGAACTGAACCAATGGATGATAGTAAAGAGGAATAGTTATAGCTTATAAGGTAATAAATTTGGAATTTATAGATCATGTAATAAAAAATACATGTATTTATGACATAATACAAGTATTGAAACGTATATAACTAAATTTGCATAGATTAATAATAGACAAATCAAAAATATAAAACATGACATAAAATGCAAAGTATCAAGGTAAAATAAAAATTTAAAAGGAACTATAACAATAAATGCAAAAAAATCTAATATAAAACTTACTATAAATTAACTAAGATTCACCACCATCGTCATCATCATGATCACCATTGTCACCGTCACCGGAAGGATTCTGACTTGGAGCAGAAATTAACTTAAAATGTCGCAAAATCAATTCTTGATTTAGGCGGATTTGTCTCATTTCTTCATCTCTTTCATTTAAAATCTCATTCAACTGTGAAACCTCTGCAGTCAAGTGGCTCATCTGCTGGGTCTATGAGGAAGAAGAAAGACGGCCAACTCTATGGGTTCTGCTCAAAGAACCCATTCCAAATATCTTTCCTCCTTTTTTTTTTGACTCTTCACTCGCCTGTAGTCATAAATTTAAATCAGTACCAATAGATGGCTCAGGCCCCTCCATATCTGCACTAGCAAAACCTGAACATCTCTGTGTTATCTCTAGTTCATCATATTTCTCCTGTATTGTAATAAAAAATAAATTATAATTATAATACCATTAACTTATTATAGTGGGTACATTAATAATATAATCTAAGGTATAAATTTAGCTCAAAAATTTATTCAAACCTTGATTGCTCTATAGCTCTATCCCCGCTCCAAGTCTTATCTTTTTTCTGAAAGGTGCGGGTAAAAATTTCTATAAATGTAGGCTCCTTTCCTAGTTCTTTGGACAAAAAAAAGATAAATAAAGATAATTAAATAATGTCCAATAGATTAAGAAAATAATGGAAGTGTTAAAAAATTACCAATCTGCGTTTATGCTCATCAATATTGATAGATCCTCCCATATATGTAGCAGACATATCTCTAGAATTAAAAGATTGATTTGTTTTATTGTGGTGACTTCTTGTTTTAAACTCCTCAGTTTCCCGATAATTGGTAATCCTTATCCAGTTTTCCTCAGTAATAAATGGTGATTTTTTTCCCCTTTGACTTCGCATGATTGAGTACATGACGAATGTGATCACCACATTTTTTTCATGAAAATCCTTCTTATTTCCATCTCATCACTCATGTCCCAAGTGAATGATCACTGTAATAGAAAAAATAATAATTATTTATATATTTACTTTCATTTAAGATATAAAACAAATGAGATATACCTTTAATTCACTCCACCATAACTCTCTAATCGGTGCTGGAGTGCTAGTATAACTCATGGAGTCCCTTCTCTAATGGTTATTCACGATTCTATTAATCTCGTGAATAACATAGACAGAATTATTGAACCTATTATAATTTACAAAAAAACATGTTAAATAATTATAGAAGTTGAAAAAATAAAATATTTTAATTTTACTTACGAATCTCCACAAGGGGCTATATGTAAAATACCGGGAAAAAATGGCAAATAATGATAAGGAAATTTTTCGGAATTTCTGGGAATTTTTCTGGAATTTTTCGGAGCTCGTATGGACGAGTTACAGGGATAAAAACAGGGCCCGGGAAAGCCTGTTTAGGCTACCCTATTTTAGCGAGGAAAAATTAAATTTTCTTTTCTATTTTATTTTTTCTTTTCTTCTTTTCCTCTCCCATGCCATAACTGTTCCCCCTCTTTTCTTTTTCCCTCACTCTGCGCTGATCACTTCTCCTCTCCTCTGCCCGACGCCGACGACGCCGGGGAACAGAGAGCCGGCCAACTCCATCTCGCCTGCGCTCGCACACTGTCGATCCGTGCCCTAGCACCGCTGTCGTCACCACAGCCGACGCGGCCGAGACCCCCTTCTCTTCCTCCTCGCCGAGCGACGGCGTCGATCGCCAGCCACTCCTGCGCCGGCACCCTTCCTCTCTTTCTCTGCGTGCCGACACTGACCCAACGCCGGCCACCGTCTCTAGCTAGGCACCGTCGACCCCACAGTAGACCACCTATTCCTGGGTTTCCCTGCGGGATGGTGCCCTAGTCATCGTCATCTGTACTGCCGGTGAGTGGTTGTATTGAGCAGATTTTCTTCCTCACTGTGACTAGTTTCTCTTGTGTGTTCTGGTCAGGATGAGCTCCAACATCGGCTTCACGGTCACATACTCATCATCCATTTACCTTTGTTTTGGTTGTGAGCTTGATCTTGCTTCTACTGCCCAATTGATTTTCAGATTTACAAGGAGCAATTCCATCATATTACTGATGAGGTAAATGCATCAAATCATTGCTCCTTTGTTGGTTTGGTTTTGTTTCAAGGTTGCCTCTTTGATTTTTATGTTAGACTATTCTGTTTGGATTAGGAATTCAATTGGGCATATGGAATGTGAAGATTTTATATCGGTATTGGGGATATTGATTCAAGGTAAGCTATGTGTGGAGTTTTGGTTGTATTTCTATGAGTATTTGGAGGATATGCATTTATATCGGATTATGTTGGAGATATTGTAACCTGCAGTTGCTTGATTAGTTGTGGATTTAGGTAAGTTACGATGGATTCATGTTTAACTTAACCTAATGTGATTATGGAAGACTTAATCTATTGTAGTTGTGATGAATTAAGTACAGTTGATTTATGTTGGATTAGATTTAATCCTTAGATTTATTAGAGATGATCATATTGCTAATCGTAAGTTGATCAGCGAAAGGAAATGATTGTGTTGATTGAGGATTATTGATTAAGGAGATTAATTCAAGTTCATCATTAATTAGGATTAATTAATGATGGATCGATTAGGGTTTTTCCTAATTAAGTTGGGTTGGATTTAGCTAGTTGTTGTTTATAAAATTAGCTAAATTGTATATCACGTTATCTACAGGACTTTGATTCAAGACGGTGTCTCGACGAGGGATCTATTTCAGATTGGACCTTTCTATTGGAGGCGGGTACCTCTTGACTTATCTTTTATGATATTGTCAATTGGATATGTATAGTATTTTATAGCTACAAGCAATGATCATGTTTGCCTTTGGTATGTCACGGTTTGATACCCATAGCATGTTCTGTTTGTCGCTTGTTATGTATCCATGTTTATACCTCGTGAATATTGCCATGAGTACCTTAGTTCCTAGAGTAAGTGACATACCATGCTTTACTGAGTTTAGGACTAGATTTTGGATTTTTTTATTATCTGGCATGTGTACTTATATTTTTATATCATATCTGATCTGTGTACCTAGACTCTTTTACTTTGATCCATGTTGGTACATATTTTACGGAGGTGGAGATGTTCAGGACCTAGGTTGTTATACCATAGAGGACCTGTATACCCTAAATCTGTGGATTTGACTTACTTGTACTAGGGTACACATTTTTATATATATTTGGATTGGTTCAGGATGTTGTCATGCTTAGTGTCATTCACCATTCGCATGATTGCATGCTACGTGATAGGCTGCTCCATTATTGTAGAGCATATCATATCGCCAGTTTCATCACTGTTCGGTGCTCCGTTGGTCCGCTCATGGGTAGCGTGATGCAGCGTGGTAGCATTGCTCTGTTGGTCCGTGGGTAGTGTGACGTGGTAGCACGTCGAGGATCCCTCCTCGTAATGGTGTACCGAGAGATGAGAGCATTCGCTCCCCATTTATGATTTGGGGTAGGAGTATGTGTGTACTCCCATCCACTGGTCACTCATCAGGAGAAGTGCACGGTTGTCACAACCCTACCCACTCGATCTCACCATCATGTGTGAGATGATGTCAGAGTGCACGGTCACCATATGCATTTATTGCATTTATTTGCTTGTGTTTATCACTTATATCGCGTTTGGTGGATGCATTTGTTTGACATAGATATTGTATCTGGTTTGTGACCCTTTGTTACGGATAAGAATTCTCGGTGAGTACAACTTCCTCGATTACCTTTCGGTTTTATTTCCTATATATGATTAGGAAGCTGTATTCCATGTTTATTCTTGTTAGATATATTGGTATTCGCTGAGTTATTGAACTCACCCCCGTGTACACTATTTTTTTCAGGTACCAGGTTGTTTATGATGTCGCTTGGAGTATCCTGTCTGCTGGTCCCCACATCACCTCAGAAGATCTATCGGTTTCATTTATGTTTTGTTTGTTTTATGTGTCAGTGTGTCTAGTTTGTGCTCCGATTTTGTTCTGGAGTGTTGAAGTTGTTATGTGATATTTTGTATTGGTTGTTGGCTGTGTAAGCCTAGCCGGCTAGCAGTTTTGTGTTTGGTCTGTATTTGATTTGGTTGTGTTTTTATTGTATCAGCCGAGTAGGCTGTATTATATACTGCGTGGTTGTGTGTATATTCCAGCCGCCTGTGGCTGATATATATTATGTCTGTAGAAATGCTTCAAATTGTCACTCGTACAGGGGAGGTGCTGCCGAAATTTCTTCGGACAGGGACTTCCCCGGGGTGTGACACTATAGACTCTCGAGTGTCGGACCTCTCAGCAATTTAATGTCGGGAAGGAATGAAAGAGGCTACCGGGGACTGAAACCAAAAAACTTACTATATTTCTTAAGAAAAAAGTGAATCCACGAACCCCCGAGAAGACGATAAGATGTAACTTGTAATTATCTAAAAAAAATAAAGAGTATTAACAGATAAGATATATAACTTTAAAAATGAATAATTTTGTATATAATTGAGACAAATAAACTAATTGAGCTATGAGTTTTGAGAATTGCAAATTGAAAATAAATTTATTCTTAATAAAACAGTATAATATATGAAAATAAAATATAAAAACTTACTCATTATAAAAACTCAAAGTCTTTGCATTTTTGGGCCAGGGTATGCTACCTCTATAATTACATCCAATAAACCATAAAAATCATTTTTTGCATCTCCATCACTGGATGACTTAACACAAACTCCACTATTCATCGTACTCTTTCCCATTACATATTCATGAATATGAAAATTATATCCATTTATGAAATACACTGGTCATGTGCGTACCATTGCTTTCGGACCCCATGCTAGATGGATAAGAAATTCTTGCTCAATATGAATTTGATTATCATGAACCTAAATTCAAATTTGACAATTATTACAAACATTCATATTTGGAATTCAAATTTAAATTGACTACTTACAAATGATTTGAACTATGGTGCAAATTCTTCTTCGCATCTCCATCACTGGATGACTTAACACAAACTCCACTATTCATCATACTCTTTCCCATTACATATTCATGAATATGAAAATTATATCCATTTATGAAATACATTGGCCATGTGCGTACCATTGCTTTCGGACCCCATGCTAGATGGATAAGAAATTCTTGTTCAATCTGAGTTTGATTATCATGAACCTAAATTCAAATTTGACAATTATTACAAACATTCATATTTGGAATTCAAATTTAAATTGACTACTTACAAATGATTTGAACCATGGTGCAAATTCTTCTTCGCATAAACGATCAAACTCTTGTGGTGATAAGCCAGAATATAAGTTTTCAAAAATCCTATGATAAAAAGGTTAAATTATAACACTAAAAGTTACGACATAAGAAATATAAAAAATTTAAAAAATATATACTAACTCATAATATGACGATACTTCTGAACAATTTAGTAAAATATATGTATGTGCTGTTTGCCATTCTTGACCAGTTAAGTATCTCTCCTTACATGTTCCACTTGGTCAACCAAGGTAGTTTAAAAATTGAGAATGAGTTTATATTGGGATCAATTGGACCTTTATCATTTCTTCCTGGTCTCTGTCGTTTGCTTTGAACATGAGGCTCAAAATCATATGAAACAAAAGTTGTTACCTCCTCCACAATATATGCATCAACATGTGCCTTCTTTTTGATTTTTTTTCAAATAATATAAGAATTTGATTGCAATAAAACAAATTTTATTAGATTAATTATATAATAAAATGAGTATATTTTTATGCATTCAATTTGTCAAAATATAGCAGATGAAAATTTTACCTTTCAAATGGATACATCCATCGAAAATGGACAGGTCCTCCAACTTTAGCCTTGTATGACAAGTGAACCAAAAGATGTTCCATGGAATCAAAAAATGAGGATAGAAATATCCTTTCCAAATTACACAAAATAATTGGAATGTCTCTCTCTAACGTCTCCATGTGTGCGTGTCTCAAAACAATTGAGCAAATATCGTGTAGAAAAATACTTAACTCTGTAATTGTACCCCATACAAAATTTGGTAATAGTTCCTTAAAAGCAATAGGAATAAGCCTTTGCATAAATATATGACTGTCATGACTTTTCATACCAATCAATTTATATTCTGTCATATCGACACATCTTCCAAGATTAGAAGCGAAACCATCTCGAAATTTTAAAAATTTCAACCATTCACAAACAACACGTCTCTGATCTTTATTCAATGTATAAACTGCTTTTGGCTTTGATCCCCTACTATTTTCATCGACATCAAGAGTGGGTCTTTTACAAATCAATCGCATATCTTTTCTAGCATTGAGATTGTCTTTGGTTTTTCCATTGATATCCATCACTGTATTTATCATATTATCAAAAATATTCTTCTCAATATACATTACATCGAGATTATGATGTATTAAATGACTATACCAATATGGCAAATCCCAAAAAATACTCCATTTTGTCCATTTATGAGTACTTCTATAATCATATGTTGTACCATGTGGGTCTTCAATAATAGATGAAAAGTGTAGCACTCTGTACCAAATATCTTGACCTGTCAATCTTAATGGAGGAGGTGTTCTTTCAATTCTATTCCTTGTGAATTCATCTTTATTCCTTCTGAACTTATGATTTAGTGGTAAAAATTGTCTATGACAATCAAAATAACTTGACTTCTTCCCATGTTTCAATCTGATTGATTTTGATCTCTCTATACATATTGGACATCCTAAGATCCCAGCAGTACTCCAACCTGATAGCATATCATAAGCTGGAAAGTCATTTATGGTCCAAAGAAGAGCAGCTTTCATTATAAACATCTAATTAGTATACACATCGTATGTAGGAGAGCCTTCATCTCATAATTGTTTCAATTCTGCAATCAAAGGTTGCAAATAAACATCTATTAACTTCTTCGGATTTTACGGCCCAGATAAAACCAATGTTAAAAACATATAAGGTATTTTCATGCACATCCCAGGTGGAAAATTATACGGAGTTAAAATAACTGGCCAACATGAATAATCTTTCCCTGATTTGTCAAATGGAGTAAATCCATCAGCACAAAGACTTAATCTAATATTTCGAGTCTCCTTTGCAAATTCCGAATATGTTCTATCAAAATTTTCCACGCCTCTGCATCTGATGGATGACACATTGGTCCATCTTCTGTTTGATGATTTGCATGCCACGTCATATGTTCAGCAGTTGTCTTTGATGCATAAAGTCTTTGTAACCTAGGAATTAAAGGCAAATAAAACAACTGACTGTATAATTTACGTCGTTGACTTCTTCTAATGATCTTGTACCTATCTTGATTACAGAATTTACAAACATAGGCATAAGCATACTAGCTAACATAAACGTACATACTATGGATGAACAGAAGCAACATAGGCATAAGCATACGTGCATGACATAAACGTATATACTAAGGATGGGCATAATCATAAGCATCATCGTGTACATAAGCTAAGTATGAAGATAAACATAATCACATAGAGTTAGTGAGCTCCCGGGCTAAGGGCACCGATCACACTCAACTACATAGTTTGGTGAGCTCCCGGGCTAAGGACACCGGTCACACTCCACCTCATGGAATTTTGGTAAGCTCCTGGGCTAAGGACATCGGTCACACTCTACCACATAAGATTGGCGAGCTCCCGGGCTAAGGACATCGGTCACACTCGGCCACATAGATTTGGTGAGCTCCCGAGCTAAGAACGTCGGTCACACTCTACCACATAGATTTGGCGAGCTCCCGGGCTAAGGACATCGGTCACACTCTACCACATAAGATTGGCGAGCTTCCGGACTAAGGATATCGATCACACTCGACCACATAGATTTGGTGAGCTCCCGAGCTAAGGACACCGATCACACTCGACCACATAGACACCGGTCACACTCTACCACATAAGATTTAGTGAGCTCCCGGGCTAAGGACACCGGTCACACTCAACCACATTCATTATATAAATATAGACATAAACATAAACATAAACATGATCTCTATATAGACATGAATGTAAGTATGCATATAAACATAAACATGAACTAAACATAAGCATGAGCGTACTTGCATGACATCAACATAGATACTAAATTATCATGGAGTTCATAACATGCATAATCATAATTTTCGAATGCCCTTAAGGCTCAATTTGAAATTTATAAACTAGTATGCCAGGGATTTTAAAAAGGAAATTATGGTATTTATTTCCTAAAGTCTTCTCATAGTATTTGATCCATAACAAGTACGTTAATGTATTATCCAGATTATTTTAATATGTTACTTCAAACAATCTGAAATCATTTCATACCTCTTAATGGGGTTTAAAGGAAACCCAATCATGATCATATAAATGACAGAACACAAAATAGAGATATCTCCACATAGAACATGCAAGCTGTAGCTTTCCTTTGATATTTCTTAACAAGAGGAAGTCAGGTTATATAATTCCTACCAAACCATAGGGGTACATCTACAGTATTTGCATGCAAATAATCTTCTAGTTACTTTAATCGAATTATTAATCCCAATAAATCCATCCACTAATGGGTAACCTAATTATTTATTAAATGGTTTAATACTCAGTTAAACCTTTTAGTTAGCCAAACTAACTAATTAATCAATCAAGCTTATAATTCAACATATCTTTAATACTTGTCATTCAATCTTTTTAATCATGATTACTACTTCAATCAATCCGTTAACTATGTCTCAAACTCTAAACCACCTCAAAACCTTATTAATTAACTAACTTTAATTAATTAATACCTATCAGCCTAGAATTAACCTGACTAATTAAACCTTGTAGTACCCTATCAACAAGAAGCTGGTGGATCATAATGGCCCCCACGGGCGGGATCAGCCGGTTATGACATGGATTCTTGCAGCATGAGTCAAGAGGTCGAGGGTCTGCGGCAGCAAATGCGATAACATCAATATCTGTCCGTGCTAAACACCTGAGACCACCATGTCATAGCTGGGCCCGTATTCACCGTGATTTACTCCCTCTCATACTTGTGGGGCCGGGTTGAGGGGGCCGCTGGGTTGGCGGTTTCCAACCTTTTGCAGCATAATGGGCATTAAGAAGTGCTTAGCTCCTATATTTCCATGCATAAACATCATTATACAAATTGAATAATGCTAAAACAATATAAAACGTGTATATAGGTTTCAACAATTATTTACAAGTGTTGTTTTAGGCATGCATCGATACTGCTTAATGGAAATCAAAAAAAGAAAGTTACTGCATTATACCTTTGCATGAACATGGGACGAATAATAACATCTATCATATCATCACTTGCTCAAATAATTTTGGTTAATAAAGTTTTCTAACGTCTAAGGTAAACACATGGTAAATCATGAAGCGAAGGATAGAGCAGTCTCAATATGAATAACTACTCTAAGACAGTAATTAAACTCGAACCCTATAAAATCTGAATTCCAAAAAAAACTATAAAACTAACTAGAGCGTTAAACAAGGTTAGGAACATGCACAACCTTCCTAAAGCAAGAATATGATAGGCAACCATTGCAATTTAGTGAAGGAACTACCCTCCTCAAAAGATCTGAAATACTCCATCTACACAAACCTTTAAAACTTAAGAAGAGAACTTAAACTAGCGCATCATACATCAACCAATGGTACCCGAAGTTCACCAACCATAGAAACTAACTAAAACATTACAAGTTAAGGAACATGCCTTTAAGTATTTAGCTCCTAAATCCTTATCTTCCGTTAAAGCTCTAGCACCGTGGAGAAACAAAAAGGAGGTAGGAAACCATCTTAGGGCCAGTGGCAACATCTAAGGTGAGACTTTTGAGGGTAAGGTTAAATAGAAGTGAGAGCTTAGGACCTTGTCTTCCGTCTTAATTATATGCTAAGTCATTAATTGCATTAATTTTATACATATTTATATCCATATACTAATTTCAGATTTACACATATATATATCACATATATATGGTTCATCAAGTCCATAAACACCACTGGAGCATTTGTAAGCCCAAATGACATTACCAAAAACTCATAATGACCGTATCTGGTACGGAAAGCTGTCTTCTGAATATCTGAGTCTCTGACTCTCAGCTGATGATATCCGGATCGCAGATCAATCTTAGAATACACTGATGTACCTCTGAACTGATCAAACAAATTCTCGATTCGTGGTAAAGGATATTAATTTCTGACGGTCACTGCATTCAGCTGTCTGTAATCAATACATAATCTCATGGTGCCGTCCTTTTTCTTGACAAATAATACCGGAGAACCCCATGGAGAAACACTAGGGCGAATAAATCCCCTATCCAAAAGCTCCTGGAGTTGAACCTTCAGCTCGTTCAACTCTTTTGATGTCATACGATATGGAGCTTTCGATGTCGGTGCGGTCCCCGGAATCAGCTCAATAGCGAACTCCACTTGCCTTCTGGGAGGCAAACCTGGCAGCTCCTCTGGAAATACATCTGGGTACTCCTGGACTACAGGAACGTCGGAGAGCTGCGAACTACTGCTGTCCTCAGTACTGATCAAAGATAACAGAAAACCCTGACAGCCATATGACAGCAGCTTCTGAGCCTGAATCACCGAAATGATCGATATGCTGTCATCTCTGATGCCAGTGAAATCCCACGAGGGTTGGTTCGAAGGCTGGAAGGTGACCACCCTCGTCAGGCAATCAATGGTAGCATGATATACTGATAGTCAATCCATGCCAAGAATGATATTAAACTCGACCATCTCCAATACTAGAAGATCTACCGTAAGTATCATGTTGCCAAAGTCTAACGGACAACCTCTGACCTCCTGGGAGACGTCTAAAGTATCACCGGGCGGTAGGGAGACGGTCAATCGCTGCAGTCTAGAAGTAGGTAATCTACCAATCTCCCGCATAAAGATACGGAATATAAAAGAATGCGAGCTACCAGTATCAATCAATATATCAGCGGAAAATGCATAAATGGAAATCATACCACGGAAAACGGATCTGTCGGCTCGCTGCGCATCCTCTCTGGTAATCGCATGTATATGACCAGTCTCTGGCGAAGGAGAAGGAGGTAACGCTCGAAGCTCGCCACGAGGCGGCCGGATAATGTGCGAGAAGACCGAGGACGGTGGATCGATACTGTAACCGGGCCGAATCGAATCTGCATCGCCTAAAGGCCGAGGGTCATCGATATGCCCTTCGTCGGATAATAAAGTCCCAAACAACTCGGGGTGCTACTAGCACTGAGTACTCGCCCAAGCATGACAAATGCCGCTGCTGCAGGTGAAACACTCCACTGCTGGTCATGCGAAGGTTGGGCTCTTCGCCTCCTCGATAAGTTCCGGATTGACCGGTGTCCTCCATGATCGGACCCTCCGAAGTCATATGCCGAGTCTTCGCGGACAATCTCGGCTTTGATGCCCGGCGGTTTGCAATGAAGCAACCGACGCCCAGAGCGTGTGGTGATATGATCTCGACCCACTCAAACAATAATGTCGGCGGGTTGTTCGGTTCTGGAGAGATCGAGCGTCTGAAGAAGCGCCACGATTTCGAGGTTTACGTGATACCCCGGATGTACCAGATCCGTGACCGACCACGCTTGCTCTGTGGTGTAGCTTAAGGTCCTTGGATCGCGCTAGATGTCGACCCATTTTTTCTTTTACATCGAAAACACTCTGCTACGACTCAATCAATAGGGCTCTGCCTAAAGTCTCCGGATAGGAAGTGGTACCAATACCGACAAGTCTTACTTGCAAATGTCCATCCAACCCTCAATGAGGCTGCTGCGAATCATGCGTCCTCAACAACAAGCTCGGACAAAATCGGCCAATCAGCCGAACTCGATTATACTCACCACTATCCGGTTGTTCTATCGCGGACTCGGAAATCCTGCGAGCCATCGATAAGCTCGTGGAAAGAAATGGCTCAAAAGCTTCGAATCGCCCAAGTGATGTTACGCCACCGAGATGATGGAGCGGGTAAGCCACCGTGTCGGCGTCCGTAAGTGGAAGCGATCGATTCGCTTTCTCCCACTCGGAACAAGCCATATAGAAGAAGATCTGCTCCATAGTCTCAATCCAAGACAAGGCCACACTTGGATCTCGGTCTCCTCGGAAGAGTGTGAATCGACTCTTCATCGACTCTGCCAACACTGGAATCCTGGCTCGTGCCGCGATAAAGTCAGTGAAGTGTATCGGAACGGCTGTCGGAACTGGCGGAACCACTGGAGCTGATGCCACAGGTGGTACCGCTGAATAAACTGGAGTAGGAGCTCCCGGTGCTGCTGTATAAACTGGAGCATAAGCCGTCGGTGGTACTGCCGGGTGAACATAAGTGGCCGCGGCTGGATGTACGGTAGGCAATGGTACCGGATGTGGAGCAGTCGATATCCCTAATGCAGGTGGTGTTGGGTACACCATATGTACTAGGAGCACAGGTGCCGCTGGTGTCAGGTACACTGTAAGCTCAGGTGGTGGTGGTGCCGAGTACGCCATAGGCTGGGCTGGAGCTGATGTAGGGTATGTCAATGGTACCCCTGGTGGTACCAAAAATACAGTAGGAGTGGATACTGTCGATGCAGCTGAGGTAGGTACCTTTAAGGGACCCATCGGGGTCTGAGAGTCCGACGCGCCCGCAGTATGCTGAGTCTATCCTTGACTGACAGGCTCAGCCTCAGTAGGCATCTCTGGTCGTCCAGCACCACGTCTCGTAGTAATACGTGTAGATCTCCTCATATCTGTTAAATTATATTACAGATATTACTACAAGTATCAATAATTACCAAAATAACATCATACCTAATTGCTGTCTGGAGATGTTCCGTCGCTGTCCAGTCCCCAAATTGACTTCGGAATTTCGTACAAGAAAACCACCGGAAATCCATATGAATCCAAAACGAAAGTCCAAAACATAATGGAAAAATCCGTGCAACCAAAATAACTACCCAGTTTGACTCGCAAACTTGGACTAGCACAATATATTCAGAATACTAAAAGCAGGTATCACATCCTGCTCTGATACCAATAAATTGGTATCAGATAAATCTCGAAAATCCAACACACGGAAACCCAACAAGTATCGCCAAACTTTGACGCACTGATACCATATAAAATGGTATCAGGTTATCCCAAATATCCAAAATACAAAAACAACGATTGTAAAACTTAAGCTCTGATACCACTAAATTGTCACGCCCCAGAGGAGTCCCTGTCCGAAAAAATTTCAACAACATCTCTACTGTACGACAGACAATCTGAAACTTTCTATATATCCATATACCTCAACCACATGCGGCTGAAATAATAACAGTGATAAAACAATCACCACGCAGTTAATATCAATTTTAGCCTCTGGCTGATATAACCACGCAGTTTAATAGTAAACAAATAGAATAGTAATAAGATGACTCGAAAACAACCCTACTCAACTACACTCGTAAAACACAAATCCGATAAACTCATCTCTTCTGCCGTCCAGGCAGGCATGGAGTAAAACATATCCAAATCATACCAAAATCCATCAACGATAAGAATCCATATAAGATCCATAAGTAAAACATTACAAGACCAAAACATAGTCTGATAGAGAAAACTAAAATAACAACTCGTGATCAGCAGAGGACTAGCACTACGTGCAATGGGGACTAGCGATTGGAACTGCTCCGGACAACCTCAACATGAAAATATCAACGAAGGAGGGTGTGAGTCCAACACTCAACAGGTACAACTGATATGCATAATAAAATAAATAACAGACAACACTAATCATGCGTACAGTCTCCTGAACACGAGAAGAAGAAATACAACTTAAACAAAAACAAGAGAAAACTGTACTAACCAAGACCAATGTATAAAGGTAACAGGGTCGTCAAACCGAGGGTGTCATAATCCTGTATGCATGTCAATCATATGCATCCATATAAATGCAACAAACACAAGTAATAAATGCATCATGCGTATGATGCCAATGACATGGTCACCCCTGATGCCAGTCAACCACCTCACACACAATGGTGAGTCCGAGTGGGTAGGGCTGTGACAACCGTGCACTCTGACATCACTGCCCTTGATGGTGAGGATGAGATCTTGAGTACACACATACCCCTACCCGAAATAATAAATGGGGAGAGCAAAGCTCTCATCTCCAGACACGATGACGGGAGGAGTCTCACGGCCACCACCGAGTCACACTACTCATGAGTAGACCAACGGAGCAAACAAAGCAAACTGTCTGCCGCACAACGTTGCTACACTAAACCAATGGAGCCAAACAGAGCGAAACTATCTGCCGGCTACCAAGACCAGCGGAGCCAAACAAAGAAATGCCACACACATGTCGATATACCACTAACCCATGAGTGATGGTGTGTACAGATACATGTAACTGGCGATGTGCTCAACAATAATGGAGCAGACAATCGCACAGCATGCAATCATGCAAGATGATGCATGACACTAAACATGACAATATCATGAATAGCATAGCAAGATCCATACATAAATATAAAATGTGTACCACAAGACAATATATCAAATGAAAGGTACACAAACAGATAGGGTATCAAATAAACCCTAGGTCCTGAACATAATGTATCATATGGTTGGATCACTACCTAAAGCATGTATGATCAGGTAAATAATAACATGCAGTGCATAATAAGTAAACAAGCAAACATGTAATATATCATGTAGTGACCAAATGAAACAAATGGATAGCACAATTATTGATATATGTTAAACACATTATTATGCATATCAAAAGACATAAGTCAAAGTACCCGCCTCCAATAAGAAATGGTCCAATCCGATAAATCGAGATACTCGTCTCGCGTCAAACTCCTGTGTTAAATCGCACAATTTAGCTAATTTAATTATAAACAAATAGCTAAACTAATTTCTAATACATACATCTGATCAAGCTATACATGATCGTCTAACTACAAAACATATCAGGTCCCTACCCCCTTACCTCGGTTCGCAGTCGTGCTTTGCACCGGAGTCCAAAGTTTACTGCTAGAATATTTCACAGCAAAGCCTTCCTCTCCCTCACATCCCCTGAATGCTGATGCACATCACACAACAACCTGCTGCAATCCTTCCCTACGATTCAGTTCAAGGTGAAGTCACGATAGAGATTACAAATACATCAACAATAACCTAATCTTACCTTAACAGCGACCTAGGACATAGAGGAAAGGCTCGGCAAAACCTGGTGGCCGACAACAGTGAGGTGCAGAAATGCGACGACGGCAGTAACCTAAACTAGGGCACGACACAGTAAGGGAAGAGGTGGTGCTTTGCCGGGGTGCTCTGCCGTGCGGAGGAAGCCGAAACAAAAGGGTGTCACGGGCTGAGGTTAGGGCAAAGAGACGGCGTCGCTGTGGTGGCTTCGTGCGGGAAGAAGGCTCAGCTTGGACACGAGGTGGTCGGCGATGGCGTTGGGCTGGCTAAGGCACGGAGGAAACTCGGCCAAGGAGTCTCAGTAGCGGCACAGAGGAAGTCGGAGAGAGCTCGACGACATCGACTGCGCTGGCGGCTCAGAGAAGGAGACGGGGCCGAGTAGAAGATGAAAAGGAGAAGAGAAGGAAATGAGTACTCGGCCACGGCTTATACGCGAGGGAGGAGAAAACCGCCGCCGGTTAGGGCAAGGAGCGACATCGGGAGGAAAGGCTCGGGTCGACGACAGAAGAAGTAGAAAAGAAGAGAAAAAGAAAATAAAAAAAAAAAGAAAAAAGAAATGATTTAAAGTAAATAAACATTTCCTCGTTAAGATGGGGTAGCCTAAACAGGCCTTTTCGGGACCCACTTTTATCCCCGTAATCTCGTTCGTACGAGCTCCGAAAAATTCCCGAAAAATTTCCAAAAATTCTGAAAATTTCCCTTATTAATATTCATCTATTTTCGGTATTTTACAGTTCCCATAAGTTCTCCCAAACTTAGGAAAGAAAATTCAAAACTTCTAAGACATGTTATGTTCAATAGTTCGACTACGAGAATTAAGGTCCTAATTTTTTTTTTTTATATAAATTCAGAGATTAGTTGCTATAATTTCATTTGAAACTAAGGAAAAAAAATCAATATTAGGGGAGAAAATATTAGATTGGGCATAAAGTTAACTATAATATTTTGACATCCATACTAACAATTAATTAAGTCTAAGTAGTTTTAATCAATGTTATCCATACTATCAAATCTCTAACTTGACATTTCAACAAATTTTTCTTTTCTTCATGCACATAAAATATAAAGCATTTAAACTTACAAACGTGAGGCTTAACTTCGTGAGCTTCTCAGAACTGACAGTAGGCACAACGCTTCCAAGAACTTTTGCTCTGATACCAATTGTAACGACCCAAGTTTTTTTTAATATAACATACAACCATCTCTGTATACATCAATTCTTTCCATTGGAAGACCTAATTCTTTAATAAGTTTTTTCATAGTGTAAAAATCATTGGGCAATATATTTTCTCACGGCAATGCCTCTTCAATAGTTTGAACAAACTTATTAAAACAATATTCCGACACATTACACTCAGCCTTAACATTCAACAGTCTTGCGGTGAGAGATAATTTTGTGTGAGTGTTACAACCAACCCATAATGGTTCATCATCAGTACTCAATACTTCTTGGAATTTAGTATATGTTTCATTAACACCTGGTACTTCTACCTCCTCCAAAGGTGATGTATAAGTAGTAAACATTTGTTCAACTGGTGAAAGATAACTAGAACTTGTACCATGCATGTCGGGATTGAAATTCTGACCTGCTGCATCAAGAACCATCCTCTGATATGGATTTAATTGATCATAATAACTCTGCTCACCACTAACTGGGGCTTATATGTTTCGTGCATAATCATCATCAGATATGAACGGTTCATCAAGAGATGTCCAATTATAGTACTTCGAAGTAAATCCAAATCTACAAAGTTGTTCTTCAACTTTATTGCAGAGTAAAAATTTGCCATTGTGACACTTTTTACAAGGACATCTTATCTTATTGCCATTCATATAATCAACTTGACGAGATGCAAAATTCAAAAATTGTCTCAAGCCAGTGATAAACTCATCAGTTAAATCGCGACGATCAGGCAAGTTCTTGTTATACATCCAACTTCTTTCATTCTGCATTTTGTCTATTTCCAATAAACTATTTTACTAATGATAATATACTAATGATGAATATGTACTTAGTGTACATACAAATGAAATAATATATAACAAAGAAAACAATAATATCAGATAATAAAATAGGCACATTAATTTCATCCTGACACTAATGCTATCATGATTAAAATAACATATCTAGATACATATACCTAACAACGGAGAACAAAGATGAGCGTCTCTCCAAGTCACGTCAAATACAAATTAACCTGCATAAACAATAATACGAAGTTTACAATCATATATTAGAGTACACAAGCAAATATACTATTGGACACCCACAAACATTACTACACTATGGGTCGGCAGCAGCCGTAGGGGCCAACAACGAACGCTGGGGCCGACAATAGCAATCGGCCCGTGACTGCCAATAACCAGCTAGGGCCACGACTGCTAACAGCCATGTGAAGGTCCAGATCCAACGACGCGCGGCTGCCAGCGGCCAGTAAGGTCCAGTTCCGGCAACGCGCAGCTACCAGCGGCCAGTACAGTCTGGATCTAGCGGTCTGTGGCTGCCAACGGCTAGGAAGGGCCGGATCCGACGGCCGGAGGATACCAGCGGCTAGCAAGGGCCTGATCCAGCGGCTCCCAGTGGCTGCCAGCGCCGAGCAAGGCCCGGATCCGGCGGCTTGCGGCTGGCGAGCAAGGGTAGCCTCGATAGGAGGAACCGCAGCTGCCGTACAAGGTCAGCCGCACGACAAGGCGAGACGGCTGCCGTGCACGGGCAGTCGCACGACAAGGCGCGGCTGCAGCCGTGAGAGGGGAGATGCGAGGATACACGTCGGAGATGAGAGAGGAAAAACACCTAAAGCTTACCTGCCAGAGATCGTGGATTCGTGACCGAAAATCAACATCCACACTCAACGCGCGTGAAAAAGAAGGAAGATTTCAGGGCTATTCGCGTGAAAAGAAGGAAGAGGAAAGAAATCAGGGTTGTTCCGATGTTATTAGGGCAAATTTGGGGACAATTAAAATCCGTCCCCAAGTTCGTCCCTAATCTGGGACGACCTACAAAATTCGTCCCAGATCTAGGACAAACTTTTGAGTTCGTCCCAAATTTTGATTTTTTTTTAAATTACAGAATAAAGCGATAAAAATACGGATGCATGACTTAAATATCTCAGAATGACACGAAACTAGTTCTTATGCGTTCGTATCGATCTCCTGATCGCAATGATGGCCCCAAACATTTTTTTCACTCAATATTTTGAGGTTCATAAATTTTTTTATCAACAATTAAAATTTTCATTTCCGAAAATTTTAAAACCTCAAAATATTAGCTAAAAAATTATTTCGTGTCATCATTATGATTAGAATATCGATACGAATGCATAGAAATTTGTTCTGCGCCATTCCGAACTCTATAGGTCTCATTTTTATTTTTTGAAAGAATTTTTAAAGATTTAAACTTTGGGACGAACTCCCAAGTTCGTCCCAGATCTGGGACGAACTGTGGAGTTCGCCCCAAATCTGGTTTTCCTTCCACTTGGATAAATCTATGTTTGCGACAAAAATATTTTTTTGTTGCAAACCTCGTAAAATTTCCAACGAATTTCATATTTCGTCCCAAATTTGCAATAAAATTTGCGACGAAATATTGTTTGTTTCTATTTTCCGACAATTATTTTTTCCTTGCTATTTTTGTTGCTAATTAGCGACGATTTATCCATTCGTTGCTAAATTTGTGGTAAATTTGCGACTAAAAATTTTTGTTGCAAATTTTCATCCCTAAATAAATGGTTTTTTGTAGTGTTAAGAAAAAAAGGATTTTTTGCGACGAATACTAAATTCATCACAAAAAAATGTCACAAATTTAGGATTTGCCGTAATTTTTGCAACGAATTTGTTAATTCGTCGCTAATTTTCAATAAAATTTGCGACGAATATTAATTTATCGCTAATTGCCAACGAAATTATTTTTGTCATAGATGTTGTTAATCTGCAACAAGTTAGGTTTTTGTCGCAAAAGTTATCGCAAATTTGCGCCGAATAATTTTTGTCGCTAAATTAAGTGAAAATAGATTCAACAAGGAGGCCGGACAAAATAGAATAGTTGATGAATTTCAAGGTACTGCATAAACAAATTAGAGAGAAAATAAAGTTGCATGTCAATGAAGATTTTGATATTAAAAACACATATAACATAAAATATATTTTACTTACCTATCTTTCCAATACCTCCCATGCCAAAAGCAAAAGCACCAGAATGTTTTTTTTCCTTCTTCCTGTAGTTCCATGGATAAACCAAATCATACTGGACTTATCCTCATTTCTTCGGCCAAGCTGGAACATCTCACTCCACAAGAAAGTTTGCTACCTGCAAAAATCAATCATTCTGTGCTTCAACTCCGGTTTCCAACAGCAGTGTCGCAGATCGCCACTGACGAGTCAAGGAGAAAGAGCGTCAAGGAGAAAGAGACAGAAAGAAGAGTAGCGACCGTTTCTTTTGGATCGTCGCTCAGGGGAAGCACGAGGCTTAGACTCCAGTAGCAAAGGATATTAAAAACACCACTCCCGCTGCCGTTTTCTGGGCGATCAATCCAGTTGAGGGACGGAGGAAAGGATGCGATCGGAATGGGAACAAGATAGGGTTTGGAGAGCGATGGAGGGCCTGGTGGCGTTGTGAAATGGTGAAGGTAGGGATTGATAGCAAATTGCAAGTTGACGGATATCGGATTTAACAACAAACAGAAGGTAGGCGACGACGAAGGCGCAAGGACGGCAGCAAGGAGCGTGAGCGGCGGCGGGAGTTTGAGGGTGAGAAAAGGTGGGATTTCGGAAGATCAGTGTTAGGGTTGGACATATATAAAAGAGGAAGAGAAGCAGTTCATTGGAGAGAGCAAAAGGTTTGCCCGTGACCTTCTACTTTTACGAAAAAGTTCAACAAATTTCAAAAATTATAACACGTTATATAATTAACACTTCTTTTTTTAGCTCCAAAAACAGAATCACACGAAGCCGTTCATCTTCAACGGGTGTGATTCCATCCGTGGAGCTACAAAGATAAAGCACGGATAAGAAGATAGAATCACAGTTGACCTAATTTCATTTGTGCATTTCCGTTGAGGAGGGACAGCTTCCGTGTTATGTTATCTTTAGCTTTAAAAAACTCTTAATTATTGGAGTTATTATGATGCGTATTAAATATTTAGGTTTGTGAACTGATTAATTTTATAAAAAAAATTTATCCATTATTAGCATAAATTGATAGTCTATCCATGACCGTCTGCTTTAAAATCCCTTGTAATAGATTATAGTTAAGTTTCAGTTTACGTTTGGAGGTCTAATCTTATATGACAAAAAGTGATTTGCTCGTCCTTAGTGTCACCATCAACTCGTCTATAATTCAACACGGAGGTAAATCACGGATGACTACTAGCCATTAACACAAGTGGCCAAGACATAGGGAAGATCATGCTCGGACACATCGAGTTTCGATCCCAAGATCTCATATGACAACACCCTATATTTTAACCACCGCACCATCCGAGGAGATACGTTTAGAGGTCTAACCTTAGCACCATAACTACAAGTGTCATTTTTGTGTACTTTGAATCTTATTAATTTGATGGCGCTTAAAGCAGAAGCTGTAATTGGTCAGAATAGAATAGAGATGATTTTTTTCCTCAATTTTATTGAGATTTCAACTCTTATCTTACGATAGTAACACTCTAATTTATTAAGAATATTTATCAGATTGTTAATTTATGTATATGCACTGGTAATAAAGGTCAGAATAGAATAGAGATGATTTTTTTCCTCAATTTTATTGAGATTTCAACTCTTATCTTACGATAGTAACACTCTAATTTATTAAGAATATTTATCAGATTGTTAATTTATGTATATGCACTGGTAATAATCTCTTGCCAATTTTTGTACCATGCTACTTTAGTTTCACAGAATATTGATCTCTCATTTTCATTCAGGTAGCACCATTTATTAACTACTATGCACAACTGGATGATCACCTCTCTCAAGTTGGTAAGTTGGTGTGGACTGGATTCCAATATTAACAGATGGGACGAACCCTTGGTGCTGGGTTATTGATAACCCAGCACTAATGTGGCAAAAGACGATTTGCTCGTCTTCAGCGCCCCCGTCAACCCGTCCCTAGGCCAATACGGAAGAGGTAAATTACGAATGACTATTAGCCATTAGTGCAAATGACTAAGACACGGGGGAGGTTATGCTCGGTCACGCCAAGTTTCGACCCCAAAACCTCATGTGACAACTCCCCATGTCTTAACCATCGCACCGCCCCGAGAGGACAATAATCCAGCACTAATGCATCAACATATTTTTGTTATCAATAACCTAAATCAGTACCAATGCATCAGTTTTTAATGGGATTATCCTTAAAGGACTACTGCGCATCCAATCCACCACGGACAAGAATTTCATTTTTGTTCAAAGATGATCACAAATATAAAAAACCTTCAAACAAAAGCTTTAAACTGTGTTTAAGATTACTTTAATTTGTCCAAGTGTCTGCAGATTGATACTCAAGATTTTCAGTGATGAAAATATTCGCTACGATCTTCTTTCTAATGAAAAACATTTTGAGGGTCCTCACCCCGGACCTCTCACCTTTTCCTCGCTTCTACCTGGCTCGAATCCCTCGGCTTCAGCGACGCAGCTTGTTGGCAGTAGCACCCACGTCTGCACGTTACACTTTGTGTAGAAGTGCACGAGCGCCTATAAAAGGTGTGTCCCCAAGCAAGAGAAAGGTGGTTCATCCAAGGGTAAGAGATGAAGGAACATCCAAGATCAAGGGATTTGGTTTGTGGAACTTTGAAGGTTTGTAATCGTTCTTAAGACAACAAGTTAGCAAGTCCGAAGATCACATTTTGTCGTCACCGATTGATCTACGGGAGATTACGACAAGATTTTAAAGAATTCGCAATTAGATTTCATACATCTTAGAATCATCAATGATATCAGAGCTAGGTGTAGTTCTAAATGCATGAAAAACAAAATTCCCTAAAACTTACCTCTGTGTTATTCTTGCTCCTGTTCGCGGCCGAGAAAAAAAATTATCGACAAAGGTTGCCGTCTCTGAGCGAGATCGTGACTATGTCATGATCCTCTACCATTGTTGGACGATGGAAGGTTGAGGTCCCGAGCCACAGAGGAGTGGAATGTGGGCATAATTACGAACCCAAGCCGATCGTGCGTCACACCAAACCATCGAGAAATTACGACTATGTGTTGTGGTTTCCTCCCGTGGCCGACGATCACACCACGACGGAAGAGAACTGTCCCTGTCAACTAATCACATTGATGGAGGTAGTCACGGCAACGACATGGGCGCTGTTGGCGGAGAAAAGGAAACGACATTGTCGGTGACGTAAGGGTTCATAGCGAAGGAGTAACAACAGATAGGGCTAGGGTGAAATCGAAATGCTTTTCTTTTTTTAATTTAAGGGGATGTTTGTTGATGGATTTGGTAATGAGGAAATGGAATGATAGTAAAAGATAGTGTTTGGATTGTAGATTTGATAATGATAATTTGGAAATGATTTCTAAATTTATGAGAAACAACCAAACTTATATAACTAAATAGATTTTATTTCCATTCCCATTCCTATTTTATTTTACTATCAAATCTATATTATAATCATTCTCGTCATTTAACCATACATCACCTAAATCATACTAAGAAGTCATTTTATAAAGCATGCATCAAATAAATTAGTAAATAAAAAAACCATTTAGTTATAAATTAATGCATGCATGTTGAAATCAAGAAACATAGTAGATTTAGTCTCACAATTTACTTAATTGAAATTAAACTTTATGTTTTTATCTCAATTAATTAATACATGTGGAACATTATCTAGTTCACATATCTAAACCAACTCGGTTGGTTTAATCCAACTCAACTCTAGACCAACTCGGTTGGTTTAATCCAACTCAACTTTGATTTAAAGCAGTAGTTGATTTAATCAAATCATTTTATACTTTGACCTGGTTCAAATTAATTTGACTAAACTAATTTGATTCAAATTATTAGCTAGTTTAACTAAACTAATTTAATCCAAATAAGAATCAATTTGATTTGAGGTTGATTTAATTGGACTTAGATCAGATATGATTAAATAACCAGATTTATTCTATTGAATCCAATTTGATCAATTGGATTAGATTTATTTTAATGAATCAAACTTAATAATTGATCAATGAGCATTAGTTTGATCAAACGGACCTGAGTTTGATCAATAAGTTTGAAATTGATCGAAATGTGCTTAGATTAAATTACAACAAAATATAGGTAAACCATCCCAGTTCAATTAAATTTGTTCTTGTAGGATCGAAAAGAATTTAGATATTTCGACAATGACATAATATTGTCCACCCCTCCTTCATTCAAGGTTTCACCCACATGGTTAAATCTTGGATCATGGCTCTAGCTTGTGCTTCTTCCAGCGGATAGTCCGGTGAAGAACGACCTCGCTCTGATATCAATTGTAGGATTGAAAAAAATTTAGATATTTCAACAATGACATAATATTGTCTACTTTGGACCTGAACTCTCATGACTTTGCTCTTGGGCTCTCCCCAAAAGGCCTCATGCAAATGGAGATATCTTTTTCTTATAAACCCATGATCTTTCCCATGTGTTTCTAATGTGAGACTATGTTTGCAACCTTATAACCCCAACAGTTCTAACAAGGACAATGGACTGAACTTAGGATCTGAATTCCCAAGTGATCGGACCGATGGATCAATTGACTTAGACTCCTATAAATTGAGAAGATTTATTTTTTTTATTAATTATGATGGTTCTATGCTTACATAAATTGAATTAAGTTGGTTTTATACTGATTAATCAGATTTGCACTGACTTATTTAATTTTATTTTTTTTCATATGACTAGTCACAATATACGACAACATGAGCTTTCGGAGGAGATTAAAGAGCTTGATTTCAACCCGGTTCATGGAGCCGGATGACTTATTTGTCGGCTCGATCGATTGTTCTGGAAACTAGAGAGAGAAAAGTTTCCAGTCCAAGACACACATAAAAGATGGACTCTGGTTCAATCACTACCGGAACATCTTAGGGAAATAGCACTCCAACTTTGGGATGATTCTGAAGGGTACGTCTCATATTCAGATATGTGTAGACATTTACTTCATTTAGCTTAGGGTCCTAAAGAACCAGAAGAGGATCCATAGGAGGATTCTGATGAATCTGAGGAGGATTCAAAAGAAGATCTTGAATAATTAGAGGAGGATCCGGAAGAGTGTGTAGAGGATCTAAAAATAAATCCGATTAAGGATCCGATAGAGAATTCTAAAATTGTCCCACCTAAGGTACCCCCAAATGTGTACAGGTTGAAAGGGATAATGTTGGTCACTGCACTAGTATATGTCCTAGTGAGAGTGGTGTTAGCCTATCTAGTCTTTTAGAATAACAGTATTTAGTCCATTTAGTTCATGTCAGTTTGTTATATGTTAATAATATGCAGCATATTTATGTTAATAGTATGTTCATTCATATGTTTGTTTATTGTTGTTTACTCTACATAATGTATGATAAATGATTAGTTTATTTTATTAAATGATGAGTTAATTTAATTAAAGAAATCATGATACAATAAATGATTAGTTCATTTGTTAGGATGTGTGTAATAGAATTAATCGATATTGATTTAATTGGTCATACGAATGATGAGTGAAATATAGTTATCACTTGCAATCTGCATATATTGTCAAATATCAAGACTCAAGTTTGAGCCTATTGGTGCAATTATCCTTGGGTCAAAGTTGACCAGGTTTATTAAGCTTGAATTGGCTCAAGCTTGAGTCACTACTACAAAATAAGCCTAAGGTATCACTTTGGGAGCAACACTTTACTAAATTGTTGTCATATATCAAATTTTAGAAAAAAACAAGCAATACTTTCAAATAAGTATTGCATTATAACTAAAATACAACACTGATCCGGTGGTAAGCATAAGGGGACCCACATGGGCAGTGGTCAATGACACGTGGGGGTCAAAGTCAAGAGGGTCAACCTAAGGATCTTGCCGATCGGAGAGGCCCCTTGGCCGCTTGGCCAGGATAGCGCCAGGGTTGGCGCGAAGATAGCTCGACCACGGGTCGGGCTTCCGACGCTCATGATTTGCTCGTATAGAGGAGTTGCTGCGCCGAGCGGCCCGTCCGCTCGGTTGAGCTATAGATCAACTAAGGACGCATTCCCGTCCGAGTATATGCCCGAGGGGCCTTCCCGCTCGGTTCGGCACGCCTTTACGCCCGATCTCCGGGGTGGCCGAGCGACCCTCCTGCTCGGCCCGGAAACAGACAAAAGGCGCAAAAGAGGACAAAGGAGGCAGACAGCTGGTGATATCCTTCTCGAGCCAGGTGCCGCCGACGGACAGCATGGTCGGCGGCTGGACCGGACAGAGAATCGTACGGTAGAAGTTTCCACTGTCATGTCAGAGATATGCTCGGACGGTTGCGGTATGGCGTCAGACACACTTTCTGATACGACCATTCTGAGGTATACTTTGGGAAGCGTGCATGTCTCGAGAAGCGTGCACGTGCCTCCCCGGGATCCTATATAAGGTCCCCCATATTGCGATGGAGGTATGTAATATTCTTCACTATAGCTACAGTCTCACTACTCTGTTTCTATTTCATCCCGTCATTGCCTGACTTGAGCGTCGGAGGGTCGTTGCCGGGAACCCCTTCCCGGCTCGGCTTTGTTGCAGATTCACCGGAGGCACTTCACCTCGGAGCTCACCCAAAGACAGCCGCGTGCGCCACGTCCCCAGCATCCATCGACTCGACTCTCAGACATGATCAAATTGGCGCCGTTTGTGGGAACGCACCTGAATCTGAGAGGCGAAGATGGAAGGAGCTGGACAATCGCACATCGTGATGCTCTCTCAAGAGGAGCTCGACGCTCTTATTGAGGCGAGAGCAGCAAAAATCGTGGAGCAGTAACAGCAAAAAGTGTTAGCCGAGCGGATGGTGCAGCAGGCGACCTCGGCATCGGGCGGTCAAGCGGTGCAAGAAGATCGACCGGAACAGTACTCCACTTGGGCACAGAATAAAGGGCAGACCGGCACACCAGGAGATGTGCCGCCCGCCCCCACTCCATTCCATCGGGCCCTGTTCCAAACTCCGTCTGAGCTAGCTCAAGCCAACCAAGGATCATCTGATGAAGCCCTCGCCCGGGATATCAAAAGGGGCAAGGCGCCTCAGACCGAGTCATCTCCCGAGTGGATCAATCACCAATTCTCTGAGGCGATCTTACTGGACCCGCTCCCGAAGCACTACACCCCACTGGCGATCGGGGAGTATAGTGGCATAACCGATCCTGACGACCACCTCAGTAAGTTCGACAATGCTGCTACCCTCCACCAATATACTGACGGAGTCAAGTGCCGAGTCTTCCTTACTACGCTGTCCGGCTCGGCTCAACGTTGGTTCCGAAGATTGTCAGACGGATCAATTCGGACCTTTAAAGACTTTCGAACGACATTCCTCCACCACTTCACCAGCAGTCGACGCTATCAGAAGACCAGTGTCAGCCTGTTTTCTATGAAACAAGGGTCGAGAGAAACTCTCCGAGCGTACATCTAGCGCTTCAACCAGGCGGCGATGGACATCCCCACGGTCTCATCTGAGACAATGATGCATGCCTTCACTCAGGGCCTAATCGACGGGGATTTCTTCCGCTCGCTCATCAGAAAACCACCTCGCGACTACGATCATATGCTGAAGAAGGCCAGCGAATATATCAATGTAGAGGAAGCCCAGGCGGCTAGGAAGAAAGAAGCGTCGTCTGAGCCCTTGTCTTCAGCCAAGCGACGTTCGATGGTCAGCCATCAGCCACCAAGAGGACCCCGCGCTGAGGGAACGCGCTCTCATCAGGAAACAAGGCTGCATGTTGTCCAACATGTGGCGGTCGATCGACCCAAGCAAAAAGGAAAGGTATGGACTCCTATGTTTTGTTCGCTTCACCAGTCAGCAACTCACAACACTCGTGATTGTCGGAGTCTTGGCCCGATTGCTCACCCGGCATCGAGAAGCTATCGACGTCGATCACCTTCGCCCGATCGACGCCATCGACACCAGAGTACCAGGCGACGGGTGACTAGGGAGTCCCCCGAACGGCAATATCATCATCAACCGAGGGTCAATCCCGGAGTTTCGCAGGAGTAAATGAAACCGTCCGCTCGGGAGGAAGAAAACAGGAGCAACACTACTCGGGGCGAGATCAGCATCATTGCTGGTGGACCAACAGGCGGCGACTCAAACCGGGCCAGAAAGTCGCACGCTCGGCAGCTAAGGATCCATGCAGTAGGCTGCAGTCGGGAGCGAGCACAGGGCCCCGAGATAAGCTTCGGGCCCATAGACCTGGAAGGAGTTGAAGTGTCGCACGATGACGCACTCATCATCCGAGTGGTAATAGCAAATTATACTATTCATCGCATATTCATTGATACAGGTAGCTCGGTCAACATTATTTTCAAGAAGGCGTTCGATCAACTGCAAATCGACCGGGCTGAACTGCAGCCCATGACGACCCCGCTGTATGGATTTACTGGCAATGAGGTCCTGCCGGTCGGGCAAACTAGGTTGGCCATCTCGCTAGGAGAGGAGCTGCTTCGAAGGATGTAGACCACTAACTTCATCGTGGTCGATACCCCCTCCATCTACAACGTGATACTGGGACGACTGACTCTCAACGAGTTTCGGGCGGTCATCTCAACTTTCTGTCAGAAGATCAAATTTCCCGTAGAGGACAAGGTGGGAGAAGTCCGCGGAAATCAGCTGGGCGCCCAACGATGTTATGTGGAGATGATTCGAGCTGAATCAAAGTTCGCTCGTAAGGCCCCGCGCCTCGAGGTAAACACCATAACCGAAAAGCCTCCCACCTTAGTTTATGAAGAAAAGCAGGAGGTGCAGATCTGGGATGGACGATCGGAGGCCACCACATTCATTGCATCAGACCTGGAAGCAAGCCCGAAGGAGGAGCTGATCAGGTGCCTACAGCGCAACCATGATGTCTTCGCGTGGTCAACGCACGAGCTACCAGGCATCTCGTCGATCATCGCGCAACATGAGCTCCATGTCCGGTCAGACGCTCAGCCCGTCAAGAGAGGAAGCGGGACTTCAGTATGGAGCAGAACGTCATAATCCGAGCAGAAGTCGAAAAACTCCTAGAGGCTGACCACGTACGGGAGGTGCAGTTCCCAAGATGGCTCGCGAATGTGGTGTTGGTCTCCAAGCCGGGCAATAAATGGAGGGTCTATATCGACTTCCGAGATCTGAATAAGGCGTGCCCAAAAGACTTTTACCCTCTGCCCTGAATTGACCAGATGGTAGACTCGACCGCTGGATGCAAGCTGAAAAGTATGATGGATGCCTATCAGGGTTACCACCAAGTGCCGCTCGCCCGGGAAGACCAGGAGAAAGTGAGCTTCATTACGGTAGACGACAGTTATTGCTACAACATAATGTCGTTCGGACTAAAGAACGTCGGTGCCACATACCAGCAACTCATGAACAAGGTGTTCCAAAAGCAGATCGGCGAAACCTGGAGGTATATGTTGATGGCATACTTATTAAATCAATCCGAGTGGCTAACCTTTGTGCAGATATAGAGGAAACCTTCCAAATGCTAAGGACATACGGAGTCAAGCTAAATCCCCAGAAGTATCTATTCGGAGCAAAGAGCGGTCGCTTTCTGGGGTACATTGTTACCGAGCAGGGCATAGAGGCGAATCCCAACAAAGTGAAAACGCTGCAAGACATGCCACCTCCCCGAAACTTGAGGGAAGTGCAACGCCTTACCGATCGGATAATGGCCTTGTCGCGGTTTATCTCCAAAACGACCGATCGAAGCTTGCCTTTCTTCAAGATTCTGTGCCGAGCCACCAAATTCCAGTGGGACGGAGAATGCAACCAGGCGTTTGAGGAATTAAAGGTTTATCTAAACTCTTTGCCTGTATTAGCTAAGCCCAACACCGGCGAGCCGCTTTGCATCTACTTATCCTCGACCGAGCATGCTGTAGGCTCGGCGTTAGTGCGACAAGACAACGAAGAACAACCCGTGTATTTTCTGAGTCACATTCTAAAGGATGTTGAGTCCCGCTACACTGGTCTCGAAAAGGTTGCCTTCGCGCTAGTCGTCGCCGCGTGGAGGCTTCGACCTTATTTCCTCACGCACACAATAATCGTCATGACGAACAATCCTTTGGGGAGAGTTCTCCTCAACTCGGAAGCATCCAGACGGTTGATCAAGTGGACAACTGAGCTCAGTGAATTCAATATCCAGTATCAGCCCCGCACGACAATTAAGGCGCAATCCTTGGCAGATTTCATCACCAAAGTGCATAATCCCGAGCCCGAATCTTTATGGAAAGTATATGTGGATGACTCCTCCACTCGGCTTGGGAGCGGTATTGGTATTTTATTGATTTCGCCCCAGGAAGAGCGGGTGCAGCTGTTCGTCCGGCTGGATTATCGGGCAACCAATAATGAAGCAGAATATGAAGCCCTTATCGCTGGATTGCAGGCTGCTCGGTACGTAGGAGCAAGCCGGGTGATGATCTACTCGGATTCTCAGCTTGCTGCTCAACAACTCTCAGGAGCTTTCGAGATAAACAATGCAAGACCCAAGCTCTACGCGAAGGCCTTCGAAATGCTCAAGGCCAACTTTAGCGAGGTGGTCATACAAAAGATCCCCTGAATGGAAAACCAGGCGGTGGATGAGTTGGCTAAGCTTGCAAGTTCGATATCTCCGATCGTCATACAACAACCAATTGAGCAGGTGTCATTAGTGGCTCGAATTGACAAGATGGACGGCCTCACGTTCCCGAGCGACTGGAGGACAACCATAGTGGAATTTTTACGATCGAGAATTACGTCGCCCGGTCGGGAAGAGACCCAGTTGATAAGGAAGAAAGCGGGTCGGTTCGCCCTCATTTGGGAACAGCTCTACAAAAAAGCTTTTTCTCGTCCGTTACTAAAGTGCGTCAACTCGGAAGACACGGAGTATATACTAAAGGAAGTGCATCAAGGATCTTGTCGACCCCCTGGCCGCTCGGCCAGGATAGCGCCAGGGTTGGTGCGAAGATAGCTCGACCACAGGTCGGGCTTCCGACGCTCATGATTTGCTTGTACAGAGGAGTTGTTGCGCCGAGCGGCCCGTCTGCTCGGCTGAGCTGCAGATCAACTAAGGACGCATTCCCGTCCGAGTATGTGCCCGAGGGGCCTTCTCGCTCGGTCCGACACGCCTTTACGCCCGACCGCTGGGGTGGCCAAGCGGCCCTCCCGCTCGGCCTGGAAACAGACAAAAGGTGCAAAAGAGGACAAAGGAGGCAGACAACTGGTGATATCCTTCTCGAGCCAGGTGTCGCCGACGGACAACATGGTCGGCGGCTGGACCAAACAAAGAATCGTACGGTGGAAGTTTCCACTGTCATGTCAGAGATATGCTCGGACGGTTGTGGTATGGTGTCAGACACACTTTTTTGACACGGTCATTCTGAGGTATGCTTTGGGAAGCGTGCACATCTCGAGAAGCGTACACGCACCTCCCCGGGATCCTATATAAGCCCCCCCAGACTTCGACGGAGGTATACAATATTCTTCACTGTAGCTACAGTCTCACTACTCTGTTTCTGTTTCATCCCGACGTTGCCTGACTTGAGCGTCGGAGGGTCGTCGTCGGGAACCCCTTCCCGGCTCGGCTTTGTTACAGATTCACCGGAGGTTCACTTCACCTCGGAGATTACCCAAAGACAGTCGCGAGTGCCACGTCCTCAGCATCCGTCGACTCGACTCTTAGACAGGATCAAATTGGCACCGTCTGTGGGACTTCAGTGCGGAGTAGAACTTTATAATCCGAGCGGCGACGTTAAACTCTAGAGTCGAACCAGAGACTATAAACTCCCAGCCTGAAGACTGTCAAGTGGCGATGTTAAACTCTAGAGTCGAACCGACGACTATAAACCCCTGGCCTGAACACCGTCGAGCGGTGACGTTAAACTCTAGAGTTAAACCGGCGACTATAAACCCCCGACCTGAAGACCATCGAGCGGCGATGTTAAACTCTAGAATCGAATCGATGACTATAAACCCCTGGCTTGAAGACTGTTGAGCGACGACGTTAAACTCTAGAGTTGAACTAGTGACTATAAACCCCTGGCCTGAAGACTGTCGAGTGGTAACGTTAAACTCTAGAGTCGAACCGGCGACTATAAACCCTCGGCCTGAAGATCGTCGAGCGGCGATGTTAAACTCTAGAGTCGAACCGACAACTATAAACCCCCGGCCTGAAGACCGTCGAGCGGCGATGTTAAACTCTAGAGTCGAACTGGTGACTGTAAACCCTACGGCTTGAAGACCGTCAAGCGACGACCATAAATCCCAAAGGAAGGAAACAATGACCCACTAGCAAAGCACCCGCTCGGGCCACACGATTATTTGCGTTGACCAGGGAAAACAAGCTAACAGAGCAAAAAGCAAAATTCCATTAAAAATAAAGTTTTCCGACCGAGCGGAAGAATTACAAAGACACTTCACTCAAGGTAGTTAAAAACATGTTTCGGTATGGCAGTAAGAAGCGTAGCGTGTTCCCGGACGGGGATGATAAAGGACTCCGGGAGATGACCCTTGGCTTTTAGATGATCCGCCGTGGTAGTGATGGCCACCTCGAAGGTGATGACGAGCCGATTGCAGACTTTCTAAAAGAATTCATCCGATCGGATGTAGCTCTGCCTCATTATCGCAAAGCGGCTCGGCTCGACCTCTTGGTACTCCTTGAGGGCAGCGCGCGAGGCCTCGAGGGCCTCCTGAAGGGCCTTCATTTTGTCTTTGAGAGCCACCACCTCCGCCGAGCGGCCTTTCTTCTTGACGTCCAGCAGGACGACCAATTCCTTCACCCGCTGCTCCAGGGCTCGGGCAATGACGTTCTGCGCGTCCAGATCGGCGATGACACTATTCCTCTGAGTAGTCGCTAGCTCTATCTTCTGGTCGAAGGCTTGGACCTGCTTTTTGAACTGGCTCAGCAAGTTCGCCTGATCAGTCGATTTCTTCCGCTCGGCCTCCAATAGTTCCTTAGTCTTGGCCAGCTCCTTCTGCAGCTCGGCGTATGATGGTGCCTGAGAGGAGGACGGCCCGCCAGAAATTTTGAGCTTATTCAGCTCTTCCTCTAACATCGCCATACGACTGGTGATGGCCACGCTTTCCACACAGTTCTGACAAATAAATAACTGTTCAGTGCCGATCGTAAAAAACACGTGGATGAGTATGGACAGAAAACTTACACCGGTGGTGTGCTGCAGGTAACTATTGGCCAGTAGACCGGCAGGCATTGCGGCGACACGGGCCTGGGCGTCCTCCCACACTTTGGCGAGCGGCCCTCTGATGGTGATCATGTGTTCAGGGGCTGTCAGTCGCTCAGATTCTGCCATGTAGGCCTCCGTTGGAAGATGCAGAACGACTTTTATTGTGCAACACCCGCCTAGCGTTGTATGAGCGGACGCTGAAGGACCAGATGGCTGGTCAGACGACGCAGAAAGTATGCCTGAGCGGTGAATCCTTTGACGTGCTGGAGGCAAAGAACGGATCGGCTGTGCCGCGATGGGGTCAGCGGGCAGATCCAGCTGGGAGGGAGTCTGATCAGAGGAGAGAGCCTCGACAGATGGGACATTTTCTTTGGGGGAGATCGCGCCCGTCTGTTCGGACACTTGTATTGCTGAAGTGGCCGAAAGCATAGGCATCCCTGTCCTGCATCGCTTTCGTCTGGAAAGGGGAAGATCGTCCTCTGGCTCAGAGTCGTCGCCCCGAGCGGCAGGCTGTCAGCTTGAAGTTGCATCGCCCACCACCTCCACAGGAGAGGTCTGAGCGGCAGACTCCCCAACATCCGCCTCGCTCTCACCCTCATGAGAGCCGATCGAAGCAATGTCAAGTCGCTCTATTTCTTTGGCCGCTGCTGCCTTGATCGCGGCGGCCTTCTTCTTCAGGATGCCGAACAGCGCGGACTCCATCACGATATTCGCTGCGAAAGAAAGGGAAGAAAATCAGTTAGACTCAAGGTAAAGATACAAGTAAATTCCTTACCAAAGCTGCTCGGGAGCTTCGTTCGGATTGGACTCAGACCAAACATGTACATCACCCCCTCTGGTAGCAACTTGTGGATATCGAGCTTTAGGCTGGCTAGCATATTTGATGCTTGGAGATAGTCCGGTCGGGTCTTATATCTCTTCAGCACGGGAGGAGTAGGAAGCCCGACCTTCCACTTTGTTCGGAAGGGAGGCAGTTCAGGGAGTCACAGGAAGAAGAAGTAATCTTTCCAGTGTTTATTAGAGGATGACATCTTATCGAAAATGACTAAGCTGATCCGAGACTGGAATAAATAAGTGCTCAGCTCGGATTGCTTGGGATAATAAAAGTAGTAAAAAACCTCGGGACGGAGAGGTATGTCGTGGATTTTGAATAACACCATAACCCCACACAAGAGGCGAAAGAAATTAGGGACGAGCTGGGCGAACGGAATGTGAAAGAAGTTACAGACTTCGAGGATAAAGGGGTGGATAGGAAACCGCAGCCTGGCCATAAACTGCACACGGAAGAAGCAGATCGTGCCGCTCGGCGGCATGTGTGACCGGTCGGAAGGCGAAGCCAAAACCAATTCAAAATCAGAAGGAAGGTCGACGACATTGGTCAGGCTCTCTGCGTCGTGCGCGTCGAACCGTGACTCCATGGTCATGTACCATGGGTCAGGAGCAAGTTCCGAAGGCTGAGAAGGACTAGCCATCGCCAAAACAATAGGGAAGGCAAAAGCCAAAGAAAAACGGAGGGGTCGATGGAGGAGATGATCAGAACAGTGCCTAAGGGGCACAGACACCGCTAGAGTGTAAAGAAAAATGCGAAAGAACAAAGAGACAAGGGGCGGAGAAGCCTTACAAGGAAAAGGGTGATCGAAGAAGAATAGGAGTTGCCGGAATGCTAAGGAACGGGTTCACCGGAGTACCGAACGCAGACGAAGGCTTTCGGACGCACGAGCATGAAGATAGGTGGCGGAGGAAGGTGATGAGGGCTTTATACAGACGGGGCTCAATTCCTCCAAGCCGTTGGATTCAGGTCACAAGACTCGAAGACCATATCTCACCGTCAAATTCAAAAAGCAGAGGTCACATCGTCTGATCATGCGATGACAGCGGCCTCGCCATGAGTCGCCCGCTCACAAGATCACATTTAATGAGCCCCATTACGTAACTGTGACCGTGTGCTCAGCCTTAATGGCAAGGATTTGTGCGAATTCCAAGGAAATCCTAAAGATGTCGGCATTGACTGCCATTGGACCGGCGAGGCAATCAGTGGCAAACCAAAACTTTTGAAGTTCCAGGGGATAGGCTGCCGAGTGGCAGTGTTCACCTCCATGGTGTCCGAGAGGAGAGACATTTTTGTCAGTGGCAGAGCGGTTGTCACACCACCAGGCTAATAGTCCAGTCAGTCGGACTTGCGTCCTCCTTCGACTAGACTTGAAGGGAAGGCACGTGATCCGGTAGTAAGCATAAGGGGACTCACATGGGCAGTGGTCAACGACACATGGGGGTCAAAGTCAAGAGGGTCAACCTAAGGATCTTGCTAATCGGAGAGGCCCCCTGGCCACTTGGCCAGGATAGCGCCAAGGTTGGCCCGAAGATAGCTCGATCACGGGTCGGGCTTCCGACGCTCATGATTTGCTCGTATAGAGGAGTTGCTGCGCCGAGTGGCCCATCCGCTCAGCTGAGCTGCAGATCAACTAAGGACGCATTCCAGTCAGAGTATGTGCCCGAGGGGCCGACCGCCGGGGTGGCCGAGCGGCCCTCCCGCTCGACCCGAAAACAGACAAAAGGCGCAAAAGAGGACAAAGGAAGCAGACAGCTGGTGATATCCTTCTCGAGCCAGGTGCCGTCGACGGACAACATGGTCGGCAGCTGGACCGGACAGAGAATCGTATGGTGGAAGTTTCCACTGTCATGTCAGAGATATGCTCGGACGGTTGCGGTATGGCGTCAGACATATTTTTCTGACACGACCATTTTGAGATATGTTTTGGGAAGCGTGCACATCTCGAGAAGCGTACACGCGCCTCCCCAGGATCCTATATAAGGCCCCCTAGATTTCGACGGAGGTATGCAATATTCTTTACTATAGCTACAGTCTCACTACTCTGTTTATGTTTCATCCCGCCGTTGCCTGACTTGAGCGTCGGAGGGTCGTTGCTGGGAATCCCTTCCCAGCTCAGCTTTGTTGCAGATTCACCGGAGGTCCACTTCACTTCGGAGCTCACCCAAAGACAGCCGCGAGCGCCACGTCCCCAGCATCCGTCGACTCGACTCTCAGACAGAATCAAACAATTTTTTAGAAGTGTTGCCTTTGTTATTAGAAAAGGCAACACTTTTGTAGAAGTGTTGCAAATGATGAATGGAGGATTATTTTTCGACAAATAGTTCCCGCAAATCGCCAGCCACAGCGAACAAATTACTCACGAACTCCCTCTTATTCGTAATCTCACTCACAGAACCTAAACCACTACCTCTGTCACACGAACCCTAGAATTGAGATTTCCTCCCCTCCCTCCACCGAACTTCTCTACCGCCAACCCTAAACTCTCAACCTCCTCACTCTGTCTCCGCCGCTAACCCTAAACTCGCAGCCTCCTCACTCTCTCTCCGTCGAACATCTCCGGCGAATCCCTCTTGCGAATTGAACATCTTTGCCGGGCTCTTTTTTTGGCCCTCTCGCAATCATTGTCTTTCTAAGGTTAACTCTTCTTTTATTTGCTTTTTTTTTCTTGTATTTTGTTGTCGTTGAACACCTTGGACTGCTACCAAGGGTATTATGTTTTTCTAGCTCTCTCAAGCTTGTTTTTCTCCCAATCCTTGTTCTTCTTGTATTATGTTGTTTTTCTTCTAAGGTTGGATCTTCTATTCTAAGATTTATGAAATGAGTTATGAAAAATGAGACCACAACTTAAGATTGAACACTAATGAGGTATTTGATCATATTGTATCAAACCATTGGGACTTAATTATTGCATACGATATATTGTTGCTAGTCAACTTTCACAATAAAAGTTTTAAGATCATTGAAATGGTTATCTTCCAAGGGATTTTTTTTTGTTGGAATGAGTTTAGTTGAATCAATCCACTAAATTATTTTGACCCATTTTTAAAAGCCTTTTAGGGTTTGTAAAAAGCATTTTAACTTGTTATATATTTTTTTATTTTTGTAATGACAGGAATCCCTAGTTTTCTATTGTTGTTCCTATTGTTAGGATCCTTCGTACGGCTAGAGAGGGGGGGTGTGAATAGCCGACCCCAATCGCTCGCGTTTCTTCCTACGATTAGGTTAGCGCAGCGGAAATACAAAGTAGAAAGAAAACAGGAGAAGAAAATCAAACCTTAACACAGCGATGTACGAGGTTCGGAGATGATACTCCTACTCCTCGGCGTGTCCGTAAGGTGGACGAGCCCTATCAATCCGTCGGTGGATGAGTCCCCGGAGAACCGGCTAATATCAACTCCTTGTGGGTGGAGAAACCTCGCCACAATCACTTGCAACAGCAAGCTAAGAGTACAAGAGAATAGCAAGAACAAAATGAATGTAAAACAAACAAGCTTGCCTTCTCGTCGACTGAGGTCCCGGATGAAGTAGCAACTCCACGGACAGATGCAACAGCAAGCCAGTCGAGAAAACTGTCGGGGAAGCTCACGTGGAGTAGGTGAGCTCAGCAAAGCTCGAGCACAAGAGCAAAGCTCAGCAAGAAGAAGATGAAGAAGAAGAAGTAACACTGTAGAAGCCCTCGGCCCTTTATACCGCGAAGAAGCAAGAAGAAACTAGCCGTTGTCGGTCACCAGACCGATCCATGGACCGATCAGGGCCTATCGATCGGTCCCCCGCATCGATCGGTACGAACCTTCATGCGTACTACGTCGATGCGTGGATCGATCGACACTGGATCGGTCCACGGATCCCAACTCCGGCGTGCTTCCGCGACATCGTCTCTGATCGGTCCCAGCCGTCGGGACATCGATCGATGCGTGGACCGATCGGCTTCTTTTCGCCTCTGTTGCTGGCGATCGGTCACGATCGACAAGAACGAACAGATATCGATCGGTCACCGGGATCGAGAAAAGTATCACGGATCGGTCGGTGACCGATCCAGCTTTTTTGCCCAAACCAAGTCCCAAGACTTCCAAACCAATATCCGGTCAACCTTGACCTATTGGTACTTCATCCCTAGCATCCGGTCACTCCTTGACCTGCTAGAACTCCCCCAGTGTCCGATCAATCCCTTTGACCTACTTGGACTTTCCAACACCAAGTGTCGATCATCCCCGATCCATCTGGATTTTCCCTTGCACCGGCTTCACTCACGGGACTTTCACCTGCCTCACCAGGATTTCCACACCGCCTAACATCCAGTTAGGACTTTCTCCGCTTCACTCACGGGACTTTCCCACTGCCTGCTTCACTCAGGACTTTCCACCCGCCTAACATCCAGTTAGGACTTTCCCATTCACCTAGCTTCACTCACTAGGATTTTCACCGGCTTCACTCACCGATTTTTCAATGCCCGGCTTCACTCACTGGACTTTTCCCTGCTACCCTCCTTGGACTTTCCCGTGCCAAGTCTTCATACTTGGACTTTTCACGTGCCAAGCTCCCTGCTTACTTTTGCCAAGTCTCCATACTTGGACATTTCTAGTGCCAAGCTCCCTGCTTGACTTTTCCTGCCAAGTCTTCATACTTGGACTTTTCCCGAATCAGTCAACCGGTCAACCTTGACCTACGGTTGCACCATAATCTCCCAAACACCTATTCTTGTCCCACATCAAGAATAGAACTCTCTCACGAGTGTCAAACATCAACATGCAACACAACTAGGTCAACCTTGACCTAAGGTTGCCCCGACAATCTTCCCAAGTCAAACATCAAAATACAACTCGAGTCACGTCAACTCGAGTCGGGTCAACCAGGTCAACCTTGACCTAAGGTTGCACCAACAATCTCCCCTTTTGATGTTTGACAAAACCATAATCAAGTTAGGTTAACCCGATAACCTAACTTAGGTTTTCAATCATCTTCCAATGTCCAATGTTCTTTCCTTGAACATTCTCTGGACATTCTCCCCTTAGGTTAACCCGATAACCTAACTTGGGTTCTCCAATAATTCTCCCCTTTTGACACACATAAAAAGAATTCCAATGTTCTTCCTCGAACATTCCTTGACATTCTTCCCTAGCTTAGGTTAACCCGATAACCTAACTTGGGTTCTCCAATAATTCTCCAATGAACACTCTCCCTTTTTGAAAAAAAAGGGTATCAAGGTCAAGAGTTTCTTCCTAATGAAAGTCCCATACCTTTCATTGAAACTCTTAATTTCCCCCTTGATACTAAACTCAACAATCAACTTAGTGATAATCCCATATCACTAATCCTCAAACGTCTTAAGGAGTAAAAACTCCCCCTAAAAGTCAACTCCCCCTTGACAATTAGTTAAGACTCCCCCTAAAGGTCAACTCCCCCTTGACCATTGCACCAACAATGTCTTGGAGAGTTTTAAACTTTAGAAATCCGAAAATCAACTCCCAAAAACTGAAATTTCAGACATCCAGAAGAAATTTCAGCAATTCAGCACGCACTGATCGGTCCCCAGACCGATTCAGGATCCCATTGGATCGGTCCCTAGACCGATCCACATTCACTGGGATCGGACTGCCTCACTGCCTCTTACTGGATCGGTCTCCGGACCGATCCACACCTCCCTGGATCGGTCCAGTGACCGATCCACTCCTTTCTGGATCGGTCCAGTGACCGATCCAAGCTCCCTTATCAGAATTCCTGAATTTCCTTTACCCGAAGTTCAGAAACCCATAAACAATTCCAGAAAATTTCAAAAATTATGAAACTTTGAGGATACACTCCTCATACCATAGTCTATCACGGAAAAATAATTTCCTATGAAAATAGTTTCCATTTTTCAATCTTGATACAAAGTTCAAAAACTTTGAAATAGTTCAAGTTTAACTCAACTTTGTATCACAATGTTCAATGATGAATGCTATCACTATGAAAGCTTCATCAAGGTTTTTCAAATCAATTTTAAAATGCTTTTAAAAACCATTTGAATTTAGGACCATAATCTTGGGGCTAGATGTACATGACTTGTACACAAGCTTTCCCTATGATCCTCCATTTCTTGAATTAGGCTCATCTAGGTACAAGAACTATGCACCTTGATCCTAACTCATGATCCTAATATCTCACACACATCTAAGGTGTATCAAACCACATTCAAGTCAATTTGATGTGAGATATGGGTTAAGGTCAACTTAGGCTAAGTTCTCATGCATTTTCTAAACTACACTTTGATCTCAATATCATAATGTGTTTTTATCCTTAAATCAATTTCATTGATTATTAATGCAAGAGATGATGACATGGCATAAATGATATCATAAGTAAAAACATGTGCCAATGTCATGATGTCATGGCATAAAGCTTGAAAACTTAAATAAGGCATGACATATAATAACCTAAGCATTATCATGACATTTCAAATGATCATAAATTAAATATGGTGTCATGACATGACATATGGCAAACAACCATGGTAAGTTAACACAAATAAAATACCTAGACTACCTATCTAAGTATCCTTAATCACTTAGCTAACTTAAATTCTAATCCTAGATTGCCCAAAGTGCTCCAAGAAAATGTCAAAACCCAAGTTGGCATTTCTTGATCTCTTGTTTGATTTATACCATTTAAAATTCTACAAGAGTAGCACTTCTAAGTTAAGGCCCGGATTGCCTTGATTACCTAAGAGAATATCAAAATCCCAATTTGATATTTCTCTAGGTTTTTCAAAATTGTGTCAATTTAAAGTAAGATTAATATATTCTCACTTTGGCACAACTTACTCTTCCAAGGAGGGAATGACAAAGATTATTCCATTTCATTTTCAAAGGTTTCCAAAAACCTTGAAAATGCTCCTTGAGTGTCAATTTCCTCAAAGTTGGGTTAACTACCCTTCTTATTGGAGTTGACACTCTCTAACCCATTTATGGGGTAGAGAAGATGCTCCTAGGAACCCAATACCTATTTGAGCTCATTGGGTTCACTAAATATTCACTAGGGATGACTTCCCTAGCAACCCTCCTAATGACCCTCTTAGGCTTTGAAGCCTTGGTCATTTGGGTCTCGTCAAGGTCAACTATAGGGGTGACTCCCCTTGTAACCTTGGTAATGGTCTTCCTAGCCCTAGGTTTTGTTCCATAATCGAATGGAACATTATGATAAGTGGGCTTGACCATTTGGGACTTAAGTTTGTGACCCAAACCTTTCTTGTCCTTGGACTTGGGTTTTTGACTCTTAAACCCTAGAGATGACTTCTCCATGTTCTTAAGAGTCTTTTCCAAAGTATCAAGTCTTGACTTCAAGACTTGATTCTCCTTCTCTAATACCTCAATTTTTGATTTATCACTCTTCCTTGAGGTATTCCTAGGCATATGTCTAGTTGATTTAGGATTCCTACCTAGGTTATCCTTAGCCTTAGATGGGTTGATCCTAGGGTTAGCCTTTCTAGAATTATCCTTATCTAGATTCACATGTTTAGCTCCTAAGCACATGTATTGATTCCTAAGGTTATCATGTTTGTTATTATCGACAAGTGCAATAAAATTCCTAGCATGCATTTTATTAGAATTGCAAAAATGAACCTTAGAGGTTACCTTAGGGTTTGCCTTAGCTCCCCCTTTACATGTGTTTGGCCTTTTGTCCTTATGAGGTTGCCTCCCCCTTGGACAATGGCTCCTATAGTGTCCCCTTTGCTTGCATTGGAAGCACACGATGTGCTCCTTGCCCTTGCGTTTCGGGACTCCGGCTTCCTTGACCTTTGGCGCCGGTGGAGTCTTTCTTACCCTCTTTGGACATTTACTCTTGTAATGTCCACGTTCCCTACACTCAAAGCACATAATATGTAATTTAATTGAACTTAAATTGCTTGAGTTACCTAGGGTTGAGGGTGGATGCGAGCTCTCTTCTTCATCCCTCCCGGAGGTAGAAGCTTCTTCTTCTTGCTCCGAACTTGAAGAAGAACTCTCCTCCTCTTCTTCCTTGGATGTTGAGTAGCCCTCAACTTCTAATTCCTCTCCTCCATGATGTGAGCTACTTGATGACTCACTTGTCTCCTCTTCATGGCTTGAAGTGGAGCTCTCCTCATGGTACTTGGCCAAGTTATCCCATAATTCCTTGGCATTGTTGTAACCTATCTTACACAAGATGTTAGTAGGCAATGAAAATTCAATTATTCTCGTTACCTCTTCGTTGATTTCGGATTTGTGAATTTGTTCTTTCGTCCACTCCTTCTTCTCAAGAAGTTTTCCTTCCTTATCCACCGGAGGAGTAAAACCTTCTTGTACACAAAACCAATTCATTATGTTAGTCATAAGAAAGTACTTCATCCTTACCTTCCAATACGCGAAGTCGCCGCATTCGTAGAAGGGTGGAATGGTGACGTCTTCTCCATAGAGATCCATCTCTAGCTTGTGCTCCCACGGGTGTGAATCCGACGAAGAGCGAACCTCGCTCTGATACCACTTGTTAGGATCCTTCGTACGGCTCGAGAGGGGGTGTGAATAGCCGCCTCTATCGCGTTTCTTCCTACGATTAGGTTAGCGCAGCGGAAATACAAAGTAGACAGAAAACAGGAGAAGAAAATCAAACCTTAACACAGCGATGTACGAGGTTCGGAGATGATACTCCTACTCCTCGGCGTGTCCGTAAGGTGGACGAGCCCTATCAATCCGTCGGTGGATGAGTCCCCGGAGAACCGGCTAATATCAACTCCTTGTGGGTGGAGAAACCTCGCCACAATCACTTGCAACAGCAAGCTAAGAGTACAAGAGAATAGCAAGAACAAAATGAATGTAAAACAAACAAGCGTGCCTTCTCGTCGGTCCCGGATGAAGTAGCAACTCCACGGACAGATGCAACAAGCGACGAGAAAACTGCCGGGAAGCTCACGAAGCTTCAAATGAGCTCAAAGCTCGGAGCACGAAGCGAAGCTTCGGAGAGAACTTCCGAAGAAGAAGAAGAAGTAACCATGAGAAGCCCTCGGCCCCTTTTATACCGCAAGAAGAAACTGGCGTTGCGTCATAGAACCCGATCGGTCTATGGACCGATCAGCCAGGCCGATCGGTCCCCGCATCGACCCGTACGTAACCTTCAGATGCAGTGACGATCGGGTCCCACGATCCCAACTCTGGCCGTGCTTCGACATCGTCTCTGATCGGTCCCCAGACCGATCGGACATGGCCTGATCGGCCTGTGGACCGATCAGGCGTGAGTCGGCCGATCGGTCGATCGGTCATATACTCGGATGGGGGCACCATCGGATCGGTCTGGTGACCGATCCAGAGCTTGGTTTTTGCCCAAACCAAGTCCCAAGACTTCAAACCAATATCCGGTCAACCTTGACCTATTGGTACTTCATCCCTAGCATCCGGTCACTCCCTTGCTAGAACTCCCCGCCAAGTGTCCGATCAATCCCTTTGACCTACTTGGACTTTCCAACACCGTAAGTCCGATCATCCCCGATCCATCTGGATTTTCCCTTGGCTTCACTCACGGGACTTTCACCTGCCCACTCACCAGGATTTCCACACCGCCTAACATCCCAGCTAGGACTTTCTCCTGCCTTCACTCACCAGGACTTTCACTGCCCGGCTTCACTCACGGGACTTTCCACACCGCCTAACATCCCAGCTTAGGACTTTCCCATTCACCTAGCTTCACTAGGATTTTCACACTGCCTCACCTCTTTCTGCCCGGCTTCACTCACTGGACTTTTCCGTGCCAAACTCCCTGTTGACTTTCCCGTGCCAAGTCTTCATACTTGGACTTTTCACGTGCCAAGCTCCCTTGGACTTTTCCGTTCCAAGTCTCCATACTTGGACATTTCTAGTGCCAAGCTCCCTGCTTGGACTTTTCCGTGCCAAGTCTTCATACTTGGACTTTTCCCGAATCAGGTCAACCAGGTCAACCTTGACCTACGGTTGCACCAATAATCTCCCAAACACCTATTCTTGTCCCACATCAAGAATAGAACTCTCTCACGAGTGTCAAACATCAACATGCAACACAACTAGGTCAACCTTGACCTAAGGTTGCCCCGACAATCTTCCCAAGTCAAACATCAAAATACAACTCGAGTCACGTCAACTCGAGTCGGGTCAACCAGGTCAACCTTGACCTAAGGTTGCACCAACAATCTCCCCCTTTTTGATGTTTGACAAAACCATAATCAAGTTAGGTTAACCCGATAACCTAACTTAGGTTTTCAATCATCTTCCAATGTCCAATGTTCTTTCCTTGAACATTCTCTGGACATTCTCCCCTTAGGTTAACCCGATAACCTAACTTGGGTTCTCCAATAATTCTCCCCCTTTTTGACACACATCAAAAAGAATTCCAATGTTCTTCCTCGAACATTCCTTGACATTCTTCCCCTAGCTTAGGTTAACCCGATAACCTAACTTGGGTTCTCCAATAATTCTCCAATGAACACTCTCCCCTTTTTGACACACATCAAAAAGAAAAAGGAGAGTATCAAGGTCAAGAGTTTCTTCCTAATGAAAGTCCCATACCTTTCATTGAAACTCTTAATTTCCCCCTTGATACTAAACTCAACAATCAACTTAGTGATAATCCCATATCACTAATCCTCAAACGTCTTAAGGAGTAAAAACTCCCCCTAAAAGTCAACTCCCCCTTGACAATTAGTTAAGACTCCCCCTAAAGGTCAACTCCCCCTTGACCATTGCACCAACAATGTCTTGGAGAGTTTTAAACTTTAGAAATCCGAAAATCAACTCCCAAAAACTGAAATTTCAGACATCCAGAAGAAATTTCAGCAATTCAGCACGCACTGATCGGTCCCCAGACCGATTCAGGATCCCATTGGATCGGTCCCTAGACCGATCCACATTCACTGGGATCGGACTGCCTCACTGCCTCTTACTGGATCGGTCTCCGGACCGATCCACACCTCCCTGGATCGGTCCAGTGACCGATCCACTCCTTTCTGGATCGGTCCAGTGACCGATCCAAGCTCCCTTATCAGAATTCCTGAATTTCCTTTACCCGAAGTTCAGAAACCCATAAACAATTCCAGAAAATTTCAAAAATTATGAAACTTTGAGGATACACTCCTCATACCATAGTCTATCACGGAAAAATAATTTCCTATGAAAATAGTTTCCATTTTTCAATCTTGATACAAAGTTCAAAAACTTTGAAATAGTTCAAGTTTAACTCAACTTTGTATCACAATGTTCAATGATGAATGCTATCACTATGAAAGCTTCATCAAGGTTTTTCAAATCAATTTTAAAATGCTTTTAAAAACCATTTGAATTTAGGACCATAATCTTGGGGCTAGATGTACATGACTTGTACACAAGCTTTCCCTATGATCCTCCATTTCTTGAATTAGGCTCATCTAGGTACAAGAACTATGCACCTTGATCCTAACTCATGATCCTAATATCTCACACACATCTAAGGTGTATCAAACCACATTCAAGTCAATTTGATGTGAGATATGGGTTAAGGTCAACTTAGGCTAAGTTCTCATGCATTTTCTAAACTACACTTTGATCTCAATATCATAATGTGTTTTTATCCTTAAATCAATTTCATTGATTATTAATGCAAGAGATGATGACATGGCATAAATGATATCATAAGTAAAAACATGTGCCAATGTCATGATGTCATGGCATAAAGCTTGAAAACTTAAATAAGGCATGACATATAATAACCTAAGCATTATCATGACATTTCAAATGATCATAAATTAAATATGGTGTCATGACATGACATATGGCAAACAACCATGGTAAGTTAACACAAATAAAATACCTAGACTACCTATCTAAGTATCCTTAATCACTTAGCTAACTTAAATTCTAATCCTAGATTGCCCAAAGTGCTCCAAGAAAATGTCAAAACCCAAGTTGGCATTTCTTGATCTCTTGTTTGATTTATACCATTTAAAATTCTACAAGAGTAGCACTTCTAAGTTAAGGCCCGGATTGCCTTGATTACCTAAGAGAATATCAAAATCCCAATTTGATATTTCTCTAGGTTTTTCAAAATTGTGTCAATTTAAAGTAAGATTAATATATTCTCACTTTGGCACAACTTACTCTTCCAAGGAGGGAATGACAAAGATTATTCCATTTCATTTTCAAAGGTTTCCAAAAACCTTGAAAATGCTCCTTGAGTGTCAATTTCCTCAAAGTTGGGTTAACTACCCTTCTTATTGGAGTTGACACTCTCTAACCCATTTATGGGGTAGAGAAGATGCTCCTAGGAACCCAATACCTATTTGAGCTCATTGGGTTCACTAAATATTCACTAGGGATGACTTCCCTAGCAACCCTCCTAATGACCCTCTTAGGCTTTGAAGCCTTGGTCATTTGGGTCTCGTCAAGGTCAACTATAGGGGTGACTCCCCTTGTAACCTTGGTAATGGTCTTCCTAGCCCTAGGTTTTGTTCCATAATCGAATGGAACATTATGATAAGTGGGCTTGACCATTTGGGACTTAAGTTTGTGACCCAAACCTTTCTTGTCCTTGGACTTGGGTTTTTGACTCTTAAACACTAGAGATGACTTCTCCATGTTCTTAAGAGTCTTTTCCAAAGTATCAAGTCTTGACTTCAAGACTTGATTCTCCTTCTCTAATACCTCAATTTTTGATTTATCACTCTTCCTTGAGGTATTCCTAGGCATATGTCTAGTTGATTTAGGATTCCTACCTAGGTTATCCTTAGCCTTAGATGGGTTGATCCTAGGGTTAGCCTTTCTAGAATTATCCTTATCTAGATTCACATGTTTAGCTCCTAAGCACATGTATTGATTCCTAAGGTTATCATGTTTGTTATTATCGACAAGTGCAATAAAATTCCTAGCATGCATTTTATTAGAATTGCAAAAATGAACCTTAGAGGTTACCTTAGGGTTTGCCTTAGCTCCCCCTTTACATGTGTTTGGCCTTTTGTCCTTATGAGGTTGCCTCCCCCTTGGACAATGGCTCCTATAGTGTCCCCTTTGCTTGCATTGGAAGCACACGATGTGCTCCTTGCCCTTGCGTTTCGGGACTCCGGCTTCCTTGACCTTTGGCGCCGGTGGAGTCTTTCTTACCCTCTTTGGACATTTACTCTTGTAATGTCCACGTTCCCTACACTCAAAGCACATAATATGTAATTTAATTGAACTTAAATTGCTTGAGTTACCTAGGGTTGAGGGTGGATGCGAGCTCTCTTCTTCATCCCTCCCGGAGGTAGAAGCTTCTTCTTCTTGCTCCGAACTTGAAGAAGAACTCTCCTCCTCTTCTTCCTTGGATGTTGAGTAGCCCTCAACTTCTAATTCCTCTCCTCCATGATGTGAGCTACTTGATGACTCACTTGTCTCCTCTTCATGGCTTGAAGTGGAGCTCTCCTCATGGTACTTGGCCAAGTTATCCCATAATTCCTTGGCATTGTTGTAACCTATCTTACACAAGATGTTAGTAGGCAATGAAAATTCAATTATTCTCGTTACCTCTTCGTTGATTTCGGATTTGTGAATTTGTTCTTTCGTCCACTCCTTCTTCTCAAGAAGTTTTCCTTCCTTATCCACCGGAGGAGTAAAACCTTCTTGTACACAAAACCAATTCATTATGTTAGTCATAAGAAAGTACTTCATCCTTACCTTCCAATACGCGAAGTCGCCGCATTCGTAGAAGGGTGGAATGGTGACGTCTTCTCCATAGAGATCCATCTCTAGCTTGTGCTCCCACGGGTGTGAATCCGACGAAGAGCGAACCTCGCTCTGATACCACTTGTTAGGATCCTTCGTACGGCTAGAGAGGGGGGGTGTGAATAGCCGACCCCAATCGCTCGCGTTTCTTCCTACGATTAGGTTAGCGCAGCGGAAATACAAAGTAGAAAGAAAACAGGAGAAGAAAATCAAACCTTAACACAGCGATGTACGAGGTTCGGAGATGATACTCCTACTCCTCGGCGTGTCCGTAAGGTGGACGAGCCCTATCAATCCGTCGGTGGATGAGTCCCCGGAGAACCGGCTAATATCAACTCCTTGTGGGTGGAGAAACCTCGCCACAATCACTTGCAACAGCAAGCTAAGAGTACAAGAGAATAGCAAGAACAAAATGAATGTAAAACAAACAAGCTTGCCTTCTCGTCGATCGAGGTCCGGATGAAGTAGCAACTCCACGGACAGATGCAACAAGCGTCGAGAAAACTGTCGGGAAGCTCACGCGAAGCTTCGGCGGTTGAGCTCAGCAAAGCTCGGAGCACCAGCAGAAGCTTTCGTGAAGAACTTCGAAGGAAGAAGAAGAAGTAACCTGTAGAGCTCGACCCCTTTATACCGCGAAGAAGAAACGGTGAAGAAACTAGCCGTTGCGTCGCAGCAGAACCCTGATCGGTCTATGGACCGATCAGGCCTATCTTGATCGGTCCCGGACCGATCGATCGGTCTGACGTAACCTTACATGCGTACTACGTCGATCGTGGACGATCAGACCGGATCGGTCCACGACCGATCCCAACTCTGGCGTGCTTCGCGACATCGTCTCGATCGGTCCCGACCAATCAGATGACGCCTGATCGATGCGTGGACCGATCACCGCTCTTTCGCCTGTTGGCGATCGGTCACGGACCGATCGATGCAACGAAACTCTGATATCGATCGGTCACGGGCCGATCGAGAAAACTAGTATCCGGATCGGTCGGTGACCGATCCAGTGGTTTTTTTGCCCAAACCAAGTCCCAAGACTTCCAACCAATATCGGTCAACCTTGACCTATTGGTACTTCATCCCTAGCATCCGGTCACTCCTTGACCTGCTAGACTCTCCGCCAAGTGTCCGATCAATCCCTTTGACCTACTTGGACTTTCCAACACCGGATGTCATCCCCGATCCATCCGGATTTTCCCTTGCCCAGCTTCACTCACGGGACTTTCACCTGCCTCACCAGATTTCCACCTGCCTACACATCACTAGGACTTTCTCACCTGCTTGGCTTCACTCACCGGACTTTCCCACTGCCCGGCTTCACTCACGGGACTTTCCACACTGCCTAACATCCCAGTTAGGACTTTCCCATTCACCTAGCTTCACTCACTAGGATTTTCACCTGGCTTCACTCACCAGGATTTTCCCGAATGCCTGGCTTCACTCACCAGGACTTTTCCCCGTGCCAAACTCCCTGTTTGGACTTTCCCCGTGCCAAGTCTTCATACTTGGACTTTTCACGTGCCAAGCTCCCTGCTTGGACTTTTCCAGTGCCAAGTCTCCATACTTGGACATTTCTAGTGCCAAGCTCCCTGCTTGGACTTTTCCGTGCCAAGTCTTCATACTTGGACTTTTCCCGAATCAGGTCAACCAGGTCAACCTTGACCTACGGTTGCACCAATAATCTCCCAAACACCTATTCTTGTCCCACATCAAGAATAGAACTCTCTCACGAGTGTCAAACATCAACATGCAACACAACTAGGTCAACCTTGACCTAAGGTTGCCCCGACAATCTTCCCAAGTCAAACATCAAAATACAACTCGAGTCACGTCAACTCGAGTCGGGTCAACCAGGTCAACCTTGACCTAAGGTTGCACCAACACCTATTCCTTGAAGCTCCTAAAATTGAATTAAGTTTGTTTCTATTCCTATATGTATGTAGTATGTGGTGTTATAATTTTATCAACCTTGCTTTGACTTGGGTAATTTTGTTACCAATAGAAAGCAATAATGTGACATTATCACAAATGCATATATCTTTATCAAATTCCTCAAAATATCTTCCATATTATTTAACAGTGGCGGTTTATACTTGATAGGTGGCCAAATTTATCAAAACCGGTCCATTCAGTTGCTCATACTCTGAAAGATTGTTCTATCAATTTATGTCTCTTTGTTACTAGTTTCAGAATTTTAGAGTGATGGGTGAAGATAGAAGTTGGAAGTATTTTTCTAGATGGGTGCCTGAATTTGAAAATGGGTTGTTCAACTTTCTTAACATATCATTTGCTAAAGTATCTCCAGGCGGTCAAATTAAATGTCTTTGTAGGCGGTGTAAAAATTGATATTGGTATCGTAGAGACGAGGTGTATAATCATGTCAAAAGTGAGTGGTTTGTGGAAAATTATGATTTGTGGATTTTTCACAGAGAGTATTCATCATCATTGAAAACTATAAAAGATTTAGATGATGATGTTCCAAAAATGCATGATAACATTGATGAATTATTGCGTGATAGATGTAGAGATGTCGTAGAGAAAACAAGTAATGTACAACAAGGTCCAAATGAGGAAGCCAAAAAGTTCTATAGGTTGGTTGAAGAGGGTAAACAAGAGTTGTATCTTGGGTGCAAGAATTTTCCTAAACTTTCTTTCATAATAGGTTGTTTATCTACAAGACACTTCATGGACTTAGTAATGTAGCATTAAATGATCTTCTACAGCTCTTAAGGGAAATGATTTCGGATGCAAAGCTTCCACCAAATTTTAATGAACCTAGAAACATATTGAGGAATTTGGGTTTGGATTGTCAAAAAAATTATGCATGTCCTAATGATTGTATGTTATTCTGGAAAGAGCGTGAAAATAATAATGAGTGGCATACATGTCATGCTTCTAAGTGGAAGCAATCATAAGAAAAAGATGGCAAGAAACCAAATAATAAGGCTGACAAAAAACTGTCAAACATTTCAGCTAAAGTATTGTAGTATTTTCCTCTAAAATCCCAATTGCAAAGATGATTTATGTGTGCTAAATCTGCTAAATATATGACATGGAATGATAGAGGGAGTCCTAAAGATGGTAATCTAAGACATACGACTGACGGGAAAGCTTGGAAAGAGTTTGATATGTTGTATCATGATTTTACAAAAGAACCTAGAAATGTAAGGCTAGGTTTGGCTAGTGATGGTTTCAATCCATTTCGAACAATGAGTATTGCTCACAGTACATGACATGTTGCATTGGTTAACTATAATTTACCACCCTGGATGTGTATGAATCCAGAGTACTTTATTTTGTATCTGCTAATTCCTGGCCCTGAATCTCCTGGGAATAATATGGACATCGACTTGCAACCCTTGATTGATGAATTAAATGAGTTGTGGAATGATGGGCTAGAAACATATGATAAGTTAAAAAATAAAAATTTTCAAATGTATGCAACCCTAACATGGATCATTAATGACTTCCCAGCTTACTCAATGTTGTTGGGTTGGAAAACTAAGCGCAAGTTTGCTTGCCTTTGTTGTAATTATAAAACTAGTATTTTGTACTTGAATCACAACAGGAAACACATGCTATATGGACCATCGCAGATTTTTAATAGTCGAAACAAGTTCAGACTAGATTTCTGAATCGAGCGAAGTGCAAAAATAACAAAGTCTTTAGAAGGTATGAAAAGAGTAACGCCCGTGCTTTAAGTTAGGGTCTCAGTCAGGCGGGCGTTACATCAATACTTGAGAAGGTTGAATGCGGATGATGTTTAACATATTCTTCAAATGCATGAAGAGAGGCATGTATTCCCTGACATGTTAGTAAGCCTTGGTTGTATGCACTGGTAATGAAAAAATTGCTCAATTGTTTGGAAAGACTAGTTTACAAGAGGTCACGTGTCAGTCGCGTCTCAAGGCTTGTGGATATGCATGCATTCTTCGAGGTCGGGAGTTCACATAATGATATTAACATGTTGTACGAATCTCTCATATCTATTAATGTCTTGCAAGGAAATGACTTGGAGATCAATTTCAAAGTTAACGACACTTTTTATACGAAGGGTTATTATCTAATAGATGGATTATATTCGGAATAAGTTATTTTGTGAAGACTTTTTCTTGTCTAGAGGATCCTAAAAGGAGGTTGTTTAAGGAAAATATATTGAATGGGTATTTGGAGTGCTCCAATCTCGATAGACGATTGTTAGAGGTCCAACTCGTTATTAGTACAGAAAAAATAAAATATATTATGTTAACGTATAATATTTTTTTTTTTTTTGCATAATATGATTATTGAAGATAAGAGGGATAATGTGACAAATTGATCCAACAATGAAGATGACAAACTCGCACAATTCATCCAAGGCTCAAACTGACGATTCCACGATTATCTCTAGAGAAATTCTAAATTATGTGACACTTAAGTTATATCACTAACTTAGTACCAACTTATCTGAGCATATTTGTATACAATACAATAATAATACGTGAAGTTAGTTTATTACCTATTTGAAAACGTTTGATTTATATGTTATTTTTAATTTAATGCCATTGTTTTTTTTTTCCAATATTGTATGCCTCATTCAAATCTTTTATAAATTTTTAATTTTTAAAAAATGAAACACTTAAAATAATTAACAAAAAATTTAAACATTAATTAATTATAAAAAAATTGTAATTACATTTTTTTTTAGGAAAGAGTCAATCTAGTTAATTTTTTCAAATGAGTCTACTTACATAATGGGTCTTACAATTTTAAAAAAAAATTCTATAACAATTTTATATGTTAACTTTTACATGATTAACCATCATCATACAATATTCATTTAAAAAATAAAATCAAAATGATATATAATCATTGTAAAAAATTAATAATCAATTTCTACCCTTTTATATATATATATATATATATTTTAGAAAAACAATATCCCATGCTAAGCACAAATGATAAATATATAATAATTTTTTTTTAGCAAAATCAAGCTGACAACGTTATATCTGTGCGTCGCTCAAGATTGTGCACAAAGCATGTATATATATTTTGGAATGACAATATCGCACAAATGATAAATATATAATAATTTGATCATAATGGATAGAGTTTGACCCCTAAAGACTACATTGTCTATGTTCCATTATTTTGAATATTTACATTAGTTATTTTATCAACAATTTTCTTTAAAATTTTATATAGGATAGTTAAAATTTTTTCATAATTTTCTAAAAATAAAGTATTAAATATTATTGAAAATATGTATTATACAAGTAAAAGAATAGGTATTTAAATTTAATAAAATAAGTTTTTATTTTAAATTATATTTTTGGATAAAGAGATTGATATGGATGCCGAGAAGTTATAAGTTATATATTTTTTTTAATTAAAAATGAGACGTCCATATAATTTGGCAAATCATGGGCGCCCACAAGAATTTGGCCGGAGAGATATTGCGCCGGCGGCGGTCGGCGACGTGAGGTCCCATCTGAACCGGCGTGCTATTGGCGGTCAACAATAAATGCGTGCAAACGACAGGCCATTCTCCGTCCATGGCGGGCAAGGGACAGGCCTGAGGCCTCGGCTTTAGGCCAACCCCATTTCCAGCTCTGCCCCTCTCGCTTCCACGCCTTCTCGTCGCCTTCTCTCCGGGGGCAATTTGGTCATCCCCAATCCGTCCTTGTCATCGCGCACCGAAACCAACGGCGGCGATGCCCCATGGACCCCGCCCCCGGTCTTCGGTGCCGACGTCTTCTGCTTTCAACAAGCTTCGCCTCGGCCGGCGAGACGGGGGAGAATAATTAGAGGAAAAGATCGGATCTGTGAGAGGAGAAAGAGGAAATAAGTTTAGATCTGGCGGCGGCGGCGGTGATGGAGGGGAAGGGGACGAGGATGGCGCCCTACCGGGAGGATTGCTGGAGCGAGGGGGAAACCTCGGCGCTGGTTGACGCGTGGGGCGACCGCTACTTGGAGCTCAACCGTGGGAGCCTCCGCCAGCAGCACTGGCAGGAGGTCGCTGACGCTGTCAACTCCCGCGCAGGAGCGCGCGGCCGCAGCCGCCCGCTCCGAACCGATGCGCAGTGCAAGAACCGGGTCGATACCCTCAAGAAGAAGTACAAGAACGAGAAGGCAAGGATCGCAGCTGGAAGAGGAGGAGGAGGAGGAGACGGCGGCGCGGGGGGCTGGAGCTTCTTCTCCCGCCTTGATGCCCTCGTGGGGTCGTCGTCCGGTCCGCCCCATGGCAAGAACCCTCCCGCTTCGCCTCTGCTCTCCTCCCACCGTAAAGGCTCCTCCATGCGTCAAGCTAGCGTGAGGGAGAAAAAGCCAGCGGCGACCGGGATCGCCGCCGCCGCCGCCGCTAACGACCTCGACGACGAGGAGGAAGGGAACGGCTTTAGGTCGCCGTCGGGTTCATCCTCCTCAAAGAAGAAGAGAAGGGCTCGGGGGCGAGCCCGCGACGAGCTCCGTGAGCTGGCGAGGGCAATAGAGAGCTTCGCCGAGATGTACCAGAGGATGGAAGAAGCGAAGCAGCAGCAGAGGACGGAGCTGGAGAAGAAGCGGATGGAGTTCACCAAGGAGCTCGAGCTCCAGCGGATGCAAATCTTTGTGGACTCTCAGGTGCAGCTTGCCAAGATCAAGCGTGTCAAGCCATCCGAAAAAGGTGAGCAGTCATGGCCTTCCCTCATCTTCCTCAATTGCACTCAAAATCTTGGTAGAATTCATCAATTTTACCTTCGATGCTGCTCAATGCGTTTGTTCATGATTCACTAAACCTGCTTGATGCAGTGTCTGGAACAGTGAGAGTAGGATTATGCCACTTTTCATAACATGAAACGAGATGAATGTGTTGATTTCCTTTCCTATTCTTCGTCTAAAATGAAGAAACAAAGAATCTGATATTATACTAGTTTTGGCGGACTGATATTTGGATATTCTGCTCAATTTTCAGATAGTTACAGACTGAACTAAGAATCTGAACTGAAGCAAATGGTGCTGTTAGTGAGCTGCATTCTGAAGTCTGCAATTGCATGCACCCTAAACTTGAAGTTTGGATTTATTTGCTGGTTTATGTAAGTTGACATGGCATCGCTTGTGATTAGCATGAACAATTAACTTCCGTTATGCATTGAGTGACTGTAGATAGATGCATAGATCCTGCTGTTTTACTTGTGCGAATCTCTTCTTAAGAAGATTTGCTTGAGTTACATGCATACACAGGGCAAAGATTGAGATCAGGGTAGATAAATTGACAACTAGAGCAAACGAGTCTTTATGGCCAAACTAAACGTTGACTCAGATTTCCTCCTTTTTCAAATCTCCATTTGTCCTCGATCTAAGAAATTTCAAACACAGTTTGGCGGCGGCGGAGGCCGAGAGGTGAACTCGTGGCCGGAGCCAGCCAGGGTGGACTTACGGCGGCTTCGTTTGGGTTACGGCCTTACGGGATCAATTGTTATGCGTTTGTTGGATCAGGCCCAATTGTGGTCCAATTCATCGAGCAATAATTGTATCAGCTACCCAATTCCGTTCATGGGCTGAATTTGGAACAGGCCCAATGGTGGTCCACGTTCTTCGTTCACATTCGAAGAATTCACTCCTATATAAACCAAATCACGGAGCGGTACTCGGTGAGACCGGGTCTGCAGGGAGACGGGGAACGTCCAGGTCGCCCTCCGATCAACGCATGGAAACCGATCGGCGACCTCCCTCCTCTCTGATCCCGCCTCCGCCGCTTTTCGATGCCGGCATCGAGCACTCCTACACCTCCACGGAAGCAGCTGCCTCGCCATCGTCCAACGCTTCCCCGATCGCCGATCCCGATCGCCGTCAATCTCGGAGAGGCTCCCTCGTCGTATCTCCTTCTCTCGAAGTGGATGTCTTCGCCGATGCCATTGATGAGGTGAGTCTCCAAAAAACCAAAGTGGCGGCCGTCGATCCACCAGACCTCTCTGAGGAACTTCGCGATCGGATCGTTCGGCAGGTTCGCGTTCCTACCTTCATCTTCCTTTCCATGATTTGAGAACAACAATTTGACGGTTTCTCTTTGTTTTCCCCTACTTATTTCTGAAGTTTTCGGGAAAAAAAAACAAAGAAAAGGAGGCTCTTCCCTTGCCGTTCTCGAATTGTTAAAATGAAAAGATGAACGAATGATTTTGTAGGTTATAGACAAGTTCTGATCTAAACTAGTTCCTAACGTGCTGTTTGTAAATTTCAATAGCTTGAATGGATTTTCTCCATATGTTAGCGCATAACTGCATATACTTACACAGAGGGAATGCTGTATGTAGTCACGTTGATGATGTACATGATTAGTACCTGTCTTATAATTTATATTTCCAGCTTCATATAATCGTAACTGAGCAATTTTAGGTTGAGTATTACTTCAGTGAAGAGAATCTGGCTACTGATAGATTTCTACTAAGGTTTATCAAGAAGGACAAAGAAGGATATGGTATGCATACCTTCTGGCTCACTAGATTTGTTATTGTTGTTTTTTGTTTTTCTTTCCAGCTCTGTCCTCAGCGTGCTGTTTGTTTCACTGTGTAATTGCCTGCCTGATTGGCTAAACATTCGATCTTATAACACTATTTTGAGTGGTTACTGTGACTCTGAATCAATTTTAGGATCGAAGTTATTCCTTTTTTCACATTTTCTGACACTGCATATCTTTTCGTTTGCAAATAATTTTGAAAGCGCTGTAACTGAAGAAATCTTACATGCAGTCCGCTTTCAAAATCCCACCAAGGGGAATTTAACTTTCGTTGGATGGTATGGGATGGGATTAATCCCAGCCACAAGGCATCCTGCAGCCACCTGACCAATACAACGGTTGGAAAGTAGCCTCCACGTGATTTGGCCATGAGGGGGGCTGCACTTCGGTTTTCTCCACTGTAAATTTTAGCTATGCTTGTTCTTTGCTTCAAGTGCAAAAGAAACTTAGAGGAGAATGACTGCCGAGAACAGAAATTGGCAATTGTTGGTTTCTTAGGATGGCTTTACCTCGCAGAGGAGGTTATAAGTTCATCAAGGATTATAGCTTTTGTGATTTCTAAACAATATTGAGTCGACTGCCTGTCAAAATTTTCTTTTGCCAGATGCACATATGAAACAGTAACTGAACAAGTGAATTCTGGAATTTGAGTTGTGATCTCAAATTGTGTTCTTCAAGATAGAATTTTGCTATAATTGTCAAGGGTTTACAATGTTGTCCATGGGCATTTTCCAGATTTACAACATTTGTCTTTCCAATCTCTTAAATTGACCTTTTATATCCGTAACAACATATTGGTCACAAGCAATGTTCATCATGTTCATGACAATGTATTGATGAACGCTATTTGCATTCTTTTTAACATGCAGTTCCTATAGAAGTTATTGCATCTTTCAGAAAAACAAAAAAGCTCACTAAAACACTGTGTGTAATTGAGGCTGCACTTAGAACATCATCCCAGCTTGTGAGTACATAACCATTTTTATGTTTTTCTTGCACATGCCCTTTCAGTTACATCTCATTAGGCCAAACCCATTCTCTTTGGCATGGTTGTTCTTGTGACTTGCCATTTAAGGCATTCAATTCACTTCTGAATTGGTTAGTTTTACAGGTTGTTAGTGAGGATGGGAAGAAAGTGAAGAGATTGCATCAGTTATCGATTGAAACCACAGACTCTAAGGTAAGTTTTTGCATGGAATTTTATGTTACTTCTCATATATTCATAGATCCTTGTATGATATTAGTAATCAAAATTCGTCTCCCTAACTGTGCCAGCTTCGGACTGTTATAGTGGACAATCTACCAGATGATTGCTCAGAAAAAAATATTCGAAGCATCTTTGGCAAACTTGGAAAGTATGCCATTCTAATAATTTTGAGCAAACTAATTCAAAGAGCAAGTTCTTTTCACCAGCCCAATTTTCTTTTAATTGTTCAGAATTCTAAAGATCACTCTCCACAATCCGCACCTCCACCACAAGTCAGCAAATAACAGGACGTCTGGAATCATAATCAATAGTAAGGTTGGTACATTGTGATTCATAGGACTTCCAAGTTGCAAAGTTCATTGAGTGTCTAATGTGCATCTTTTTTATGTTTCCTTTGGTAGACATACGCTCTTATCGAGTATGGAACAGCGGAGGCAGCAGCAAGTGCTGTAAGTTCTACGGGTGCTACATATTTCATAAGCCATTAAGGTAGTATCATGACGAAGAATTGCTTTCTCAGATAACTTACTTCAACCATGAGGATAATTGGCGAAGTGGCATGCGTGTTGAACTCCAACTCACTAGAATGGTAGCCTACCTCTTGTTTTCATATCCTGGATTCAGCGATTTTGTCTTTGACACTAATTATATTGTTTAGGGGAAGCATGGGCTTGCTCTAAAAGGCCTCAAAAGGACATACGAGAAGAAGAGTAGTGCTCATGTTGAAGAACCAAATGCAATCCAGGAGAAAATTTCTATAGCGAACCATGAGATGCTAGCTTTAAAAGAGGTTACTCCGAGTTTTATTTGAAAACCAACATTACATTTTGAAAATTAAAGCGGGAATTTCCTTCAAAATCTAGGACCTCTCTTTCTATAAAGGGCAGCCTAGTGCACGAATATAAAAAAATTATCTCTCTAGTAGATTTGCTGACAGATTTGGCGGTTATTCTTCTAAGATCTTCGCATTGAGGGACTCTTATTGAGATCACTCAACATTTTATGTAGGAAGGCAAGCAGGGCAAAGGTGCTCCAAGGAATAGGTATAAAGGTCGAGGAAGAGGTCGAATTAAACAGAACCTCTGCAGTGATGCTAGAGCTCAACAATTTCAACAAAATGGTAATGCTAGTGTTAGGTTACTTCGGTTTCAAGCTTCTTTGTTTGCTCATGGTGTTTTGTTTGCGACTCGTGCTTAGGCCATACATTTGCGAACAAGTCTCTACAATGGCCAAGGATGCCGGACGGAACAAGAGGTTTTGCTTTCGGACGGGGCAAACCTGAAGCCAAATCTACATGATGCTCGAGTTTTCGAACGGCTCCATGATATAAAGATACCATCCTTCCTCTAATAAACTAACTACATTCAAGGAATCTGCTTCGGTAAAAAGATCCTCCAATCAACTAACTATATTCGAGGAATCTGCTTCAGTAAAAACAGAGCATGTCATATCTCGTGCTCTTTCTACAAAACAGTGTATCGCGCCATTTTTCTTGTACCAAATCAGATGATGAATCGGAATGCGCCATTCACAATCTTTTTTATATTAATTCTCGTCAATTGCATCTCACCCAGCTTGACTTAACAATAACCTAATTAAAGACTAATAAGATTTTTAATAATATCATTGATCCTGTATGGAATCGGTGAAGGCAATGAGTTGAGACGTGATTTTACTGTTAATTTAATAAAGATTTCATATTGTTTTGCAATACAAAGAGCATTAGTGTCGAGTTAGAAAAGGGATCCCGGCGTTAGCCTGCCAACGCTCAAGCCAGTGCTCGATTTTGAAGATAAAAGTAGTGAACAGTAGCAAATGACGTGTGCAAGTAAGAAGTATCGCAATCTTCGCCTATAGATAGAGATCTTTTTTATGCATGTATCTCAAAACATTAACACATTTTCCAAAACTTTCCTAAGAAAGGTCAGGTCATAAAATGCTTTGATACATTTCTTCAAATGAGTCTGTAAATTGTTGTGAGTTTACATAATGGAAGATTTTAAAGGATGATTTGTTGATGAGATATTCTCTATCTTTTCCGGTACAAATTTTCAAGAGTACAATATGACAGGTATCTAAGTTCCGCTATAGGCTGACCAACGGCCACTCGGCCGGTATATCGCTAGCTCGGTCGTACAAAATATTGCTACTGACCTATTCTTCACTCGGTTTTCATGCTGTCGGAGAGATGCATTGTGGACCGGATAATTTAGTATTTGGCTCTTAACCTCAGCTATAAGTTGTGGAGGACAACCATTCAGATGGGTTGGTCAGCCTTGTTGGGACCTTGACGTCCGCTAGAGGGGGGGGGGGGGGGGGGGAATAGCGTTTCACCTAAATCATCGCTTCCTACGCTTGTTAGTGCACAGCAGAAACAAAAATACTAACAAACAAAAGGAAAGCAAACCCTAGAAAACAATAAACAAGAAGCAAACCCAATGACACGTGTAACGTGGTTAAGAGATGAAGCTCCTACTCCACGGCTGTCCGTAAGGTGGACGATCCCGATCCGTCGGTGGATGACTCCCCGGAAAACCTTCGGCTAGCTCGTGTAGCTCCTTGTAGGTGGAGAAACCTCGCCACAACCTTGTACAAACACGCTAGATCACTTGGGTACTAGGAGACTCTAATTAGGGTTAACTACCACTAATTTCGTCAACTTTAACCAAGCTTCCAATGCTTGGTTATATAGGCCACAAGTTAGAAAACTCTGCCTACCAGTCGACTGCCAAAACTAGCAGTCGACTGCCCTCTGTGAGAATTTGACCGTTACATCCCAACGGCTCGATACTAGTCGACTGCCAAAACATGCAGTCGACTACTCCACACTGACCGAATGAACAGAACCATTTTGTTCGCACCCAGCCGACTGCGCGGTCGACTGTACCAGTCGATTGTTAAAACATGCAGTCGACTGCTACAGCACTGCTACAGTAACTCTACAGTACTGCTACAGTAAACCCTAGAGTCTAGGATTTGACCCCCCGAGTACATTCGCTCAGCACTCATCCTCGCCCGACCAACCTAGACCTAACCTTCTAGCCTCCTCCATTAGCCTTGCGTCCCTTGGATGCCTCCCCATCCTTCACATCTTGCCTTCTGGAGCTTTCATCGGTCTTGTCATTGTTGTCGGGTCTTCCTTTGCCAAGAGGTCGCGCCTCTGGGACTTCATCCATTGCCAAGTCACACTTGGACTTACGTTGCCAAGACTACATGCTTGGACTTACACCGCCAAGACTCATCCTTGGACTTTCCTCCTTTGCCAAGATCACACTTGGACTTTCCTTGTTGTTCCTATATCCTGCACACTCACAATGCATATCAAATTACAACAATAATCCTAACTTAAACCTTTGCCCAAACATCAAAACCTAGGGTCACTAGATTACTCCAACAAGCCTTTCACGTTCGACCGGCTCTGCGAGCCTGCTCGACCAACCCTGCCTAGTCCGCAGTCTGTAGTCTCGTGGTCCGTCCAACTCTGCAACTTTGACTTTCATGTTAGCCGATCCTTACTACTTTGACCTGTTTTTGGGTGGGCCCCTCTTTATCATCGTATCACAAGTCTTCCCTTTAAGTCTAGTCAAAGGAGACTGCAAGTTTGACTGATTAGTCACTTAGTATTTTTGCAACTCTCCTTCCCTACCAGGCGCTTTGCTATCTGAGCCACCACTCGGCTTGAATGATTATTGCTCTTACAGATCCGAAAGAAAATTATTTCTTCCCGGTTGGGAGACTCCAAGGTTGACGCCGCTCAGATCGAATGTGGGTGACACTTAGCCGTTTGTTATCTTTTTTCTGGTCATTTTCCTGAGTGGCCTCCCATACTTATAGTGTCTTTTAATTGTTGCTGATATCATCCTAATTTCATAGAAATCGCTCAAATCCTTTGCCATTAATGCAAGTATGGCGAGTATGCTTTTTCATCATGCACTTGCTAATCATTTCCATTCCTCATTAATGCCACTTGTGATTGAATGCCACGTGTCACACTTTCGTACCTCCGAATGTCTCATGTGACATGCGACTGCTAGGATTCGATATGACAACTGCCTTTTTTAATTGAGACGACCCATATTAAGTCTTGTTTTTCTAAACCCTTGATTAGATGACTCTAAATAATTAGCGGTGGAGTTTTAAACCCTCCGCTCTCGTCGAAACAACATTGCTTTCTTCTTTGTCTTCGTCTTCATTTGCTTCTCGTCATTGGTAATTCTCGTCCAATAAGTTCTTTCTCCTTTTCACTTTCGATCTTTGATCTGTTGGATCGAGTCGCACGTGAGGAGGGGGGGATGAATCACGTGGTTCTTAAAACTTGTCTTTTATTTTCAAATTTAAAAGCAAAATACGTAGTGGAGAAAGAAAGTTAGAAAGTGAAGTAAAAGAATAAGCAAATAAATTTGCAAACTCGGTCAGTTTACTTGGTTCGAAATGTTGGGACTGAATTCAAAATTCGATGATCGTATTTCTACACTCCTATGTATAGCAGAAGTTTAAAATTTTATTTATGATTTAACAATTAAATCAAAGGAGTGTTCGTATACTTTTTAAAACAAACATAAACATAATTTTTATCTAAGCATGAATTACAATCTAACCGTATAAGTAAGATCTTTAAAAGCATAACAAAGATAAACTATTATGTGATTGATTCATATAATACTAATTTAATCATTTTATTTAGACATGTTAAACTATCTAAAATAAATATATTAGATCATTTAAGAAAAAATCTAAATAAAACTATTAACACATGCATCAATATACATATAAATCAATGTACAAGTATAAATATACCTTCCAAACAACCTGTGTTTGGGGATGACTCTAACTATTCCGGTTATATCGAAATAACTCTTCGTTGTTGTCACAAGCTCGTACTTGCTTCTTCTAATCCGATCCACGATCGAAGTCCTCTTTTCAATACTTGATCACACTAGAGATTAAGTGTCATTTTTCGTCGAGACAGTCGAAATGTCTTCCTTGAAGATGAGAAATGTTGGAGCAATCTAGGTGCCCTAGGTTTTGATGTTTGGGCAAAGGTTTAATTTAGGTTTATTATTGTATTTGATATACATTGTGAGTGTGCAGGATACAGGTACAACAAGGAAAGTCCAAGTGTAATCTTAGAAAAGGAGGAAAGTCTAAGGATGAGTCTTGGCGGTGTAAGTCCAAGCATGTATTCTTAGCAACGTAAGTCCAAGTGTGACTTGGCAATGGATGAAGTCCCGGAGGTGAGGAGCCTCTTGGAAAAGGAAGACCTGACAATATGGACAAGGCCGAAGGAAGCTCTAGAAGGCAAGACGTGAAGGATGGGGAGACATCTGAGGGACGCGAGGCTGATGGAGGAGGCTAGAAGGCTAGGTCTAGGTTGGTCAGGCGAGGATGAGTGCTGAGTGATTGTACTCAAGGTAAAATCCTATGTGTTTAGGATTTACTGTAGTAGTATTGTTATAACACTACAGCAGTACTGTAGCAGTCGACTGATTACTGAAGCAGTCGACCGGTACACTGTAGTAGTCGACTGGTAGCCGACCGTTGGATAACAACCGACTTCACTTAAAGGACTAGTCGACTAGTGCATACACCAGTTGACTGGTAATGGGAAAATAGGTTAGTGTTTTCCTTTCGAGCTCTATTTAATAGAGCTCGGGGTGTTTGGGCATGGTTGACGAAATAGAGATGGTTAACCCCTATTAGTAGTCTTCCAAAGCCTCCAAGCTCTTCTTGTGATCTAAGAGTGTTTGGATCAAAGTTGTGGTGAGGTTTCTTCACCGAGAAGGAGGTTTGAGCTAGTTGGAGGTTTCCGGGGAGTCATCCACTGACGGATTGGGATCGTCCACCTTACGGACAGCTGTGGAGTAGGAGCTCTAATCTCTGAACCACATAAATGCCTTGTGTTACAGTTTGTTTTGGCTTATTGTGTTTTCTTATTGTTTATAGGGTTTAGCTTTCTTCTTGTTAGTTTATATTTTATTTTTCGTTGCGTACTAACAAGTGTAGGAAGTGACGATTTGGGTGAGACACTATTCACCCCCCTCTAGCAGGCGTCAAGGTCTCAACAAGTGGTATCAGAGTTAGGTGAGCTCTTGTTGGACTAATCACCAAGAGAGCGATTAGAGGAAGAAGATGGAGTCGAAAGGACCTCTCGGATGGGACATCCGAATCCCACCTCCATACGAGCGCGAGGACTTCGACTATTGGAGGAATCACATGGAGATGTGGTTCCAAATGAATTGGAACCAATGGATTGTGTTAGAGGAACCATTTAAAGCTCCAACGGACAAGAAGGGAAAGCGTCTCTGATGTTGATATTGGACCAAGGAGCAAAGGGAGTAATCGGAGATGGACAAGGAGGTAACTGGAATTTTAATTAATTTATTACCTCCTAATGTGATATTGAATGTAGGTGAATACGAGAATACAAGTGACCTTTGGAAAAAGGTAATTGCGCTTCATGAGAGTCCTACACAAATCCAAGAAGAGAAGGAGCCTAAGGAGAAGGGATCATTGGTTCAATAAGAGAAGAACCAATCAGATGTTGGCACGGGTTCAACATCCGAGGATGAGAAGAAAGATGAGGAGATATCATCCATATCATCAAGGGAGGAAGAAGTGGAGCCGCCCACATCTTCAAGTGAAGAGGAAGAAGAGCAATTCAAGGAAGAGGAGATCTTGGAAGCTCAACCCTCCACCTCAACTACCAAGAAGAGCACAAAGGACAACATCAAATGCTTTGAGTGTGATAAGATGGGGCACTACAAGAGTAGGTGTCCAATGCTCCAAAAGGTAAGAGAGGTAAAGCCTAAACTCAACAAGGTTGATTTAACTAATGTGAGTTTTAGGAAGAAGAAGAATCACATTAGGTTTTCCACGTGTGGTGAGTGGGGAAACTACCACACAAAGTGCCCAAGGAGAGGAGAGCTCAAGAAATTGGCGCACTTAAAGAAGTGGGAGAAGAAGAGAGCTTCAAGGGTAAGGGAGGTAAACCCTAACTTGAATTCAATTTTAAATTCAAATTCCTCCATGCATGTTAGAAATAATATGAATTATTTGCCCATGCATATTTATGGTTTTAGATATAATGATAGGAATAGGGTTAATGTAGGTGATAACCTTAGGAAATCATTTTCAAATGATAGACTTAAAAGGAAATAATTTATCTTGCCTAAGGAGAAGAAGGTGGTTGAAAACCAAGGCATTAATCCCAAGAAGGGGAGACACATGCCTAGGAAGGGTAGGTCTAGGAATGTCCATAATGGACATATTGATTCTAGGGTTATAACCCTAGAATTGAAAAATCAAATCTTGAAGGCAAGCTTGAGGAAATGGAGAAAGTCCTAGAGAGGTTCATTATTGGGCCTAAAGGACTTGACATGTATTTGGGCGGTCAAAGATCCAAAAATGTCAAATTAGGTCCCTCCAAGACCAAAAGGAGGTCAAGTGCTAAGGTAGCACATGACATTGGTAAGGGAGGTGTGACTAAGGACAAGGGAGAGTCATCCAAGACCAATAAGAAGGAATGTGCTAAGGTGACATATAATTATGGCAAGGATGAGGTGTCCAAGGTGAAGGACAAGAATAATCTAACCAAAGACAAGGTGTCTAAGGCTAAGAAGGTGAGTTTTGTAGGCCAAGTGTCACCCAAGGTGCACCGAAGTGGCCTAGCCATAGTAGATGAGTCATCTAAGGAGGTGGATAAGATTAAGAGCTCAAGGGGGAGCTCAAAGAGTATTTGGGGCATATGATAAATGATCTCAAGTGAACCAATATGTGCCAAAGGAATTAGAGATGGATTTGGGTCTCTACTGTAGTTAGTTGGCACAATTGGGTTAAGTTTCATGCATGAAAATATGACATTAGGGTTATATTACATGAAAATTGGTTTTTGATGTATATATACCATATAAACTCATACTAGGGAAGTATTGTGGTTTAGTATGGGCAGATACATCAAGAGAAAGTCAAAACTAGGACTTTAAGTTAAGGGTTTAATTGAATCATTTAGATAGTTTTGAATTTTGTGTCATTCTTGAGATCTGTGATAAACATATTTTTGTATATATTTTTCCAAATATACAAGGTTAAAATAGACTTCTCTACAAAATTTGAGAATTTTTGGAGGTTTGTAGAATTTCTGGTGCATTTCTGAAGTTGGTCAGAAAAGGTTGATTTTTGCAGAAATAGGGTACCAGTTGACTGGTGAAGATACCAGTCGACTGGTAACAGTATTTTTGAGCATAAAATGTCTCTATAAGCTCATTTTGATGAGGTCAGTCAACTGGTTCCGATACCAATCAACTGGTAATAGTGTATTTCGAACACAAAGGGCTATGTGAGTGGAAATCGAAGGGGGTAGTCGACTGGTACCTAGTGCAGTCGACTGATACCAGTCTAAAAGTGTTTTTCAACACTATTCTTGACCGTGTCAACTCGTTTAGATGTATGAGAACCATGAGGGATAAATATATGAGTTTAGGGTCAATTTGGATGACAAGTTTTCAACAATTAGGATATTGTTGGAGCTCTTTTTGATGTATGGAAAAGGGAGAGAAATTTAGGTTTAAGTGGGAAACCTACACACCTTTGCAAGAAATCCTAGCTAAGGATAGCTTAGGTGAAGGGAGAGCGATTGTTCAGGCAAAGGGGGAGAAGTTTACCTTTACGGGAAATCCTAGCTCAAGGGGGAGCTTAGGTGAAGGGGGGAGCCTAGGGTTAGGTTCCATGACTTATGCATGTGTAGATTTTATATTTATTTGCATTGTTATTGCATTTATGTTTCTCTAACTTAAACAGGCTACCAAGCATAAAAAAGGGGGAGATTGTTGGAGCAATATAGGTACCCTAGGTTTTGATATTTGGACAAAGGTTTAAGTTAAATTTATTATTGTATTTGATATGCATTGTGAGTGTGCAGGATACAGGAACAACAAGGAAGGTCCAAGTGTGATCTTGGCAAAGGAGGAAAGTCCAAGGATGAGTCTTGGCGGTGTAAATCCAAGCATGTAGTCTTGGCAACGTAAGTCCAAGTGTGACTTGACAATGGATGAAGTCCCGGAGGTGAGGAGCCTCTTGGCAAAGGAAGACCTGACAATATGGACAAGGACGAAGGAAGCTCTAGAAGGCAAGATGTGAAGGATGGGGAGACATCCGAGGGATGCGAGGCTGATGGAGGAGGCTAGAAGGCTAGGTCTAGGTTGGTTGGGCGAGGATGAGTGCTAAGTGATTGTACTCAAGGCAAAATCCTATGTGTTTAGGATTTACTGTAGCAGTACTGTTGTGGACTGCAGCAGCACTGTAGCAGTCAATTGATTACTGTAGCAGTCGACTGGTACAATGTAGTAGTCGATTGGTACACTATAGCAGTCGACTGGTAGCTTACCGTTGGGTAACGGTCGGCTTCACTTAAAGGACCAGTCGACTGGTGCATACACCAGTCAACTGGTAGCGGGAAAATATGTTAGTGTTTTCCTTTCAAACTCTATTTAATAGAGTTCAGGGTGCTTGGGCATGGTTGACGAAATAGAGATGGTTAACCCCTATTAGTAGTCTTCATCTAAGAGTGTTTGGATCAAGGTTGTGGTGAGGTTTCTCCACCGAGAAGGAGGTTTGAGCTAGCCGGAGGTTTCCGGGGAATCATCCACCGACGGATTGAGATCGTCCACTTTACGGGCAGCCGTGGAGTAGGAGTCCTAATCTCCAAACCACGTAAATGCCTTGTGTTACGGTTTGTTTTGACTTATTGTCTTTTCTTATTGTTTATAGGGTTTAGCTTTCTTCTTGTTAGTTTGTATTTTGTTTTCCGCTGCGTACTAACAAGTGTAGGAAGTGACGATTTGGGTGAGACGCTATTCACCCCCCTCTAGTGGACATCAAGATCCCAACAAGAAGGGAGCTACCCAATTATCCCTTCGCAAGGGACCAATTATCCCTTCGCAAGGGATTGTCTAATAGCCCTCACCAAGGGGCTACACATTCTAAAATTCTGCATGAAGGTGGGCGGCTACGATGCTTCTCGAAGAGGAGAAGCAACAATAAAGAGATGAGACTTATCGAGGGAAGAAAAGGGAGAAGATCTCTATCTTCTTTGTTTTAGAAGATGCTGCCAAAATTCTCTAAATAGATTAGAGGATATGGCTGCCAAAACTCTAAAAAAGGAAGAAGAAGCTTGCTGTCCAAAATTTAGCAAGCTCTCAAAATGTTGCTGCCAAAAAAATCCTTTCTCTAAAAATAAGCCATAGTTTTCGTCAAGAGCTTCACAAAAGAGCTTTCTTCTCTAATAGTTTCAAAGAGCAAGAAGAAAAGAAAAAAAAACGTGGAGTCAGTGGAAGAGTGAGCGGGGAAAGTGGATTAGTGGAGAAAATGTGCTCCATTATTTCCAAAACGTGGAGGTTAAGGGAAAAAGAGAAAATAATTTTTCTTTTCCATTTCATGTCACGTTGATTTTTTTTTTAATTTTCTTTATTTTCTCCATATGATGCAATCTAATTGTAATTGCATTTTCTTTTGGGCTTGAACTTTCAAGGCTCATTATCTCTTCCATCTTAATCTATTAGATTTTTAGAACTTTTTTAAAACCCAATAATACGAGTCTATTGTAATTAAATCAACGATCCAATATCGTTGATACGATAAATACATTTGCTTGCTATTACAATAATATAAATTTAATTTATAGACTTTGTGTATAACTCTTCCACTCTCCTTATTTCTATTGATTGGAAATCAATCTAATATTTGACCATATCAAATTTTATTTGCCAATTCACTGTTTGATCATATCAAACTTTATTTGTCAAATTCAACTCCTTGAATTTGACTTTCTTAATGGGAAATAGGAAAACTAATACTTGTGTGACTCTCAATGGTTGAAGGATACAGCTAGTCGTGGGTTCACAACTCTTTGTGATTCAAGACTATAACTGTTCTTTATTTGGGCATACTCTTAATAGCCCCATCCTATGATTAATTCTTTAATTATAGGATGTTAAAACTAATTCTGATTAACACCCAACGAATCATGGTAAGACCGTCTAGTAGCATCGCTCCATGATTCCCTAGGTATCACTAAATAGTGCCTGAAAGAACCAGTCGATTATGGTTAACGTACAGTCCGGTCTCTTCATCTCATATATCCCAGTCGAATCTACAATCATTGGTACATCAAGGATTGTATATTGATTCGACAACCATGTGATATATCTTATAGTGATATCGCATGTGTAATTAGGAAACTCCTTTCCTAAAGTACATTTTACAGTTCTGATCAGAGACTTTATATACTATAAAATAATATATTACATAGGATATCCACACCTATGGGTGTGTGGTGCATTCCTGATTACAATACACTGACTCCTATATGTTTCATTACTACACCCAATCTCACCACCTGATGACCCTAATAGAGTCAGTAAATAAGTCAAAGTACAACCCTAGCATATAGAGTCTCAGTGTTATCCCAGGTCATAAGGACTACTAGTGTACAACCACACTCAAAGACTTATCCACTCGATAAATGATAACCACTTGGAAAGTCTGTGTGAGGGATGTTCGATAAACTCATCATATGATTATCTATCTGTATGCTTGAACATCTCTATGTCCTTACCAATGAAACATGGTCACATCTCTATGTCCTTACCAATGAAACATGGTACACTACATCATAGATGCTAGTCTCTAGCTTAAGCAGTCTTTTACCAATGCTAGTCTCTAACTCACCTGATGACCCTTCTTCCATTGAGAATCTTCTGAGTATGGTATCTATATATGTGGATTGGGTCAGCCCCGACATCTTCTTTGATCTATTTCTACAGATATATATTCCCAATACATAAGATGCTTCACCCAAATTCTTCATGGAGAATCTACTAGCTAACTATACTTTTGTTGATTGAAGCATTCCTACATCAATCCCAATGAGTAAAATGTCATCAACACACAGTATTAGGAATGCCATTGCACTCCCACTAACCTTCTTATACATGCATGGTTCCTCGGGATTTTTAATAAAATTGTCTAATTGTATCATCAAATCTGAGGTTCCAACTTCTCGACGCTTGTTTGAGATCATAAATTGATCTATGAAGTTTGCATACCTTATGCTCACTTCCCACAGATGTGAATCCTTCAGGCTGAGACATGTAAATCTCTTCCTTAATATCACCATTAAGAAATGTTGTTTTCACATCCATCTACCATATCTCATAGTTATACCATGCAACTATGACAAATAATATCCGAATGGACTTAAGCTTTGCGATTGGTGAAAAAGTTTCATCATAGTCAATTCCTTATCTTTGATTATATCCTTTTGCCACCAATCTAGCTTTGAAAGTCAATACCTTTCCATCAAGTCCAAGTTTCCTCTTGTAAATCCATTTGCATCCTATGGGAACGATTCCTTCAGGCGGATCCACTATTGACCAAACTTGGTTTGAGTACATGGAGTCCAATTCGGATTTCATGGCTTCTAGCCATTGCATCGAGTCGATATCAAATATCTCCTCCTTAAAGGATCTTGGATCACATCCATGATTAAGATCATCCTAATTTCCTTCAAGGAGTAGACCATACCTCACGGGTAGTCTTCATACCCTATCTGATCTCCTTAAGGTGTGTACTTGTTCTACTGGCTGTTTGGGTGTGGGCTCTATTCTATTAGTTGTGGAATCATCTTGAACCTCTTGGAACCGCCTTTTCTATCTAATAGAAACTCCTTCTCTAAGAAGGTGACATTTCTTGAAATAAATACTTCTATTTTTTTTTACGATTATAGAAATATTATCCAATGGAGTTCTTTGGATATCCCACAAAATAATACAAAGTGGATCTACTATCCAGTTTGTCTCCCACCGCTTGTTTCACATAAGCAGGACATTCTCATATTTTTATGTATGAATACTTGGGGGGGTTTTCCCATCCATATCTCATATGGTGTCTTTTCTATTATTTTTGTATGGACTTTATTCAACAACATTGCCGCAGTTTCGAGCGGATAGCCCCAAAATGGTGGCGATAAATTAGTGAATCCCATCATAGATCGAACCATGTTCATTAGCATTTGATTACGACGTTCTACTACACCATTAAGCTATGGTGTTGCAGGAGGAATCCACTGTGAGAGAATCTCATTCTCTTTTAGATAGTCTTTAAACTCTGTACTCAAGTATTCTCCACCTCGATCTGATCGAAGCTTCTTAATACTTTTTTCCAGTTGTTTTCCTACTTCATTTCTGAACTCTTTGAACTTTTCAAAAGGTTCAAACTTATATTTCATCAAATATATGTACTCATACCGTGAATAGTCATCAGTAAAAGTAATGAAGTAGTAATGGCCATATTTCGTGCTAACACTTATGGACCACACACATCAGTATGGATCAAATCCAACATATCATGCGCACGTTCCACTTGACCTTTAAAGGGTGCCTTAGTCATTTTTCCTTTCAGACAGTTTTCACAAGTTGGTAGGGAATTTATGTTTGACGAATCAAATAATCCTTCACTTACTAACTTAGTCATCCTTCTTTGAGAAATATAACCTAGTCTAGCGTGCCATATGTGTGCTTGATTTGTACTATCTTCTTTTCTTTTCTTTTCTTTGTTGTTGATTGTGCCTATATATTGTTTACTGGAATATCTTTTAATTTTAAGTTATAGAGATCATTTTTTAATTCACCAGTCCCAATCAAATATTCATCCTTGTAAATATTGCAAACACCTTTTAATTTGTAAAAAGACAAGAATGACCACATCTATCAAACATAAAAATAGAAAGAGTATTTTTAACTAATTCTGGGACAAATAAAACATCTCTTAAATACAACTTAAAATCATTGCTCAAGATCAAAGTAATGTCTCTTATAGCTCTTGCAGCAACTCTTGCTCCATTCCCAAGTCTCAAGAAGGTCTCACCCTCTCAGAGTTTTTTACTTCTTGTCATTATCTGCAAATCATTACAAAGATGAGAACCACAACCAGTATCTAATACCCAAGAAGTAGAGTTAATAGAGACATTAACTTCTATATAGAGCATACCTTTGCCAGAATGCTTCTGAGAAAGATAATCCTTACAATTGTGCCTCCAATGTCCAGGCTTATTGCAGTGGAAACTAATATGTTGTAACTGATTAGGCTTTGAGGGTCTTGCCTTTTTATGAGGCTTGATCTTCTTCATAGGGGCAGAACGCTTCTTTTCCTTTATCTTGGGCCCTTTCTTGGATCCAGAAGATGTACCCACAAGGAAAAAAGATTTTTCCTTTTTCATGGTTGCTTCATAATTTTCAAGCATATTGACTAGCTCTTCAAGGATAGCCTCTAGCTTATTCATATTGAAGTTGACCACAAAATTATCAAATGAGGAGGGGAAAGACAACAATATGATGTCTGTCGATAGCTCGTGTGGAATAACCAAGTCAAGGCTCAATAACTTTTCAATAAGCCCAAACATCTTGACCCTATGCTCATGGACCGAAGCCTCATCTTGCATATGAGCCGTCATGAGCTCCTTGATAGTCGCGTGCTTGATTGAACAAGTCTGTGCACCATACAACTTTTATAGATGTATGTGAATATCTTTAGCATCCACAATCTCCTTAACCGTCTTTGCAGTTCATTTGACATTGAAGCCAACATATAACATCTTGCTTGAAGATTATGGTCCAACCAATTTTCAAGCTTTTCCAACTCATCAGAGGTGGAATTAACAGGAACCTCTTTTGGAGGTGCATTATGCAATGTATATGTAATCTTTTCAGATGCCAGAACAATCTTTAAATTTCTTAGCCAGTAAGAATAGTTAGGTCCAGTTAATTTGTTTTGATCAAGTATTACAGATAGTGGATTCCGAGATGTCATATCGAAAATATACTGAAATGAAAACAAATAATTAATATTGCTGATTATTTTAAATAATTCATAAGACAAAATATGTCGACTTTTATATTTTGAATTACTTCCCACTATTTTTGACATTTCCACCACCCTCTAATGAAAATGGGAAATTATATTTTCTTAGTGAGTACATAGAGGCCAATTAGCCAATTGTGATCCCTGAATGATATCAGTTGAGCATAATTCCCAAAAGGTAGAACTCAATTACATCATATGCAACCACTATGTAATTCATCTCACGTTTGATAAGGGCCCAATAATATGACGTCGATTATCTTTGCATGTCAAGCTGACCCATCAATATTAGATTGGAATGAATGGTTACCATGCATTCCCTCAATGATATAAGCCGAAGTCATGGGAGTTCTGCCCAATCCACATCATTTATGTCAGTGGAAGATACAATTTTTCGGTGTCCAGGCCTCCCCAATGATATGAGCTAGACAGTGACCGCGGGTAGCTTCCATCATGCAACCACCATTGATGGAAGGAAGTGAAAAATATACTTTTTTATTTTTCCCTTTATGACTTGATCTAAATTTTGAATCATATTTAAAATGAGAGATTTTTAATTTAAACATTTATATCATTACTCAGAAGATATAATATGTTTTATGTATGTTTGTCGAATTCAAGCAACTATATTATAAAATAACATACATACATATATCTAATACTATATATCAAATATATCATATTTTAAGGATGAGTAATCAGTGAGAGCCATTTGATCATCCTTCTTGCATCGTATGCACAATATCAAATATTTTATATCAATTAATTAACAATTAATTAATTGATCAATTTATGTTTCTTTAAATTTGACCACAAGATTATCAACTAAATTGATAAATCAATTTGTCTATAATCAATTTTGGTAAACCAATTATTATAGGTAAAATTATGTTTCACTATAATATGTTACCAAATATTTTACATGGTTAAACCAATTAGCAAGAATATATAAACTTTTGTCTTAAAGTCCATACGATAAACAATGATAACCTGGCTCTGATACCATTGTTGGGATCGAAATTAAAATTCGGTGATCGTGTTTCTACACTCCTATGCACAGCGAAAATTTAAAATTTTATTTGTGATTTAACAATTAAATCAAAGGAGTATTCATATGGTTTTTAAAATAAATATAAACATCTAACATCCGAAAATTCTCAAATTAATTTTAGAAATATTCTATGATTTTTTCTGAAATTTTAGAATATTTTTATGGAATTTTTAGAATAGCCGAAGTAGCAAAAACATAAAACACCTTAAGCGGGGATCGAACTCGAGACCTAGCGAACGCTATGCCGTATAGGGTGACTTAGTAACCAGGAGGCCCCAATAGGGATGTGCTGAAAGAAGAGACGAACAATTATAATTATGATGGAGTTGGGGTGAAATTATCACTTAATATAAATAAGGAACTTAAGTGGGGATTGTTATTTTCCAAACGACAAATCTCTTCTCCCTCAAACCCTCACCGCCGACCCCTCTCTCTCCAAAACCTCTCGGCGCCCAAGCTCAAGAAGACCTAGGGTTTCCTCCCTAAGGTCGAAGGAGCACCCTCCGGCGACGACTCTGGCACGAGAAAGCTCCTCTTCGCGAGAAGAAAGCATAGACGCAAGAAGATCGTCGAGGAGATCTCTTCTTCGGAAAAGCCTAGCGATTGGATTGTAAGGAAAATTAGCGCAGGAAGTAAGAAACTCCTCACCTGCAGTATAAGTAGCTATTCGTATGTTTTTATGCATTAGTTTAGTCGTATATAGATTTTCAGTACGTAGGGTGTGTTCTAGTGCACACCAAGTGTTTGATAAAATGTTTAGCTCAGTAAAATGCCACAGTAGACATTTTAATAGCTCAGTAAATGTAGTAGAAGCATTTAAAATAGCATATTTAGTCTTGCTCCAGCTTATATGGGACTACGGTCCAATGGGTGGGCTCCCATAGTCGCCTCTAGGTTCAGATAACCTAGCTCTAGGTTCAGATAACCTAGTAAAAGCAAGATAAATTAATTAGCTTATGATCCAGTATTTTAGTTTTATCAGTGGTACTGTACTGGACTAGATGTCCTTGGGTTGGGCTCCCATAGTCGTCCATAGGTTTAGATAACCTAGTAAACCCTACTAGATTCGGGATTTGCTACCTCGGGTCTAGTTAGGGATGCGCGCATAGCAAGTACAGTTGCCGGGCCCATCAACAGCATGATTAGTATTTTCATCTATTTATGATAAATGGCTTTTAAAAACTTACAATCAGTTATGTGGACATGATTTAAATTTAGTATTAGCTTAGTTCAGTTCAGCTCAATTTATGTTCCAGTTTAGCTCTTTCTTAATGATATTCCATGATTAGTTTTGATGACATGTTTTAGTATTCATGTTAGTAATTTCAGTATGTCATGCTTTAACATGTTCAGCATATGTTTTAAATAGCATTCTTTAAAAAAAAAGCATGTTTTCATCATGTGCATGTTTTTGTGAGGTAGATGGTTTCTTACTAAGCTCCCAAGCTTACAGATACTTCCTTTCCTTATACTGCAGATAAAGGTAAAGGAAAGATGGATTAGCGGAGGCTGGAGGACAATGTGATGAAGATGTGTGTGACAGGAACTTGGAATAAAGATGCTTGGGAACTAGCAAACCTGAATATTTAGCATTTCTGAATTTGGTTATTTTCTATACTTTAGAATATTTAAGTAGTATGAACGGTGAAGTATACACTAAGTTTGATATTAGATAGCAAACTATGAGTAGTGATATGCCTAGTAGTTCACTTTATGGTTATCGAGTTGATATATGTGATTTGTGCACGAAACAGTGCTGAAATCAGAGCTCAGCTGCGAAATCAGAAACCCCAATCGATCAGCCGATCGATTGGAGGGCCCTCAATCGATCAGCTGATTGATTGGGGAGCTCGTTTCCGCCAACAGTAAGCTTCTGGATCGATTAGCCAATCGATTCGGTAGTGTTCCGTCGCGAACAGAGAGTTAATGGATCGATCAACCGATAGATCGGGGAATTAGCTCTCGCGAACAGAGAGCTTTGGAATCGATCACTGGATCGATTGGCAAGTTTGGATCGATCAGCCGATCGATCCAGAATTTACCCCGTGCACAGTAGCAAGCTGAATCGATCAGTGGATCGATCAGACCACTCCAATCGATCCAACGATCGATTGGGAGGTCTGATAACAGCTGGAGACCCCTCATTTCAGCCCTTGATCATATGTGAAGCCTAGATTACCTCCTTTAGCATAGGAACAACATTCAAGATGTAGTTTAAACATGAATTTCAGATCTAATAGAAATTAGCAGATGAAATTGTATTAGTTAGCAAAATTTTTAATTAACACAGTTTTCCGCACACTAAGAATAGTTAGCAACAGTATAATGTAACCCCCGACCTTACAACTTAGTTAGTAGGAGGCGGGTCGTTACAGAGTGGTATCAGAGAAAGTTCCATACTTCCTCACATACACATCAGCATTGAACCTGCAGCTTACAAGTAAGAATACCTCTCACTTTATTTATGCTTTGTTTGCTTTCATGTTTATAGATGACTAGAGCCTGTTTTAATATGATAACATCTAACATGATAACAGTAGTTATGTACCTATGATTGTATTAGTTATGTATGCCCTCTATTTTTCTAGAAAATGGTACGAGGATGCCCAGCTAGAAAGACACCAACTATTGAGCCCCAGCATGAGGCAGACAGCTCAGTGCCTCTTCCAGACCTTGCAGCAGTAGTGGCTCAGTTACAGAAACAACTAGCTGAACAGCAACATGAGATAGCCACCCTAAGGGCTAATCAACAGAACACTCCCACTGTCACTCCAGAACTGAATTTAGCAACCCCAGTAGTGATAGAGGTTCCACCAGTCCAACCTGCAGCACCAGTAGCCCCAGCAGCAGGGGCAAGGAGAGAAGCCTATCTGATCCAGTGGTAGAAAATCAAGCCAGGGAATTTCTCAGACACCAGTGAACCATGAGATGTCCAAGCCTGGTTCAAAACACTGGAGAGTACGATGGAGCTTCTTGACTGGTCAGAAAATGAGAAAGTGAAGTGCGCCTCTTTCTGCCTGACAGGGGACGCACGTATGTGGTGGGAGCGAATTAAAGCGAAGCGCCCAGTGAACCAGATGACATGGGCCGACTTCGAGAGAGAATTCTTTGAGGAGTTCTTTCACATGCAGGTCACAAACCGCCACTACGATGAGTTCACTGAATTTCGCCAGGGCAATCTTTTAGTTGAGGAGGCCATGAAGAAATTCAACAGATTGGCTCGTCTATGCCCTGAATTAGTCATCACTGAAAGAGAATGAGTCCGGTTGATGCTCAAGATGTTAAGGCCAGAAATAGCAATGAATGTGGCTAGCGGCATTCATAGGCCACAAACTACTGAAGAACTAGTAAGCAGTGCTCTGACCACTAAGCATTACCAGAACAACATCAAGCAGCAGAAGCAAGCCATTTCAGAGTCTAAGGGCCAAGGAGGCTCAGGTACTCAGAAACACCAGGGCCACAGCTCTAACTGGAAAGGGAACTCTGGTAACAAACGTAAGCCAGGGAGTTACCCTAAAGGAGGACCGGCCAACAAACAGCCTAGTTATCCCAAGTGCGCTACTTGTGGGAAATTCCACCCTGGAGTTTGTCGCAAGGACACACGAGGATGCTTTGAATGTGGTCAGGAAGGACATATGGCTAAACAATGTCCAAATAAGACCCGTCTCCCTCCACCACAGCCGATCCAGTACGGAGTTAACCCAGCACAGTTACATCATATGCAGGCTGCTATAGCTGGTCCACACATCAGTCAGGGCAGACTAGAAGCCCCCTCAGCCACGACGAACGCGAGGATCTACTCACTCACCAGAGAGGACGTGGCAAATGCCTCGATAGTTGTTACAGGTCAGATTAGTATTTTACAGCAAAGTGCAACTGTCTTATTCGATACTAGGGCAACCCATTCTTATATATCCAGGGCATTTGCCGAAAGGTTAGCAATATCTCCAGATGTACTCAGTGGCCAATTTCTGACAACACTTCCGTCAGGAGAAATTATGGCATCCACACATTGGCTCCGAGCAGTGCCAGTCATTATAGCAGACAGAGAGCTTTTTGGTGATCTGATAGTGCTAGATATGACTGACTACGACATCATCTTGGGAATGGACTTTCTGATCAAGTACGGTGCCTCTATAGAGTGCCATAAACAGAGAGTTGTATTCTAACCTGAAGCAGGAGTACAATTTGGGTACACCGGAGAACCAAAGAGAAAGGCTAAGAAGTTTCTCTCAGCTCTGAAAGCACAGAAACTATTGGATTCAGGATGTACGGGGTTCTTAGCGCATATAGTCAATACCAGTCAGAACAGGGACCAAAAGCTAGAAGAGGTCCGAGTTGTATGTGACTACCCAGCAGTTCTCCCTGAGGAGTTACCAGGCCTAAGACCAGACAGGGAGATTGAATTTGAGATAGAACTCATTCCCGGTACAAATCCCATCTCCAAACCACCCTATCGCATGACTCCAGCAGAACTGAAGGAACTTCAGGAGCAACTACAGGAGTTGCTTGACAAGGGCTTCATAAGCTCTAGTCACTCACTATGGGGAGCACCTGTATTGTTCGTGAAGAAGAAGGACGGGAGCATGCACCTGTGTATAGACTACCGAACACTAAACCAAGTCACGATTAAGAACAGGTATCCTCTTCCCAGGATAGATGACCTGTTCGATCAATTAAAGGGAGCAGCAGTGTTCTCTAAAATAGACCTCAGATCGGGATATCACCAAGTGAGAGTTAAAGAAGGTGATATACCAAAGATCGCTTTTAGGACCAGATACGGACATTATGAGTTCGTAGTCATGCTCTTTGGCGTGACGAATGCTCCAGCTACTTTCATGGACCTCATGAACAGAGTATTCAGGGAATGCTTAGATAAGTTTGTCATCGTGTTCATCGACGACATTCTTATTTATTCCAAAACTCAGGAAGAACATGCAGAGCATCTGAAGATAGTACTGCAGACCCTCCAGCAGAACCAGCTATACGCCAAGTTCATGAAATGCGAATTCTGGCTCGATCAAGTATCCTTTCTGGGTCACATCATCTCCAAGGATGGTATTATGGTAGACCCCAGTAAGATAGAAGCAGTGAGTAACTGGAAAAGACCTAAGAACGCCAGTGAAATCAGAAGCTTCCTAGGACTAGCAGGTTACTACAGAAAATTTGTAGAGGATTTCTCCAGGATAGCCTCCCCACTGACAGCTCTCACCAGGAAAAACAAAAAATTTCAGTGGACAGAGGACTGTGAGAACAATTTCATGGAGCTCAAAAGAAGATTGACTAGTGCACCCATTCTGACTCTGCCAGAAAACACAGACAGCTTTGATATTTACAGTGACGCCTCTAAATTGGGACTAGGAGCAGTACTGATGCAAGAAGGTAAGGTGATCGCCTATGCCTCCAGACAACTCAAGGACTATGAGAGGAACTACCCTACTCATGACCTTGAGCTTGCAGCAGTTGTGTTCGCCCTCAAAATTTGGAGATACTATTTGTATGGAGCTCAGTGCAGAGTATATACAGATCATCAGAGTCTGAAGTACTTCTTCACTCAGAAGGATCTGAATATGCGACAGCGCAGATGGCTCGAGCTGGTCAAAGACTATGACATAGACATCCTCTACCACCCAGGAAAGGCCAATAAGGTGGCAGACACACTTAGCAGGAAGTCCAGTACTACCTTATTATCCCTATCAGCCATGTCACCACCCCTACAAAAGGAGATTGCAGATTTCGGTCTCGAACTAATAGTGGGGCAACTCTCTACTATGACATTAGTATCTACCCTGCTTGGTGACATCCAGACAGCTCTGTTGGTGCAATTTCCAGTAGGTCAAGGTTGACCTAGTTGACCAAGCGTAAACCTTGGTCATGGTTTCAATGTTTGACAATACAGAAAGACATGTAGACATGAACAATGCAGGTGCAGTTGTCCATGCGGAGAGATACTGATCAGGGTCTGATCAGGTTGGATGAAGAAGAGTCAAGTAGGTCAAGGTTGACCGGATACTTGACTGGGGAGTCCTAACTGGGATGTTAGGCAGTTCGGATAAGTCCTGGTGAGTGAAGCCAGGCAGATGGATAAGTCCTGGTGAGTGAAACCAGGCAGTGGGAAAGTCCTGGTGAGTGAAGCTAGGCAGTTGGAAAGTCCTGGTGAGTGAAGCCAGGCAGATTGGAAATCCTGGTGAGTGAAGCCAGGTGAAAATCCTAGTGAGTGAAGCTAGGTGAAAGTCCTGGTGAGTGAAGCCGGGCAAGGAAAAATCCAGATTGATCAAGGATGATCGGACATCTGGTGTTGTGAAGGTCAAGTAGGTCAAGGGAGTGACCCGATACTTGGTGTAACGACCCGACTCCTGGGTACTAGGCTATGAGCCGGATCGCTACATTAACTGTTGAAGCTACTGTGCTGTACTGTGCGGAAACTGGGTAAAATAAAATTTCACTAACTGACTCTATTAAACTGACAACTGGTACACCCATGCTGTTATAAGAAAGGGTTCAAGACCTTTCCGGTTGGGGTATATGTACTAAGGAGGATACTTGACCTCCCATCTGGGCTAGAACTCAAAGCTGACTTCCCAGCTAGCTACTGTTCGATCCACGGATCGATCAAACTTGCCGCGATTTTGTGCCCTGCTGGATCGGTCTGCGGACCGATCCAGCTGTCGATCGGAAGACCGATCCGTGTGTCTGCCGCGATTACGTGCCTGGATCGGTGCGGACCGATCCGAGGTCGGATCGGAAGACCGATCAGTGTGCGATCGATGCAGATCCGCATCTGAAAGACGCCGAGATGGCCTGCGTTCGATCGTCGATCGGTCGGACGATCGATCATATCGGTCGATCGACCGATCCAGTCGAAGCGGATCGGTCGGCCGATCCACTGATTCGATCAGAGTTCCTGATTTCTGAACTTTCAGGCACTGGAACGTGCCACAACTCACAGACATAGGTTCTAGATACATGAAAAACATTCTAACATTAACCTACATGCGTCCCAAACTGGACAAACTGAATAGTGCATAGTTCTACTGGATTAAAACATTTAACAAGCTAAGGACTAAACCATAAGTAAACTAACAACGTAAATGCTGGAATTAAGCTGTTTAGACCCCTAGGGTCTTTATTCCAAACCCCTTGCACACACACACCTCCATAGCATTGTCCTCCAGCCTCCGCTAGTCCACTTTTCTTTTACCTGTATCTGCAGTATAAGAAAAGTAGTACCTGTAAGCTAAAGAGCTTAGTAAGAAACCATTTACCTCACAAAAACATGCAACGATGCATTTCATGACTTTTAAAACATGCTATTTGAAAACTGAACTGAGCATGGCAACATGACATGGCATACAAAAGCATAAACTGGAACTGAAACATGGCATAGCATATAGATTGAACATGCTTTAAACTGAACATGGCATACTTATAAACTAAGCATGAAACTGAACTAGTCATGCATATATCTAAATCTGTACATGAACTCAAATCATATAAACGGAACCTGAACTGAACAGAAAGCTCTACTCATTCATATTTAAACTATACTATAATATAAACTACACAGGCTTGCCTGAGACATATCTTACCCATAGTATAGGCTACTTGAGAGGGGTTCCTCAAATCGAATCTGAAGAGGTACTAGTACTCGAACCTAGGGACGGGAGTGATACACAGTATCCAAATCGCAGCTTGAAGTAAAATCCTCGGTTTTTATTACTTTGCTGTTCTAGGTTATCTGAACCTAGAGCTATGTTATCTGAACCTAGAGGCTACTGTGGGAGCCCACCCAATGGATATCTGATCCATATAGTTGTAATAACTGATAATAAACTGAGAAAAACGTTTCTGATATGTTTTACATGCTGTTAGGACGCCTACTGGTGCATCCTTCTGAACTAGGCATTCTACCGAATGCTTGGTGTGCACTGAGAGCACACCCTATAACTGAAAACTGTAAAACTACTAAACTAACGCCAAAACTAACAAGCGAGAGCAATTATACTGCAGGTGAGGGGTCTCTTACCTCCTGTTCGTAATTTCTTACGATTCTATTCGCTAGGATTCCGGTGGAGATGATCTTCTCGACGATCCGCTCACGTCTTCGCGTTCCTCTCGCGGAGAAGAACCTTTTTCGTGTTGGAATCGTCGTCGGAAGAAGTTCCCTTGGCCCTTGGGGCTTGGTGTGCCGTGCGTGAGGAAGAGGAGAAGGAGTCGGCGTGAGGGCTAGGGTGAGGATGAGTTGCCGAACCAACACAAAATAAACCATACCAACTTATGTTTTCCTATTTATACTAAATAATTAATTCGGCCAAACCAATTATAAATATAATTGTTTCCCTTTCCTTTCAGCACGGCCCTGCTGGGTTCAACTGGTTAGTAGCATTATCCCTTAAACCATAGGTTTCGGGTTCGATTCCCGCCTAAGCTATTTTGCGACTTATTTGTTTTTGCTACTTTCGGTACTCCAAAAATTATGTAAAAATATCCTAAAAATCTAGAGAAATCATAGGATATTTCTAAAATAAATTCGGGAATTTTTCGGGCTTTACAATCCCCCATACCTTAAAACAATTCTGGGTACTTCTGTCTCATGCTGGCCTCTGTCTCCCAAGTCGCCTCTGCTACTGTGTGATTTTGCCAGCTGACTTTGACTAATGGTACTTCCTTGTTCCGTAATTTCTTTACTGCTCGGTCTATTATCTGAATAGGCCGACTGTCATAGCTGAGATCATCACGGACCTGTACCAACTGGGGCTCAATCACCTGGGTGGCGTCTGGAATATGCTTCTTCAGCATGGAGACATGAAATACGTTGTGGACAACTGACATCTCCCGAGGTAGCTCTAGCTCATATGCTACCTTGCCCACTCTCTTCGTGATAAGGTATGGTCCCACATATCCGGGAGCTAGCTTGCCCTTCTTCCCAAAACGCATGACTCCTTCATAGGAGCTACTCGAGGAAAACTGTATCCCAATCGAAAACTCTAGGGGTCTGCGTCGTGTATCAAGATAGCTCTTCTGACGGCTCTGTGCTGTCTCTATCCTCTGGCGAATCTGCTATATGGCTGCTGTGGTATCTGCTATTAGATCCGTCCGAAGCTCTAGTTCCTTCTGCTCACCACTCTCATACCAGCAGATTGATCCGCACCTCCGCCCATAGAGTGCCTCATAAGGTGCCATGCCGATAGTGGCTCGATAGCTGTTGTTGTATGCAAATTGCTAGACTCGATATTTGCACCAACTTCCTTGAAATCTAGGGCACAAGCCGGAGCATATCTTCGAGTACCGATTTACTCGCTCCGTCCGACCATCCGTCTGAGGATGGAAGGTCATGTTGAATTTGGTGCCCATAGTTGACTGTACACACTTCCGAAGTGTGATGTAAATCTACTGTCTCTGTTCGATATAATGGTTCGTGGGACTCCATGCAGCTGACAATCTCCTTGAGATACAACCGAGCTAGTTGCTCCATGGAATAGGATATTCGATAGCTAAGAAGTGGGTGATTTAGTCAACCTGTCGACTATTACCCGATGGCATCAAAACCATTCGTGGTTGGGTAATCCCACTATGAAGTCCATAGAGATATCCTCTCACTTCCATTCTCGAATCTGATGGTGCAGAACTCCTCTGGTCGATGTTCGCCTTAACCCTCCGATTAGACAGATCTTGTCGACGATTGGCGATATCTCGCTTCATCCTGTGCCACCAAAATCGTTTCTTTAGATCCCGATACATTTTGGTGGAACCAGGATGCATCGCATAGGAGTCTGTGAGCCTCGTCTAGAATCTATTTTCGTAGTTCCTCTTGATGCCGGAATACAAAGTCTGCACCACAAGACACTACCCCACCGGACACTCAACTCTCCACTTTCCGATTCTCGCTAACCCTTGCTTGATTTTCGATATCCTGCTCCTGAGCTGTCTGGATATCATCAAGCAAGGTAGATGCTAAGGACATAGTGGAAAGCTGCCCGACTATAAGCTCGAGTATAAAAGCTGTAATCTCCTTCCTTAGGGGTGGTGACATAGCTGCTAAAGATAATAAGGTAGCACTGGACTTCCTGCTGAGTGCATCTGCTACCTTATTAGCTTTCCCTGGATGGTAGAGGATATCTATGTCATAATCCTTGACCAGCTCTAACCATCTGCGCTGTCGCATATTCAGATCCTTCTGAGTAAAGAAATACTTCAGACTTTGATGATCTGTATACACTCTACACTGAGCTCCGTACAAATAATGTCTCCAAATCTTGAGAGTGAACACCACCGCTGCAAGCTCAAGGTCGTGAGTAGGATAGTTCCTCTCATAATCCTTGAGTTGTCTGGAGGCATAGGCGATCACCTTGCCCTGCTGCATCAGTACTGCTCCTAATCCCAATTTAGAGGCGTCACTGTAGATGTCGAAGCTGTCTGTGGTTTCTGGTATAGCTAAAATAGGAGCACTGGTCAATCTCCGTTTTAGTTCGCTGAAGCTATTCTCGCAGTCCTCTGTCCACTGAAATTTCTTGTTCTTTCTAGTGAGAGCTGTCAATGGGGAGGCTATCCTGGAGAAGTCCTCTACAAATTTCCTGTAGTAGCCCGCTAATCCCAGAAAGCTTCTGATTTCACTGGCGTTCCTAGGTCTCTTCCAGTTACTTACTGCTTCTATCTTGCTGGGATCTACCATAACACCATCCTTGGAGATGATGTGACCGAGAAAGGCTACCTGGTCTAGCCAAAATTCACATTTCGTGAATTTGGCGTACAGCTGGTTCTGCTGAAGGATCTGCAAAACTGTCTTCAGATGCTCTGCATGGTCCTCCTGAGTGCCTGAATAGATAAGAATGTCATCGATGAACACGATGACAAACTTGTCTAAGTATTCTCTGAATACTCTGTTCATGAGGTCCATGAAAGTAGCTGGAGCATTTGTCACGCCGAAAGGCATGACTACGAACTCATAATGTCCGTATCTGGTCCTGAAAGCTGTTTTAGGTATATCACCTTTCTTGACTCTAACCTGGTGATATCCTGATCTAAGGTCAATTTTAGAGAACACTGTGGCTCCCTTTAGCTGATCAAACAGGTCATCTATCCTGGGAAGAGGGTACCTGTTTTTAATTGTGACCTGGTTCAAGGCACGGTAGTCTATGCATAGGCGCATGCTTCCATCCTTCTTCTTCACGAACCACACAGGTGCTCCCCATGGTGAGTGACTAGGGCGTATGAAACCCTTGTCAAGAAGCTCCTGTAATTGATCCTGAAGTTCCTTCAGTTCTGCTGGAGCCATGCAATACGGTGCCTTGGAAATTGGATTTGTGCCGGGAAAATTCAATCTCCCTGTCTGGTGCTAAGCCTGGTAGCTCTTCAGGGAAGACTGCTGGGTAGTCACAAACGACTCGAACCTCTGATAGCTGTTGGTTCTTGTCCTGGCTGGTGTTGACTACATTTGCTAAAAATCCCATGCATCCTGAATTCAATAGCTGCTGTGCTTTCAATGCTAAGAGAAACTTCCTGGCTTTTCTCTTTGGTTTTCCCATGTACTCAAACTGTACTCCTGCTTCAGGTTGGAATATGACCTTCTGTTTACGGCACTCTATAGAAGCGCCGTATCTAATCAGAAAATCCATTCCAGAGATGACATCGTAGTCAGTCATTTCTAGCACTATCAGATCATCAAAAAGTTCTCTGTCTGCTATAATGACTGGCACTGCTCTGAGCCAGTGCGTAGATGCCATAATATCTCCTGAGGGTAGTGTTGTCAGAAACTGACTATTGAGTACCTCTGGAGGTGTTGCTAATTTCTCGGCAAATGCCCTGGATACATAAGAGTGGGTTGCCCCAGTATCGAATAAGACAGTTGCATTATGCTGTAAAATGCTGATCTGACCTGTGACAACTGTCGAGGCATTTGCTACGTCCTCTCTAGTCAGTGAGAAAATCCTGGCATTCGGGATAGCTGTGGGGGCTTCTAATCTGCCCTGCCTGATCTGTGGACCATCTAAGGCAGCATACATCTGGTGTAGCTGTGCTGGCTGAGCTCCATACTGTATCGGCTGAGGCTGAGAAAGACTGTGCTTGTTCGGGCACCGCTTAGCCATGTGCCCTTTCTTTCCACATTCAAAACAACCTCGCGTACCCTTGCGGCAAACTCCTGGATGATGTTTCCCACAAGTAGCACACTTGGGATGTCTGGAATGTTTTCCAGCTGGTCCTCCTTTTGGGTCACTGCTTGCCTTACGTTTCCCCTTCCAGTTGGAGCTATGTCCCTGTTGTTTCTGCTGAGTACCTGAGCCAGCTTGTCCCTTGGGCTCTGTGAAAACCTGCTTCTGCTGGGTGATGCTGTGCTAATAGTGCTCGGTGATCAGAGCACTACTCACTAGCTCCTCTATGGTTTGTGGCCTATGAACGCCACCAGCCACATTCATTGCGATCTCTGGTCTAAGCATCTTCAGCATCAACCGTACTCGTTCCTTCTCTGAGCTGACTAGTTCCAACCTGTTGAATTTCTTCACGGCTTCTTGAATCGATAGGTTGCCCTGACGAAATTCTGTAAACTCGTCATAGTGTCGGTTCGTGACTTGCATGTGAAAGAATTCCTCGAAGAATTCTTTCTCGAAGTTGGCCCATGTCATCTGATTCATGGCCACTTCGATTTAATCCGCTCCCACCACATGCGTGCGTCTCTGTTAAACAGAAGGAGGCACACTTCACCTTTTCGTGCTCGCCGTCTAGAAGCTTCATCGTGCTTTCAGTGTTTTAAACCATGCTTGAGCATTCCATGGTTCGTTGGTGCACGAGAAGTTCTCGGGCTTAATTCTCCGCACCGGATAAGGTAAGCTTCTCTCTTAGCCCTTGCTAGCAGGCTGAGTTGGTACCACCTCTGTGATTACTGGAGTCGTGAGGTTCGGTTTTGGAGTGACTGTGGGAGTAGTCTGTTGGTTAGCCTTTAAGGAGGCTATCTCCTGCTGCTCAGCTAGCTGCGAGCCACTAGTCTTTGTAGAAGGTCCGGGAGGCACCGAATCGCCTCTTCTTGGGGCTCGCCAGCGATGCTTTCTTAGGACGCCCTCGTACATTTTACGAATAGCAGGACACAAATATATATAACTAGGCTATCATGTTATAGTTAACTACTGGTAACATGTTAAATACTATTACCGTAAACATGAATTAATTAACTACCAATATGAGAGCAAACATGAAAGCACATATAACTGATATGAAAGCGAAAACAAAACTGAGTGAGAGATGTTCTTACTTGGAAGTGTCACAATGTCGATGTGTGTGTAGGAAGTAAGGAATTTGCTCGATACCACTCTGTAACGACCCGACTCACGGGTACTAGGCTATGAGGATCGCTACATTTGAAGCTCCTTGTCAGCGGGTAAAATAAAATTTCACTAATCGACTCTATTAAACCGACAACCGGTACACCCATGCTGTTATAAGAAAGGGTTCAAGACCTTTCCGGTTGGGGTATATGTACTAAGGAGGATACTTGACCTCCCATCCGGCTAGAACTCAAAGCTTCCCGGCTAGCTACTGTTCGATCCACGGATCGATCAAACTTCTCGCGATTACATGCCTGGATCGGTCTGGACCGATCCGGAGGAATCGGATCGGAAGACCGATCCGGTGTGTCCGCCGCACCAGGCCTGCTTGGATCGGTGCGGACCGATCCGTGTGTCTCGATCGGTTCGCACCGATCCGTGCACTGAAACGCTGGGATGGCCTGCTTCGATGGTGGATCGGTCGGACGACGGATCGAGATAGCATCTGATGAGCATCTTGTATCCTGCAGATCGATCGGTGGCCGATCCAAGATCTCGATAGCGGATCGGTCGGCGACCGATCCAACTCGATATGAAATCGAGTTCTCGATTTCAGAACTTTCGCACCTGGGCGTGCCACAACTCACGACATAGGTTCTAGATACATGAAAAACATTCTAACATTAACCTACATGCGTCCCAAACTGGACAAACTGAATAGTGCATAGTTCTACTGGATTAAAACATTTAACAAGCTAAGGACTAAACCATAAGTAAACTAACAACGTAAATGCTGGAATTAAGCTGTTTAGACCCCTAGGATCTTTATTCCAAACCCCTTGCACACACACACCTCCATAGCATTGTCCTCCAGCCTCCGCTAGTCCACTTTTCTTTTACCTGTATCTGTAGTATAAGAAAAGTAGTACCTGTAAGCTAAAGAGCTTAGTAAGAAACCATCTACCTCACAAAAACATGCAACGATGCATTTCATGACTTTTAAAACATGCTATTTGAAAACTGAATATGGCAACATGGCATGGCATACAAAGCATAAACTGGAACTGAAACATGGCATAGCATATAGATTGAACATGCTTTAAACTGAACATGGCATACTTATAAACTAAGCATGAAACTGAACTAGTCATGCATATATCTAAATCTGTACATGAACTCAAATCATATAAACGGAACCTGAACTGAACTGAAAGCTAAATTAGTGTTCTCATCACTGGTTTCAAATTTGAAAACTATATATATAATAGATGAAAATACTAAACATGCTGCTGGGGCTACTGTGCGTGCATCCCTACGAGACCCGGGTTTCAAGTTCGAATCTAGCGGGGTTACTAGGTTATCTGAACCTAGGGACGATGTGGGTCCAACCCATGGATATCTGATCCAAATACAGTGCCAACTAAAAGTAATCTTTCTTGTTTTATTTTACTTTGCTGTTCTAGGTTATCTGAACCTAGAGCTAGGTTATCTGAACCTAGAGGCTACTGTGGGAGCCCACCCAATGGATATCTGATCCATATAGCTGTAATAACTGATAATAAACTGAGAAAAATGTTTCTGATACGTTTTACATGCTGTTAGGACGCCTACTGGTGCATCCTTCTGAACTAGGCATTCTACCGAATGCTTGGTGTGCACTGAGAGCACACCCTATAATTGAAAACTGTAAAACTACTAAACTAATGCCAAAACTAACAAGCGAGAGCAATTATACTGCAGGTGAGGGGTCTCTTACCTCCTGTTCGTAATTTCTTACGATTCTATTCGCTAGGATTCCGGTGGAGATGATCTTCTCGACGATCCGCTCGCGTCTTCGCGTTCCTCTCGCGGAGAAGAACCTTTTTCGTGTTGGAATCATCGCCGGAAGAAGTTCCCTTGGCCCTTGGGACTTGGTGTGCCGTGCGTGAGGAAGAGGAGAAGGAGGAGTCGGCGTGAGGGCTAGGGTGAGGATGAGTTGCCGAACCAACACAAAATAAACCAAACCAACTTATGTTTTCCTATTTATACTAAATAATTAATTCGGCCAAACCAATTATAAATATAATTGTTTCCCTTTCCTTTCAGCACGGCCCTGCTGGGTTCAACTGGTTACTAGCATTATCCCTTAAATCATAGGTCTCGGGTTCGATTCCCGCCTAAGCTATTTTGCGACTTATTTATTTTTGCTACTTCCGGTACCCCAAAAATTATGTAAAAATATCCTAAAAATCTAGAGAAATCATAGGATATTTCTAAAATAAATTCGGGAATTTTTCGGGCTTTACACTTGGCACGAAGAGAAAAGTCCAAGTGGGTCAAAGGGATTGACCGGACACTTGGTGGGGAGTCTTAGCAGGTCAAGGGAGTGACCGGATGCTAAGCATGATGTACCAACAGGTCAAGGTTGACTGGATGTTGGTGTGGGAGACTTGGGACTAGGTATTGGGAAAAACCAAGTTCTGGATCGATCTGGGGACCAATCCAGTGATAGGGCTGATCGGTCTGGTGACCGATCAGTAACCAAACAGAATGGTTCTGTGGATTATCTGATCGGTCTGAAGACCGATCAGGAAGCAAACAGAAGAAAAGAAGGAGAAAGGCTGATCGATCCAGGGACCGATCAGACTCCTCCTGGACCGATCAGCACATAGCCTGATCGGTCCAGGCTTAGCCTGATCGGTCCCCAAGACCGATAGGGACAGTGTGGACCGATCAGGTTGGAGCCTGATCGGTCCAGGACTAGCCGTTGTGAGTGACAACGGCTAGATCTCGGTCTTCTGTGTCTTCTTCTGCCTTCACAGGTTTGCAGGTTCAGCTATATAAAGAGTCGAGCGACTCTACAGGCTGTCTCTCTTGCTTCTGCAAGTTCTTCCAGGTTTCTACTGCTGTGATTTGAGCTTTACTGAGCTCGCTTCTGCTTGAAGCTTCGTGTGAGCTTCATCGGCTGGTTCCTGCTATTGTAGGCGTCGCTTGAAGCTGCTGCTTCATCCAGTCGAAGAGAAGGCAAGTAAGTGAAGGTTTTACAGTTGTATTGTATTTTGCTTCTTGCTGTACTTGTACTCCTTCTTGCTGTTGTAAGTTTTTGTGACGAGGTTTCTCCACCCATAAGGAGTTTATATTAGCCGGTTTTCCGGGGACTCATCCACCGACGGATTGATAGGCTTCGTCCACCTTACGGACACGCCGAGGAGTTGGAGTATCATCTCCGAACCTCGTTACATCTTCATGTTGAGGTTTGCTTCTCCTTTTTCGTTTCTATTTGTTATTTCCGCTGCACTAACCTTGATTTGTAGAAAGAAACGAACGTTTTGAGGTCGGCTATTCACACCCCCCCTCTCTAGCCGCAATCCATCGATCCTAACAAGTGGTATCAGAGCAAGGTTGCTCTTCGACGGATTAACACCCGAGGGAGCACAAGCTAGAGATGGATCAACTCGGAGAAGACATCACCATTCCACCTTTCTATGACCGCGACGACTTCGCGTATTTGAAGGTAAGAATGAGGTATTTTCTTATGACTAACCTTGAAAATTGGAGTTGTGTTCAATTAGGTTTCAAGCCTCCAATGGATAAGGAAGGAAAACCACTCGAGAAGAAGAAGTGGACAAGGGAACAAGTCCACCAATCCCTAGTCAACGATGAAGTATTGAAAATTTTTGAATTTTCTTTACCTAATGATGTTTTGTGTAGGATAGGTGGGTATAACGATGCCAAGGAGTTGTGGAACAACTTGGCAAAGTTCCATGAGGAGAACTCCACTTCAAGTCATGAAGAGGAGTCAAGTGAGCCAAGTAGCTCACTTCATGGAGGAATGGATTTAGAAGTTGAGGGCCACTCAACATCTAAAGAAGAAGAGGAGGAGAGTTCTTCTTCAAGTTCAGAGCAAGAAGAAGAAGCTTCTACCTCTGGAAGGGATGAAGGAGAGAGCGTTCATCCATCCTCAACTCTAGGTAACTCAAGCCATTTAGTTTCTAGCAAATTACACATAATGTGCTTTGAGTGTAGGGAATTTGGACATTACAAGAGTAAATGTCCAAAGAGGGTTAGAAAGACTCCACCGGCGCCAAAGGTCAAGGAAGCCGGAGTCCCAACACGCAAGGGCAAGGAGCACGTGGTGTGCTTCCAATGCAAGCGAAGGGGACACTATAGGAGTCAATGTCCGAGGGGGAGGCAACCTCATAAGGACAAAAGACCGAGCACGTCAATAGGGGGAGCGAAGGCAAACCCTAAGGTAACATTTAAGTCTCACTCTTGCAATAAGACACATGCTTGTAGTTTTGTTGCAATTGTTAATAATGATAAGCATGTTAACTTTAGGAACCAATATATGTGCTTAGGTGCTAAACATGTTAGCCTAGGTAAGGACAACACTAGAAATGTCAATCCTAGGATTAACTCATCTAAGGTTAGGGAGAACCTAGGTAGAAATCCCAAATCAACTAGACACATGCCTAGGAATACCTCAAAGAAAAAGGATAAATTAAAGCTTGAGGTATTAGAGAAAGAAAATCAAGTCTTGAGGTCAAGACTTGACTCTCTAGAAAAGGCTCTTGAGGATTTGACTATAGGGTCTAAGGGGCAAAAACCAAAGCCCAAGGACATGAAAGGTTTGGGTCACAAACCTAAGTCCCAAGTGGTCAAGCCCACTTATCACAATGTTCCATTAGATTATGGAACAAAATCTAGGGCAAGGAAGACCATCACCAAGGTCACAAGGGGAGTCACCCCTAGAGTTGATCTTGATGAGTCCCAAATGACCAAGGCTTCAAAGCCTAGGAGGGTCATTAGGAGGGTTGCTAGGGAAGTCATCTCTAGTGAATATTTAGTGAACCCAATGAGCTCCAATAGGTATTGGGTTCCTAGGAGCGTGATTTCATCACGCTAGATTAGTTAGGGTGTGCCAACCTTACTTGAATAGGTAGTTAACCTAATCATGGCAAAAGGTGGCACTTTAGGATTTTTCAAGGTATAATCAAGCCTTGAAAATGAAATTAAGAATTGTTCCTAAGGTGATTAGAATGTGCCAATCAAATTTGAGGAGTTTTCTAGAGTCAATCTAATTGGCACATAGTGATCTAAAAATCTTTGGTATAAGATGCTAGGTCTATTACACTTAGGAACATAGAACCTATGACAAAATGATCAAAATTATCAAAAATGGCAACTAAGGCTAGAATTAGGTATTTTCTATACCTTTATGTGCTATTTGCCATATATTGTTTGCCATATGCCATGTCATGACATCATATTTATTTTATGATCATTTAAAATGACATGATAATGCTTAGGTTAGTTAAATGTCATGCTTTATTTAAGTTTCATACTTTATGCCATGACATCATGACATTGGCACATGTTTCCATTTATGATACAATTATATGCCATGTCATCATCTTGTGCATTAATGATCAATGAAATTGATTTAAGGACTAAAACACAATTTGATATGGAGATCAAATTGTTATTTAGAAAAATGCATGAGAACTTAGATTAAGCTAACCTAAACCCATATCTCACATCAAAATTGACTTGGATGTGTTTGATACACCTTAGATGTGTGTGAGATATTAGGATCATGAGTTAGGATCAAGGTGCATAGTTCTTGTACCTAAATGAGCCTAATTCTAATTGGGGATCATAGGGAAAGCTTGTGTACAAGTCATGTACATTTAGCCCTAAGATTGTGGTCCCAAATTAAAGGGCTTAAAATCATTTTAAAATTGATTTGAAAAACCTTGATGAAGCTTTTCTAGTGATAGCATTCATCATTGAACAAGTGATACAAAGAGTGATTAACTTTGAGCCATTTCAAAGACTTTTGAACTTTGTATCAAGATTTGAAAATGGAAGTTATTTTCATAGAAAACTATTTTTTCATGATAGTATATGTTATGAGGAATGTATCCTCAAAATTTCACAATTTTTCAAATTTTCTGTGATTTTCTAGAGGTTTCTGAATTTCGGGAAGGAAAAATTCAGAAATCTGTCCATCAGTGTCTAGATCGGTCACTGGACCGATCCAGGGCTTTCCTGATCGTTCATTGGACCGATCCAGAGGAAGCCTGATTGGTCTGGTGACCGATCAGGGCGTGCCAACTTGCTGAAATTCGACTGGTTGTCTGAAATTTCAGCTCGGGAATTGGTGTTTTAGAGTTCTAAAGGTTTGAAACTCTCCAAGACATTGTTGATGCAATGGTCAAGGGGGAGTTGACTTTTAGGGGGAGTTTTACCTATTGGTCAAGGGGAGTTGACCTTTAGGGGGAGTTGTCATGAGTGATATGGGATTGTCACTAAATTGACTATTGACATTAGTACCAAGGGGGAAATTAAAGGTTTCAATGAAAGGTATGGGACTTTCATTATGAAGAAACTCTTGACCTTGATTCACTCTTTTTGACGTGTGTCAAAAAGGGGGAGAATGGAGAATGTCTAGAGAATGTTCAAGGAAGAACATTGGAGTTAGTGGGAGAGTTTGTTGATCACAACGAGTGAAGTTGTGAACAACGATAACTTACTCTTCAGGGGGAGAGTTTGTTGATGTGTGCCAATAGGGGGAGAATGAAGGGTTTAAGTTAGGCCTTCATTATCTAAGAAGGAGGTTGCCTTCTTAGAAGGAGAATGTAAGGTTGTAACTTATGTTTCATTACCTAGTGGCATGAAGAAAGTTGAGGCTATTGGATTAGCCTAACTTAAAGGTATTGTCAAACATCAAAAATGGGGAGATTGTTGGTGCAATTTCCAGTAGGTCAAGGTTGACCTAGTTGACCAAGCGTAAACTTTGGTCATGGTTTCGATGTTTGACAATACAGAAAGACATGTAGACATGGACAATGCAGGTACAGTTGTCCATGCGGAGAGATACTGATCAGGGTTTGATCAGGTTGGATAAAGAAGAGTCAAGTAGGTCAAGATTGACCGGATACTTGACTGGGGAGTCCTAACTGGGATGTTAGGCAGTTCGGATAAGTCCTGGTGAGTGAAGCCAGACAGATGGATAAGTCCTGGTGAGTGAAGCCAGGCAGTGGGAAAGTCCTGGTGAGTGAAGCCAGGCAGTTGTGAAAACCCTAGTGAGTGAAGCTAGGTGAAAGTCCTGGTGAGTGAAGCCAGGCAGTGGGAAAGTCCTGGCGAGTGAAGCCAGGCAGTTGGAAAGTCCTGGTGAGTGAAGCCGGGCAGATTGGAAATCCTGGTGAGTGAAGCCAGGTGAAAATCCTAGTGAGTGAAGCTAGGTGAAAGTCCTGGTGAGTGAAGCCGGGCAAGGAAAAATCTAGATTGATCAAGGATGATCGGACATCTGGTGTTGTGAAGGTCAAGTAGGTCAAGGGAGTGACCCGATACTTGGCACGAAGAGAAAAGTCCAAGTGGGTCAAAGGGATTGACCGGACACTTGGTGGGGAGTCTTAGCAGGTCAAGGGAGTGACCGGATGCTAAGCATGATGTACCAACAGGTCAAGGTTGACCGGATGTTGGTGTGGGAGACTTGGGACTTGGTATTGGGAAAAACCAAGCTCTGGATCGATCTGGGGACCGATCCAGTGATAGGGCTGATCGGTCTGGTGACCGATCAGTAACCAAACAGAATGGTTCTGTGGATTATCTGATCGGTCTGAAGACCGATCAGGAAGCAAACAGAAGAGAAGAAGGAGAAAGGTTGATCGGTCCAGGGACCGATCAGACTCCTCCTGGACCGATCAGCACATAGCCTGATCGGTCCAGGCTTAGCCTGATCGGTCCCCAAGACCGATCAGGGACAGTGTGGACCGATCAGGTTGGAGCCTGATCGGTCCAGGACTAGCCGTTGTGAGTGACAACGGCTAGATCTCGGTCTTCTGTGTCTTCTTCTGCCTTCACAGGTTTGCAGGTTCAGCTATATAAAGAGTCGAGCGACTCTACAGGCTGTCTCTCTTGCTTCTGCAAGTTCTTCCAGGTTTCTACTGTTGTGATTTGAGCTTTGCTGAGCTCGCTTCTGCTTGAAGCTTCGTGTGAGCTTCATCGGCTGGTTCCTGCTGTTGTAGGCGTCGCTTGAAGCTGCTGCTTCATCCAGTCGAAGAGAAGGCAAGTAAGCGAAGGTTTTACAGTTGTATTGTATTTTGCTTCTTGCTGTACTTGTACTCCTTCTTGCTATTGTAAGTTTTTGTGGCGAGGTTTCTCCACCCATAAGGAGTTTATATTAGCCGATTTTCCGGTGACTCATCCACCGACGGATTGATAGGCTTCGTCCACCTTACGGACACGCCGAGGAGTAGAAGTATCATCTCCGAACCTCGTTACATCTTCGTGTTGAGGTTTGCTTCTCCTTTTTCGTTTCTATTTGTTATTTCCGCTGCACTAACCTTGATTTGTAGAAAGAAACGAAGAATTTGAGGTCGGCTATTCACACCCCCCCTCTCTAGCCGCAATCCATCGATCCTAACAAGCTCAAGATCAGGACCCTGAAATTCATAAAATCAGGCAAGGGTTAGCAGAATCAGAAAGCGGAGAGTTCAGAGTGTCCGATAGAGGGGTAGTGTATTTTGGTGATAGATTATGTGTTCCAGATCAGGAGGAACTACGAAGGAAGATCCTAGACAAGGCTCATAGGACTCCTTATGCGATGCATCCTGGCTCCACTAAAATGTACCAAGACCTGAAGAAACGTTTTTGGTGGCCTGGGATGAAAAGAGACATCGCCAGGTATGTTAGTACCTGCCTGACCTGTCAGAGGGTCAAAGCAGAACACCAGAGACCAGGAGGAGTTCTGCAGCCTATTCAGATTCAAGAATGGAAGTGGGAGGATATTTCCATGGATTTCATAGTGGGATTACCCAGAACCACGAATGGTTTTGATGCCATCTGGGTAATAGTCGACAGATTGACTAAATCAACTCACTTCTTAGCTATCAGGATATCCTACTCCATGGAACAGCTGGCCCAGTTGTATCTCAAGGAGATTGTCAGACTGCATGGAGTCCCACGGACCATCATTTCAGACAGAGACAGTAGATTCACATCACACTTCTGGGAGTGTGTACAGTTAGCATTGGGCACCAAGTTAAAATTTAGCATAGCTTTCCATCCTCAAATAGATGGTCAGATGGAGCGAGTAACTCAGGTACTCGAAGATATGCTCCGAGCATGTGCCCTAAACTTCAAGGGAAGTTGGTGCAAATATCTGAGTTTAGCAGAATTTACATACAACAATAGCTATCAGGCCACTATCAGCATGGCACCTTATGAGGCTCTCTACGGGCGGAAGTGTAGATCTCCAATCTGTTGGTATGAAAGTGGTGAACAGAAAGAACTAGAACTTCAGACAGATCTAGTAGCAGATACTACAGCAGCTATACAGCAGATCCGCCAGAGGATAGAGACAGCTCAGAGCCGCCAGAAAAGCTATGCTGATACACGACGCAGGCCCTTAGAGTTTTCAGTTGGGGATACAGTATTTCTCAGAGTAGCTCCCATGAAGGGAGTAATGCGTTTTGGGAAAAAGGGCAAACTGAGTCTCAGATATGTGGGACCATACCTTATCACTAGAAGAGTAGGCCAGGTAGCATATGAGCTAGAGCTACCCCAGGAAATGTCAGCTATCCACAACATATTTCATGTCTCTATGCTGAAGAAGCATGTCCCAGATGCCACCCAGGTGATTGAGCCCCAGTCGGTACAAGTCCGCGAAGACCTCAGCTATGACAGTCGGCCTATTCAGATAATAGACCGAGCAGTTAAGAAATTACGGAACAAGGAGGTACCCTTAGTAAAAGTCATTTGGCAAAATCACACAACAGAAGAGGCAACTTGGGAGACAGAAGCGAGTATGAGGCAGAAGTACCCAGAGTTATTCTAAGTTTGAGGATGAACTTTTTATAAGGTATGGGGGATTGTAACGCCCGAAAATTCTTAAATTAATTTTAGAAATATTCTATGATTTTTCTGAAATTTTAGAATATTTTTATGGAATTTTTAGAATAGTCGAAGTAGCAAAAACATAAAACAGCTTAAGCGGGGATCGAACTCGAGACCTAGCGAACGCTATGCCTTATAGGGTGACTTAGTAACCAGGAGACCCCAGCAGGGGTGTGCTGAAAGAAGAGAGGAACAATTATATTTATGATGGAGTTGGAGTGAAATTATCACTTAATATAAATAAGGAACTTTAGTGGGGATTGTTATTTTCCAAACGACAAATCTCTTCTCCCTCAAACCCTCACCGCCGACCCCTCTCTCTCCAAAACCTCTCGGCGCCCAAGCTCAAGAAGACCTAGGGTTTCCTCCCTAAGGTCGAAGGAGCACCCTCCAGCGACGACTCCGGCATGAGGACGCTCCTCTCCGCGAGAAGAAAGCATAGACGCAAGAAGATAGTCGAGGAGATCTCTTCTTCGGAAAAGCCTAGCGATTGGATTGTAAGGAAAATTAGCGCAGGAAGTAAGAAACCCCACACCTGCAGTATAAGTAGCTATTCGTATGTTTTTATGCATTAGTTTAGTCATATACAGATTTTCAGTACGTAGGGTGTGTTCTAGTGCACACCAAGTGTTTGATAAAATGTTTAGCTCAGTAAAATGCCACAATAGGCATTTTAATAGCTCAGTAAATGCAGTAGAAGCATTTAAAATAGCATATTTAGTCTTTCTCCAGCTTATATGGGACTACGGTCCAATGGGTGGGCTCCCATAGTCGCCTCTAGGTTCAGATAACCTAGCTCTAGGTTCAGATAACCTAGTAAAAGCAAGATAAATTAATTAGCTTATGATCCAGTATTTTAGTTTTATCAGTGGTACTGTACTGGACTAGATGTCCTTGGGTTGGGCTCCCATAGTCGTCCATAGGTTTAGATAACCTAGTAAACCCTACTAGATTCGGGATTTGCTACCTCGGGTCTAGTTAGGGATGCGCGCATAGCAAGTACAGTTGCCGGGCCCATCAACAGCATGATTAGTATTTTCATCTATTTATGATAAATGGCTTTTAAAAACTCACAATCAGTTATGTGAACATGATTTAAATTCAGTATTAGCTTAGTTCAGTTCAGCTCAGTTTATGTTCCAGTTTAGCTCTTTCTTAATGATATTCCATGATTAGTTTTGATGACATGTTTTAGTATTCATGTTAGTAATTTTAGTATGTCATGCTTTAACATGTTCAGCATATGTTTTAAATAGCATTCTTTAAAAAAAAGCATGTTTTCATCGTGTGCATGTTTTTGTGAGGTAGATGGTTTCTTACTAAGCTCCCAAGCTTACACATACTTCCTTTCCTTATACTGCAGATAAAGGTAAAGGAAAGATGGATTAGCGAAGGCTGGAGGACAATGTGATGAAGATGTGTGTGACAGGAACTTGGAATAAAGATGCTTGGGAACTAGCAAACCTGAATATTTAGCATTTCTGAATTTGATTATTTTCTATACTTTAGCATGTTTAAGTAGTATGAACGGTGAAGTATGCACTAAGTTTGATATTAGATAGCAAACTATGAGTAGTGATATGCCTAGTAGTTCACTTTATGCTTATCGAGTTGATATATGTGATTTGTGCACGAAACAGTGCTGAAATCAGAGCTCAACTGCAAAATCAGAAACCCCAATCGATCAGCCGATCGATCGGAGGTCCTTCAATCGATCAGCTGATCGATTGGGGAGCTCACTTTCGCCAACAGTAAGCTTCTGGATCGATCAGCCAATCGATCCGGTAGCGTTCCGTCGCGAACAGAGAGTTAATGGATCGATCAACCGATCGATCGAGGAATTAGCTCTCGCGAACAGAGAGCTTTGGAATCGATCACTGGATCGATTGGCAAGTTTGGATCGATCAGCCGATCGATCCAGAATTTACCCCGTGCACAGTAGCAAGCTGAATCGATCAGACCACTCCAATCGATCCAACGATCGATTGGGAGGCCTGATAACAGCTGGAGACCCCTCATTTCAGCCCTTGATCATATGTGAAGCCTAGATGACCTCCTTTAGCATAGGAACAACATTCAAGATGTAGTTTAAACATGAATTTCAGATCTAATAGCAATTAGCAGAAGAAATTGTATTAGTTAGCAAAATTTTTAATTAACGCAGTTTTCCGCACACTAAGAATAGTTAGCAACAGTATAATGTAACCCCCGGCCTTACAGCTTAGTTAGTAGGAGGCGGGTCGTTACAAAACATGATCTTTATCTAAGCATGCATTACAATCTAACCGTATAAGTAAAATCTTTAAAAACATAACAAAAATAAACTATCATGTGATTGATTCATATAATACTAATTTAATCATTTTATTTAGACATGTTAAACTATCTAAAAAATATATATTAGATCATTTAAGAAAAATCTAAATAAAACTATTAACACATGCATCAATATACACATGAATTAATGTACAAGTATAAACATACATTCTAAACAACCTGTGTTTGGGGATGACTCCAACTATTCCGATTGTAGCGAAATAACTCTTCATTGTTATCACAAGTTCATACTTGCTTCGTCTAATCTGGTCCACGATCGGAGTCCTCTTTCCAACACTTGATCGCACTAGAGATCAAGTGATGTTTTTCATCGAGACGGTCAAAACGTCTTCCTCGAAGATGAGAAAGGGGCTACCCAATTATCCCTTTGCAAGGGGTTGTCTAATAGCCCTTAACAAGGGGCTATGCCTTCTAAAATTCTGCAAGAAGGTGGGTGGCTATGATGATTCTCGAAGAGGAGAAGTAACAACAAGGAGATGACACTTTTCGATGGAAGAAAAGGGAGAAGATCTCTATCTTCTTTATTTTAGAAGATGCTGCCAAAATCCTCCAAATAGATTAGAGGATATGGCTACCGAAACTCCAAATAAAGGAAGAAGAAGCTTGCTGTCCGAAATTTAGCAAGCTCTCAAAATGTTGCTGCCAAAAAATCCTTTCTCCAAAAATGAAGTCGTAGTTTTCATCAGGAGCTTCACAAGAGAGATTTCTTCTCTAATAGTTTCAAAGAGCAAGAAGGTGCCCCCAGGGCGTAGCATAGACGGTGAGTGCATGACATCTCTGGCGTAATGGCCAGTAGTCGATTATCAGGAACTGACGACCTGGGGTTTACCCTACCATGTGCCTGACACCTGTATACCTGCATGTACCTCCCTCTATATTCGTGGGACCGGTACTAAGGGGACCGTTAATGTAACGGATCTATATTTTTTTCAAAGAACAAGAAGAAAAGAAAAAAACATGGAGTGAGTGGAAGAGTGTGTGGGGAAAGTGGATTAGTGGAGAACATGTGCTCCATTATTTCCAAAACATGGAGGTTAAGGGAAAAAGAAAAAATAAATTTTCTTTTCCATTTCATGTCACTTTGAGTTTTTTTATTTTCTCCATGATGCAATTTAATTGTAATTGCATTTCCTCTCGGGCTCGAACTTTCAAGGCTCATTATCTCTTCTATCTTGTCCTATTGAATTTTTAGAACTTTTCTAGAACCTAATAATATGAGTCCATTGTAATCATATAAACGATCTAATATCGTTGATACGATAAACACATTTGCTCGCTATTACAATAATATAAATTTAATTTATAGACTTTGTGTGGAACTCTTCCACTCACCTTATTTCTATTGATTGGAAATCAATCTAATATTTGATGATATCAAACTTTATTTGTCAATTCACTGTTTGATCATATCAAACTTTATTCACCAAATTCAACTCCTTGAAATTGACTTTCTCAATGGAAAATAAGGAAACCAATACTTGTGTGACCCTCAATAGTTCAAGGATACACCTATCCGTGGGTTCACAACTCTTTGTGATTCAGGACTATAGTTGTCCTTTATTTGGGCATACCCTTAATAACCCCATCTTATGATTAACTCTTTAATTATAAGACGCCATAACTAATTCTGATTAACACCCAAAGAATCATGGTAAAAGCGTCTAATAGTATCGCCCTATGATTCCCTAGGTATCACTGAATAGTGCCTGCAAGAACCAATCTATTATGGTTAATGTACAATCCGGTCCTTTCATTTCATGTATCCTAGTCGAATCTACAACCATTAGTACATCAAGAATTGTATATTGATTCGACAACCATGTGATATATCTTATAGTGATATATTGTATGTGTAATTAGGAAACTCCTTTCCTAAAGTACATCTTATAGCTCTGATCAGAGACTTTATACACTATAAAATAATATATTACATAGGATATCCATACCTGTGGGTGTGTGGTGCATCCTCGACTACAATACACTGACTCTTATATGTTTTGTTACTACACCCAATCTCACCACCTGATGGCCCTAATAGAGTCGGTAAATGAGTCAAAATGCAACCCCAGTATATAGAGTCTCAGTGTTGTCCTGGGTTATAAGGACTACTAGTGTACAACCATAACCAAAGACTTATCCACTCGATAAATGATTACCACTTGGAAAGTTTGTGTGAGGGATGTTCGATAAACTCATCATATGATCACCCATTTGTATGTTTGAATATCTCTATATCCTTACCAATGAAACATGGTACACGACATCATAGATGTCAGTCTCTAACTTAAGCAGTCTTTTATCCTTGTTTATTAGGTGACCCAATTGACTAGGAACAAATTTAGAATATACAGTGAATATTGATTTATTTCATGATGACCACCATATGTACCACCACATCTAACTATAATATATTCAAGGACTTTATCTATGCATATAGCATGGGTATAAAGATAAAGTAATGTCAAACTGAATTGAATTATATTAAAATAAAGGTTGTTTATTTACAAGAGTCAATAAAGCCCTAGACAATAGTTGGCTTTACAGGGCACCTACTCTAACATGAAGCCTTCGACGACTCCTACTCCAAGACTCAAATCCTGTGGACCTATCGATGGATAATTCACTAAAATACCCTTTCCGATACCTTTGGAAAATGGAATCAAGTACATAGAAAGATGGAACAATTGCAACACACTGCACTTGTCCTTTTGCAAATAATTAAGTACACAAATTACAAGTCTATTACCCAACACCTTCGAAGATTGTTAGATTAGGCTCGGTGTTAGTTGGCTCCTCGATAGTAGTCGAGCGCAACATCGTCGTAGTAGAGTCACAGCAGGAAGATGGAGCAGTCAAAACCTCAAATGAACACGTAGAAGCTTGTATGGAAGTTGTTATAGAAGTTAGATTGAGAAGCCCTTATAAAGGCTGTGGAATGCGCCTTCAAAGGCCTTGAAGGGGCCTCCAACACGACAAATTTGATCCTGAACAAACTGCCTCGTATCCATGACGAGGTCTGATTCTTATCTTGTGGAAGGCGTCTTCCATACATTGAAGGCACCTTCTATGAACAGTGCCAAGATGTCTTCCACTGCTTGAAGGCACCTTCCATCCCCTGGAAGGCACCTCGGGTACTATTCACCTGAGACTTTTTGTGCTCTTCTTGCCTTGTAAAATATGTTAGTCCCATAGACTAAATAATAACTTGCAAGACAAGTGTTAGCATAATGATACTGAGTAGTAATTAGACTCTATCTCTCCTGAGACCATGATCTAGTCAAGGTCTCAGTTTAGGGATCTAAAATGGACCTAAACTAGACTAACACCTACTATCCCGTAATAGGGGTGCGTCCTCACTGAGTCACTCTCCTCCAGTGACTTACCTTCACTTACCAATTTGCAGTCGGTTGACTAGCTTCACGATCCACCAGGTCTTCATGCCAGTTTTTAGGTCTACAGACCCAACTAAACTCCTCCTGATTGTCCACCGAACTTCCTGCCATATATCAGGTCAGCTCGTTGACCTATCTGGACTTCGCACCATCTATCTGTCCTACAGATCTAGCTAGATTTAAGCCTAGTGTCTGATCCTCCACACGCGTCAAATCATGCACGCTTGGTAAAACACTTAGATCACAAAGACACTTAACTTAACTCACTTGTTATGCATCAAAATCTGAGTTAAACTGTTAGTGCAAATCACACCAACAATCTCTCCTTTTTGATGCAATAACCTTGATTAAAGTTAGGAAAAGATATACAGAAATGAAATAGTAATAGAATGACTCAAGAGAATAAAAGTGTTGAGTAATTGTAATTTCTGTCTTCTCTTGGTTTTTTTAGGATTAATATTTTCAAGATTAGTTTATCTTTTGTTAACCCTTACCCTCTCCCTTTGGAATTTATCAAAAAAATATGCAAAGGAATTAAAACAAAAATGTAGAGTAAGCATGGGAGGTAGGCATGAAAAAAATTGACAAGGAATGTAGTATATTTCAGACTTAGGGAGAGATTTTGAATAAAAAGTACTAAGTCAAAAGATTGTAAGTCAAAAATATTTTTTCTAATATTTTTTTTGAGTAAGGGTAATTTAAATTTTTTAAAATAGTAGGTTACAAAGGACTTTTTAAAGTAATTTTCAAAAAAAATCTTTAAAGAGATTACTAAGTAAAAAAATTTACAAGAATAAGAAGAAATTTTCTAAAATAATTTGCAGAGTGATACAATAATTTTCAAAGTATTTTGTAAAATATTTTTGCAAGACATTTTCAAATAAACCACCAAAGAAATTATTTTCAAAGTAATTACCAAAAGTTTTGTAAATGGTTTTAAATGTTTGAAGATGAAATTGTGCACAAACATTCAAGGTAATTATTAAGTGTTGCAAAGCAGTTTTCAAGGTTTCATTTTTAGTACAACTTTTGAAAGTGAATTTTTTAAAACAACTTAAAAAATTTTTCAAACCATTTAATTAAATTCATTTTGAAAACAGAATATATTTTTTAAAAAAAATGAAGAAGAGGAAAAATTTTAAGATGAAAAAAAAATTGAAAGTATTTTTCACAATATTTTCCCTTGAACCTGATATTATTTAAGGAAAGTATTTATCTAGAAATTATCCTTAAATATCTAACCGTTAGTTACTAATTGACTATCAGAAAATAGCAGTGTTCACTTGGTTAGTCAAGTTAAGTACATATATCCAATTAGTATTTGGCTAAGATGGATTACTTAACCTAATTACTATAATTTAGTATTTCTTGCCCAGACTTGCATTGATGCACGGATATAAGCATCGTAAGCCCAGGCAATGGGCCTACGCATCTCACGCCGTTCTAAGTTTGTGAATATACAATCAAGGTAAACCTAGTGTGTTTGTGAGATGCTCAAGTCCTAGATCAATAGGTGCATGTTTTCTATGGATATGATCTAGACTAAGGCTAAAGTTAATTTTGAAAGTCTAAGGAAATGAGAATTTTAAAAAATAAATGTAAAAATGTTTCCTTAGATTTTGCAAACCCTTTTGAACAGTAGCGGTCCTAGTCTATGAAATACATTCCTAATTGTCGACATAAGTTGTTAAATTCACTTTCAGGGAGTGGTTTGGTAAATATATCAGCTATGTTAGACTTCGACTCAATGTAATTGAGTTCAATATCTCTGTTAGTGACATGATCCCTGATAAAGTGGTGTTTAATTTTAATGTATTTAGTTCTGGAATGGTGCACTAGATTTTTTGTTAGATTGATTGGACTAATATTATCAATTAACACTTTTATGTTTTTAAAGTTTAGATTAAAGTCTTTTAGGGTGTGCATCATCCATAGAAGTTGTACAACACATTTTCTTATTGCTATATATTCAACCTCAGTAGTAGATAAAGTAACATAATGCTGCTTTCTACTAAACCAGCTAACAAGTGATGATCCAAGTAGTTGACAACCACCACTTGTACTTTTTCTATCTAGTTTACATCTGGCATAATCTGAGTCAGAGTATCTTATAAGTTCAAAATTGGCCATTCTAGGGTACCACATTCTTACGTTGGGTGTACCTTTTAAGTATCAAAAGATTCTTTTAACATTAACCAAGTGTGATTCTTTGGCACAAGTTTGGTACCTAGCACACATACTAACTGTAAATAAAATATTTGGTCGACTGGCAGTTAGATACAGTAGGTTTCCTATGACACTTCTGTAATATTTGAGGTCTATAGATTTTCCATTTATGTCACTGTCTAGGTTTACATTAGAGGCCATTGGAGTCTTAATGTCGTTGGAGTTTTCCATTCCAAACTTCTTAAGTAATTCAAGTGTATATTTTTGTTGATAAACATATTTTCCTTCATTTGTTTGATTTGTAGACTTAGGAAGAATGTTAGTTGTCCTACTAGACTTATTTCAAATTCTTGCTCCATTAATATTATGAATTTTTGTAGAAGTTTTGAATTAGTTGATCCAAATATTATATCATCTACATAGACTTGAGCTATAAAGAAATCTTGATTAATTATTTTTACGAAGAGAGTTGGGTCTACTTGACCTTGTTTGAAATCTTTTGAGATTAAGTATATGGAAGTTTGAAACCTTTCATACTAAGCTCTGGAAGTATGTTTCAAATCATATAGGGATTTCTTTAATTTGAACACATAATTAGGGTGTTCTAAGTTCTCAAACCCTGGGGGTTAACCTATATATACCTCTTCTTTAATTAGTCCATTTAGAAAGATCGATTTTACATCCATTTGATATAATTTAAAACCCTTATGTGCTGCATAGCTTAATAACATTCTAATTAATTCTAGTCTGGCAATGGGGTTTCATTGTAGTCAAGTCCCTCAATTTGGCTAAATTCTTTTGCTACTAATCTGGCCTTGTTTCTAACAATTTTCCCCTTTTCATTTATTTGTTCCTAAAAACCTATTTTGTTTCGATAACCTTTTTATGTTCTAGTAATGGAACTAGATCACACACTTCATTTCTTTTAAATTATGCTAGTTCCTCTTGCATGGTTAGGGTCCAATTTAGGTCACTTAATAATTCTTCTATTGTTTTTAGGTTCGATATTAGAAATTAAGGTTATTTGGCTTAGGTTTCTAAAAGTTAATCTAGTTTGGACTCTATATCTGGGTCACCAATTATTTGTTCAAGTGGATGGTTTGGGTTAACCCTTATAGTTCTAGATTGTTCATTTTCTTGTGGTTGATGTTCTTCTTCATGTTCTAGACTTAGGTTTTCACTTACTTCCCCTTGACCAGTGCTACCTCTAATAAAGTCAATTGGTTGAATCTGGGTTTGTTCTAGGTTAGGGTTAAATTCTTTGAACTTTATTGTTATATACTCTATAACCTCTACTGTTTAATGAGTACCCTACAAAAATTCTATTTTCTACTTTTAAGGTAAATTTTTCTATGTATTCTCTTATATTTAGTATGTAAACTGGGCATCCAAACACTTAAAAGTAATTGATATTTGGTATTTTATTATAGTAGAGTTCAAATGACATTTTATTATAATTTTTATTTATCGTAGTTCTATTTTGTACATACCAGGCTGTACTAACAACTTCTTCCCAAATGTATTTAAGAAGTTGATATTCATTCAATATTGTTCGAGAGGCTTCAAGTATGGTTCTATTCTTTCTCTCAACTATTCCATTTTATTGGGGTGTTTTAGGACACAAAAATTTGTGATGGTAGTCATTTTCTAGATAGAATGTATTAAAATTATGATTCCTAAATTCACCTTCGTTGTTACTTCTAATTCGTTTGATTTTTTGGTCATTTTCATTTTCAGTTTGTTTGCAAAAGTTACTAAAAGCTTCAAATGTCTCATCTTTATTTTTTAAGAATTTTACCTAGGTAAATTTTGAGTAATCATCTATTATTACTAGATAGTAAAGACTTCCACTTATTGATTTGATTCCACGGGAGTCAAATAGGTCTAGGTGCAACAATTCTAGTATTGAATTTGTTGAAGTTTGATTTACTGATTTATGAGTTGATTTGGTTTGCTTCCCTTATTAACAAGCATTACAGACTGTTGACTCTAAGTTAGATAGTTTGGGTAAACCTCTAACTAAGTCATTTAATTTGTTAGATTTATAAAGTTTGTGTGTAATATTTTTCTATGGCATAACCAGGTTTCTTCTTTCTGTATCAAGTGACATTTAAGTGAAGAGATGGCTAGGTTGATTGCATAGATATTGTCTTTCCTAAATCCTTTTAGATTTATGTTAGGGTTATCTATGTGCTTAATTAAGCATTCAGATGAGAGAAATCTAATCTTATATCTGGAATTGTATAGTGGACTAATGCTAAGTAGATTGTATTTAAAGCAATCAACAAGCAACACCTTTTTAATAATAAAGTTAGTTTTGAGTTTGATATTGCCTATCCCAATTATCTTTAGTTTGCTCTTGTTTCCAAAGGCAATCGTTCCTAGACTTTTGTAAGTTAGTTGAGTGAACTTGGTGTGATCCCCAGTCATGTGTCTGGAGCAACCACTGTCCAATATCTATTTGATTTCCTATAGAAGGTGGGAGTTATTATTAATTTCATTCACTTTAATTTATAATTTTAATTGAGTTGTTTAAATATTAACTTAAGCCAAGAGGAAGGAAATTAGTTGAAGATTAAGTTAGAACTTAGAGTTATGATTATGAGTTAAGTTTTATTAATTTTAATTTAATTTAATTTAAATTTGATATTAATTTAATTTTAATTTAATGTTAATTTAATTAATTTTAATTTTAATCTAATTTGTTTTAATTTTTAATTTGATTTAATTTAAATTTAAGATCCTTAATCATCTCAACCGATCTATATTTTCAATTAAAAAATCCTATAATTTTGTGAGATGAGTTAAGTTGGATTTCAAGGTTTGGCTTAAATTTATGTTAGATTCAAGTTTAGCTTTGGGTTTAATAAATAGACATTCTTTGGATAAACTTCTAAGTTGTGGTCAGTCACCTGGACATTATTAGAGTACGAAAATTTTTAAATAGTCCTATCCACTGAACTTAATACAAAACTTTGGTTTAACCGATTAGGATTTGTAAGAGGTAACTTTAGTTAGTTTCATTAAGCCAAATGCACCAGGTTGAAGCTATATCTTCCTTGACATGCATAGGCAGAGTTTTCCTAACCTACTATCATCCAAAACTTCACCAGTACCGTTTATCAAGTTAAACTTTTGTCCCTTTTTAAACTAGTCCTAATTACCCATTCGGGTAAGTTATTGATTTTGGAGGTGCCAGCTAGTTTGGAGCCTCCCTTGAATTGTTGGGCTTTGGGTTTAGGTTTTAGGTTTGTGTCGATTTGTTTTATAGTTATAGTAGACTTGGTTATAGCTTGGGTTTTGATTAATTTTATTTTTATTTAATTTATGTTTGGTTATTGGTTTGTTTTATTTTATTGAATTTAGTTTAGTGGGTTTAACTTTTGAGATTGAGGTTGAGTTACTTGTTTTATTTAGTTTTAGATAGTATATTTTATTTTTAAGTGTGTTGTATTGATTGATTCCTACTTGCGTGGTTAGGCACGCTTTCAAAACCTAGACCTTGGTTTGAGTTTTATTTTGATTGACTAGAGTTATAAAGGTTTTGTTAGTTGAGCTAGACTTGTATCCGAGTCCGGACTTATTGTACACAGCTCTTTGTGATCCAAGAATCATATAAAGGTACTTGAATTTAGTCGTAATTTTTTCTAGTAGTTCTTTTAGTTCAAGTATTTCACTTTTCAATCTGGAATTGTCCTCCTCAAGTTTTGCAACTTGAGTCAGGATTTCAGGTTGAATCGACTCACACTACAAAAAAAACACCCATATAGGGACCGTTTTTTTTACTTTTAAGAGCGGCTTTCAACCACTCTTACACTTTTACCAACGGTTTGAAAACCGCTCCTCTTGTCGCCGTCCCTATATCCTATCGAAGCGGTTTTCGTAACCGTTGGTAAAAATTAAAAAACCACTCCTATTATACTTTATAGGTACGATTTGAAACTGATCTTACACGTTATACATATAACAACGATTTCAAACAACTTCTATAGCTATATATTCAGGAGCGGTTCAAACCGCTCTAAAACTCTTTAAGTGTTAGAATGGTTTTAAACCACTCTATGGATATAGGAGCGATTTCAAAATGTCTAAATGTCATGATTATAGGAGCACTAATCCTACAGGTAGACTCGCCGATCTCGGGCTCTTAACCGGGTTAATGGGTCAAGTGCCTGCTGACGCTATTTTTATTTTTTTTTATTTTTTAAGTTGGAAAATAAATTAGTTGTTACTGGGATTCGAACCTAGGTCTCCTAAATTATAACCTAATATCCTAACCAACTAGACTACAACTATTAATATTTTTATGTGTTAGTTAATTATTTAATAACTAGTCAATAGTTTCTTTTGTTATATTGTTATTCTTAATAATTAGGAGAAGATTAAGAGACATATTTATTTATTTATTTATTAATTTATAATCTCTTAGATGACTAATAGATAATTTTATATGTTAGTTAATTATTAAATAATTAATTAATAATTTTATTTTACTATATATTTATTCTGAATAAGTCCAACAATGTCGGGTTTAGTAAACGATTTTGATTACCTATGGGAATATGAGACTAAGATGATCTATGAAAAAGACTTTGATTCTAGTTGAGGATGAAAAGTGATGCTGAAAAGTGGAAAGGAAAAAATTTAGGTTAGCTTTACTTGCTATTAGAGGCTAATAAAAGTAAAAATTTAAGAGAAAAAAATAATAAGGTTAATATGTTTTAAAAATAATGATTCTATATAAATAATAATAATATTTAATAATATGTATCATAAATAATCTAATATTATTTTTTAATTTTAAAATAAATAATTTTTAATAAATGTCATTATAAAATATATATAAACAAAATACCAAAGTTATATTGTAGTAGTGCGAATTGGAGGATGGATAAAATCGAATAAAGAAAGAGAAAGATTTTTCAGAGTGAGATTTAGGATTTTGGAGTTGAATAGAGGATGAAGAAAAGTTTTTGACGTGAGATTTAGGTTCGGAGTTGAATAAAAAAAGAGGAAAGTTTTTTGACATGAGATTTAGAATTTCGGAGATAGATAGAGGAAGATGAAGGTGTGGAGGTTGTGTGCAATGACGGGAATGAAAGTTATGTATTTAGGAAAAAAATATTAAGGAAAAAAATTTAAGGAAAATACATATAAGAAAAGAAAGAAAATTAGTATATATAAAATTAAGAATTTTCTTTTAACAAAAATAAAAATAAGAAAAAAAATGAAAATCAATATAAATAAAATTAAGATTTTATAAATTATTTAAAGAATAATTTGTTTGACTAATAAATATTTATATTAAATAAATAAATTTAAATTTGAGATGTACAAAATAAAATTACATTAAGTCGCTGAGATAGATTTTAGTTGATCATTAAGTATTTTATTTTCCATATTTAGTTCGTTTATTTGATTTTCAGACATAGTTAATTTTTTATCTAAACATGCAACGATTTTAAAAAAAATTCTTGCTAAGAGTAGATTGTACCTCATCGGAACCTTCGGAAATGAGTGCGAACTCGTGGCTTGATTGAAGTTCAGACCCATCTTCTGATTGACTTTCTAATTCTGGTTCGTAAGCCATCAGTGCGAGGTAGTTGGTGTGCTTCAGCTCGTCACCGTCTGATTCCTCCACAGATGATTTGTCCCAAGTCACCTTGAGGACTTTCTTCTTCTTGAGATTTGGGCAGTCATTCTTATAGTACCCCTTCTTATTGCATCCAAAGCATGTAACATGTGTCTTGTTGTTGGGAGTAGATTTGTTCTTCTATAGATCCCTTTTAGTGAAGTTCTTCTTTCTCCTAGTGAACATCTTCCTTACCAGGTTCACTAGGTGTTCTTCATCATTTGAGTCTGGGTCAGACTCATCTTCTGGTTTTGGTTTAAATCTGGATTTATCTTTTGACGATCCTGCAACAAGAGCAATACCTTTCTCAGGTTTGGCGTTAATATGTTCATGCAGTTCTAATTCACAGAAAAGTTCATCTAACTTTAATTTAGATAAATTCCTAGAAATTTTGTAGGCACCCATGATGGATGCCCACATTGCATTTTGAGGAAATGCGTTTAAAGCATACCTGATCAGATCTCGATTCTCCATCTGATATCCAATTGTGTGGAGTCTATTGAGGATGTCTTTTATCCTCGAGTACAATTAACTGACATATTCTCCTTCCTGTATTTTAATGCTAAATAATTTATTTAAAAATAAGTCTCTTTTTGTTACCTTTACGTTGTTGGTTCCTTTGCGTAGTTCTATGAGCTTATCCCATAGCTCCTTTGTGTTTTCATATGGGTTGATGCGATTCAGCTCCTCCTTTGTTAATCCACACTAGATTGTGTTGAGGGCCTTAAAGTCAATCTGGGTCTTCTTCTTCATTTTCGAATTCTAATTTTCCAGGTCCATTGGAATTCCGACGTTGTGGATGAACGTCTTGTATCCTTTGGTGACACTGAACCATTGGTCAAAGTCAATCTTCAGGTACACCCCCATCTGCTTCTTCCAATATGAAAAATTGTCTCCGTTAAAAAGTGGTGGATGAACAGTGTTGTATCCTTTATTTTGGGTCATCTAGAATTGAAATAGAAAACTAGAAGAAGGTGCCAAGACTTGGTCTTGGATTAACAGAGTTTTAAGAAAGAGATATCGAGGAACTCGATTGGTGTTGCATCAACTTCGAGTAAAAATCGAACGAGAAGGAATTATTTGAAGAGATAAACTTTTACCAATTCAAATAAAATGTGAAAGACTAAAATCCAAAACTGAAACGATTCCCCCCTGGTTTGATTGGTGGTTGCACCAATTTAGAGCAAAACCTGCTCTCATTCCACCTATTGGATCAAGTCGCACGTGAGAGGGTGGAAGGGGGGTGGGTGAATCATGTGGTTCTTAAAACTTGTTTTTTATTTTCAAATTTAAAAGCAAAGTACGTAGTGGAGAAAGGAAGTTAGAAAGCGAAGTAAAAGAACAAACAAATAAATACGCAAACTCGGTCGGTTTACTTGGTTCGGAGCATTCGACAACTCATACTCCAAAACCTAGGTCTCACGGACCTATCGATGGGTAATTCACTAAAATACTTTTTCTAGCACCCCCAGAAAAAGGAATCGAGTACACAGAAAGATGGAACAAGTGCAACACACTGCACTTGTCCAAATTACAAGTACACAAATTACAAGTTTGTTACCCAACACCTTCAAAGATTGTCAGCTTAAGCTCGGTGTTAGTCGGCTCCTCACAGTAGTCAAGTGCAACAACGTCGTAGAAGAGTCACAACAGGAAGCCGAAGCAGTCAGAACCTCAAATGGATGTATAGAAGCTTGTATGAAAGTTGTTGTAGAAGCTTAGATCGAGGAGCCCTTATAAAGGCTGTGGAAGGTGCCTTCAAAGGCCTTAAAGGGGCCTCCAACACGACAAATTTGATCCTAGTGTTAGAGTGTATACTAAAAACCTAGCTTTTGTAAACATTTATTTTTGAAATAAAAGAATAACATTGGTCAAATGTCTACATTTATTTGTTAAGTGTAGTTGTTCAATTAATTTATATTGTAGATAACATGGTGTGTGGTGTCACACACAGAAGATCATGTTATTAGTTCTTTATAAATTATAAACAGTGACTCACGACTAAGATGGAAAGGAACAAACCATTGGAATAATCATAGTATAATTAAGTATTAGTTTATCTTGACTAATAAATTATACTAGTACACTCTGAGTGTATTGAGTAGGACCATTTAAGGTAAGTTCTTTTTATACTGACTTAATAAAAGAACAAGACCTTAGTTATTATAGAAGTGTGTGCTCTTAATCCTAATATAATAACAAGCAAATATATTTAGTATTTATTTCTTTAACTTATCAAAGGGTGAGATTTAGCTCGATAAATCAATAGGCCCGATAAGTTGGGAAATGATATTACTTATAGTGTGTGTTGTTGATTATAGAAGGAAATGTGTCCTAGTAATATAGGTTGAGAATGTCCCCAAGAGGAGCTCATAAGGATTGTCATGTTAAATCTTGCAGGTGGACTTAGTCCGACTTGACAATGAGGTTGAGTGGTACTACTCTTGGACTAAGACATTAATTAAAGTGAGTTGTCAGTAACTCAATTAAATTAATGGACATTCGATATCTTAAACACAGGGAGATTAACACACTCATGGTAAGAAGGAGCTCATAATGTAATTTGGGATTGGTGTGGTAGTGCAATAATAGCTCTCTAGTGGAATGAGTTATTATTGATGAACTTGAGTTGTGTGTTCGGGGCGAACACGGGATACTCAAGCTCGTCGGGAGGCCAAAACCAATTTCTCCTCTAGGTCCCTGTCGTAGCCTCAATAAAGCCTCAAATCCACTCATGAAAAGCCCATCTTGGTGTCCAAGAGGAGTCCGGCCCATGGCTTGGTGACCAAGCCATAGGGACCGGCCACTTCCTTCTCAAAGGGGTCGGCCCTTTGCTTGGTGCCCAAGCAAGGAGGGGTCGACCACCATAATCCAAATTAGGAGGGGTGTTTTGAATTTTTAAAATCTTCTCTTTGTAGATAACTACAAGTTTTAAAAGAAGGATTTTAAATTTAAAAAACTTTCCTGATTTGAATTAGGCCACATGGTTTAAAAGTTTTAAAACTTTTCATTTTTAACCATCCTCATGGTTTTGAAAAAAAAAAGGATGGGAGTTTTAAATTTGAAACTTTCTATTTTTGTAACCATGTTAAAAAAGGAAATTTTAGAAGAGAAGTTTTAAATTTTAAAACTTGGTTTTAATTTTTTAAAACTTTCCTTTTTTTAACATCCACATTAAGAAATTAAAAGAGAGCTTGTAAAATTTTATAAGAGCTTTCCCTCTTTGCTTATAAAATTTTTACAAAGATTATTTTCCTTCTTTTAAGGGTCGGCCACCCTTGCTTGGTGCCCAAGCAAGGGGCCAGCTAATCAATCAATTAAAGGAGAAAAGGAAAAATAAAAGGAGAAAAGGAAAAACAAGAGGAAGATTTTAATTTTTTATAAAAAACTTTTCCTTATTTGCCTTGGGCAAGTATTATAAAAGAAGGGGAGGAGAGGGCTCATGAGACATCAATTCTTATTCTCTTGTTGGAGCTCTCTCTTGTGGCCGACCCTCTCTCTTTCTTTTCCCCATGCTTTCTTTTGTTCCTTGGTGGTAGTGGTGGCCGAATACTTGAGAAGGAGGAGGAGCTTTTGGGTGGTGTTCATCTTGGAGGATCGTCGCCCACACGACGTCCAAGAGGAGGCGAGGAATACGACAGAAGATCTCGAGGTTATTAGTGTTGGTGCGGTTAGCACTAACGATCTAACTCAGGTTTTGATGAATGACAAATTAGGTTAAGTTAGGTTTGTCGCTATCTAACACTCTGATCGAGTGTACAGGCTAAGTCCAGACAGGTCGACGGGCTGACCGGAGGTCTGGCACGAAGTCCAAGCGGGTCGATGGGCTAACCGGACGCTTGGCACGAAGTCCAAATGGGTCGACGAGCTGATCGGACATTTAGCACGAAGTCCAAGCGGGTTGAAGGGCTGACCGGATGCTTGGCACGAAGTCCAGCTAGGTCGACGGGCTGACCGGATAGCTGGCGAGAAGTCCAGACGGGTCAAAGGGCTGACCAGACGTCTGGCAGGTGAGTAAAGGTAAGTCACTGGAAGGGAGTGACTGTGAGGACGCGTTCCCGGGAAGGGAACTTTAGGCGTCGATCCGGCTTAGATCCATTTCGGATATCTAAGTCGAGATCGTGACTAGATTCCGGTCTCGGAAAGACGGAATCTAAGTCATACTCTTGATATTGAATTTATAAACTGTGCTAACACTTTGTTTTGCAGGAAACATATTAGATATTTACCTCAGACTAACCTTGTCTTGCAGGAGAAGGAATCTCTGGAGAAAGGTGGTCGGGCGCCCGGAAGGCAATTTCTATCCTGATCGCGTCGTCGCCACGTGGAGCTCGCTGGTTGGACCTGCCACGTCTCACCAGGGCACCCGGAAGGGATCCGAGGAGCCCCGAGCCTCATATAAAAGGAGGGTTAGAGGTGGAGCCTAAGAACAACAACTCTGAATTGAAGAACTCGCTCTCCTGTGCTCCTGCGACGCTGCAAAGCTCCGACAAACGCACTGCTTCTCTTTTTAAGTCTCTTATTTTGTCGGTATTGCTTGAATTCTTTCATTAGCATTTTCTGTACTTAGTTTGTAATATCTTTCGAACTGCTAGTGAATTGCCCATCGAAAGTACCCTCGTGTGCGGGCCTTAGAGTAGGAGTCGCCAAAGGCTCTGAACCAAGTAAAATTGGTTCTTATGTTAGCATTACATTGTTTTACTTTTCCACTGCGCTTACTCTTATCGACGAATTTTTTATAATCGATATTCACCCCCCCCCCCCCTCTATCAAACGTCTACGATCCAACAAGTGATATTAGAGCAAGTACCACTCTGATTTGGTGCAACCACCAATCAGACAAAGGGGGGTCTTTTTAAAGAAAAATTAGATATCGTTAAACCTAGAGTTATATAAGGAAATTAAATATTAGCTTTCCTTAAAAGGCTTTGTCTAGGCGGTGGTGGATGATCTCATATCCAAGAAGGACTAGTGCCTCGCCATGCAGTCCTGGAAGCCAATTTTGGAAATTAATATTTAATTGAATTTACAACATAGGTGGATTTGGATCAATAATGTTAAGCATCGTTTGCGATCCAAATCTAAACCATTAAGAACAGATAAGTTAAATTTGGAATCAATAATGTTAAGTTCCGTTTGCGATTCCTAATTTAATTTCTAAAGAACACAATAGGTTGTTTATGAAAGGTTCGACACTTGTACAAAATTTTTGTACAGTGGAGTCGGTACGACTTCCTAGGACCAACCAACACCTAGAACAAACTGGCTCTTATCCGTGACGAGGTCTGATTCTTATCTTACGGAAGCCACCTTCCATACATTGAAGTCACCTTCTATGAACAGTGCCAAGATGCCTTCCACTGCTTGAAGGCACCTTCCATCCCCTGGAAGGTGCCTTGGGTACTATTCACATGAGGCTTTTTGTGTTCTTTTTGCCTTGTAAAACATGTTAGTCCCATAGACTAAATAATAATCTGCAAGATAAGTGTTAGCATAATGATACTAAGTAGTAATTAGACCTTATCTCTTCTGAGACCAGGATCTAGTCAAGGTTTCAGTTTAGGGATCTGAAATGGACCTAAACTGGACTGACGTCTACTGTCCCGTAACCGGGACGCGTCCTCACCGAGTCACTCTCCTCCAGTGACTTACCTTCACTTATCAATTTGCAGTCAATTGATAAGCCACACAATCCACCAGGTCTTCATGCCGGTTGTCAGGTTCACAGACCCAACTGGACTTCTACCAGTTGTCCACCAAATTTTCTGCTAGATATCAGGTCAGCCCATTAACCTATCTAGACTTCGCATCAACTATCTGATCCCACGGACCTAGCTAGATTTCAGCCTGGTGTCTAGTCCTCCAGACTCATCAATTCCTGCATGCTTAGTAAAGCACTTAGATCACAAAGGCATCTAACTTAACTCACTTGTCATTCATCAAAATCTGAGTTAGACCATTAATGCAAATCGCACCAACACGATCTTCATCTTTCTCCCTATGGCATGTTCTCCTTCTCCCCCTCTGGAAGTCCTATTGTACACCTCCACTTCGTCGGATTATAATGGTGACGAAGTGGATCAAATGATAATGTTTTACCATATCCCTCTTGATCACAAGCTTGCCATCCCGTTTGCCTACGATCGCCCCCACACCCCTCATGAAGGGTTTCTAACTTTTTTCAATGATCAGTTTTACGTCGGACTTCGCTTTCCCATCTATCCTTTTTTTCGCTAAAGTTTGTTGATATTTCCATATTCTGTTATAGCAACTAGTGCCTAACTCCTTTAGGCTATTATGCGGAGTAGTAATCCTATGAATCATTATATTTTTCATTATTTTTATTATCCTAAACAATCTGAATCGAGGGTCTTCCTCTTCCAAGCTTAAGTCAATGCAGTGTACTTTGATAAAATGCCCTCCTCCAATAAAAACTGGAAGTCCCACTACTTCTACGTCCAACATCTCGGCCGGGCTACCTTCCCAACGGCTGGTAGATGCAGCTATCTAACTCCTCGAGTTGGGAAAATATCGGTGGGAACCGACCTACCTCCAAGTCACGACGCAGCTAGCCGGCCTAAAATATCATATACACAAGTTGTTGTTGGAGGGTATTTTGTATATGTTTGGGTTGAGTCCCGTCCGCACTCGGTTGCCCTGCACTTTTGGTGAGTAGCTTTTCCTTCCCTTTTTTTTTGATATAACTAATTTTTTCTCCTCTTTTGTGGCTAAAGTGATGTTTAAGGGTTTACTTAGCGACTCTACTAAGTTAACCTATAGAGAACTAGAGGCTCGTGGAGTTGCCAAGCTGGAGAGCCATAGATTATTATCGATCGGGACTTTAGAAGCACAGACCGACGAAGGAGAAGCGAGCTGAGTAGCGGGGAGTGATGCCATTACTAACACTAGCGAGCTACCTCCCTAGTGAACCTCCTTGCTGCCTGTAGCATTGTATTCGGAGTCGATAAATTCTGCAGAGCCATTGACTCAGCGCTAATGCCGCAACAAGCTTCGAACGAAGTCTCCTGCCCGCTCAGCCACTTTAGTCCCTCAAACTTCTACCACTGCATCTGCACATCGACCACCTTCCGAGCGGGGAGAGAGCTCCACTTCTGCCACCCCCGAGAGAACAACGGGTGGACCAACTCCCCCATCCTCTAACCGGATGCCTTCCCCCTCCGAGCTATCGTCTGATGTAATAGTCATACGCCCCATATCTTATCTACCACTAGCACTGGCCAGCCTTGCGACCCCTTTTTTTCACCATCCGCTCTGCTCCAATGCCAAAATCCAAGGGCAAGGCTAGCTCGGATCCAATCGGCTCCAATTCACTCAAGCATGTAATGTCCATCCTTAGGTTGTCAACAGATGAGTGGCATTACCCTGATATAGAAGAGCCACTCACACCTGATCATAAAATAAGGATTCAAGGTCCTTTGGCCCAGACCTAGGCGGAAGTCAGAGCTAGGGTGGCGATCATCCCTCCATATGAGTTGGTTGATCGGTTCAGCCAAAATTCTACGGGGATAGGTTTATGTAGTATTTTGAATGATTATATCTTCTGCTTAGCTTGACCTAACCACTTTCTGTGTGTAATAGTTTTGGGTGGATGACCTGGCTCTCTACGAAAGGTTGGCCCAGTTAGACCACAAGCTCAAGCAGGTGTAAACCGCGAGTGGGGGCGCAGGTGCTTCCCAAGTCTTGATCTAATACTTAACTGTAGAGGCGACGCAAGTAAAGGAAGACTTGGAGAAGCAATCTGAGCAGCTTCTCAGATCCGAGAGGGCCTTGACCATAGAGAAGGAAAAAAGTCATGATCAAGCCGTCGCGCTAGAGAAGCTTAGGAAACAAGTACAATTTTGAGGCAAAGATCAGCTCAGCTAACGCTCAAAAGCTCAGGGTTATTGAATACCTTGATATCAAGAACAAGGAGGTTGAGGCCCTAGTGAAGAAGTTGGAGGAGACGGAGGTGACTCTGGACATAGAGCAAGTTAGTCGTACTACAGAGTAGACGAGCCAGGAACTCCAACTCTACGAGCATAAAAGAATAATTGACGAGAAAGACGTTGAGATGCGAGCATTAAAGACCAAACTTGCTAAATTTAAGGAGGAGCTCAGTCGGCTGGAAGCCCATAGGGTGGAATATCTCCACTCCAGGGATTTCAATCAATTGCTCACTGATCAGACCATCAAGCTGTTTAGCTATGACATTGATGGGACTATCAAGAAGTTAAAGGAGGGTGACTATCTTTCCGCTGAGGTTCCTCCGACCTTTATAAAAAGACAAAAGATCTTAGAGGTGCTCCTCGATGATGTGATTGCAGACTTGGCATAGTTTTCTGTTAAGTTTATTGATAGTTCCTTGTATCAACCAAGTATCTTTGTAAAAATCTTCTAAGTTTGATTCAATGCAAGCCCATTTAATGTCTTAAAGTTCTCGTTCTGTTGATGCACTAATTTATAACTTACTTCTTTTCGTCTCTGATGCTTAACTTTCCCAATCTATTCGAGCAAGAAGAGTTTCCACACTTAACGACGAGAGTAAGTTTACTCGTAGTTTAGCTGCTCAGCCTGTGTCTTTAAGATTTGGTCGAGAACTAGCCCTTTCATCAAATGCCCGATCAGTTCACTTGAGCACTAGAGTTAAGCTCACTTATAATTTGGTCGAACGACGTGAGAGTCTGAGACACTTGGAGCAAGAGCTTAGCTAACTTATAACTCGATCGAATGGCACGAGAGCTTAGATCACTTATAACTCGGTCGAATGGAGCAAGAGTCTAGGTCACTTAGCGCAAGATCTTTGCTCGCTTATAACTTGAACTAGTGGCGCGAGAGTCTAGGGAACTTGGCGCGAGAGCTTTACTCACTTATAACCCATCCTAGCGGCGTGAGAGTCTGGGACACTTGGCACCAAATCTTGCCTCGCTTATAACTCGACGAAATGGCGCAAGAGTCTGGGACACATGGCGCGAGAGCTTGACTCACTTATAACTCAGCCGAATGACACAAGAGTCTAGGACACTTGGCGTGAAAGCTTAGCTCACTTATAACTCGATCGAACGACATGAGAGTCTAGGACACTTAGCTTGAGAGCTAAGCTTGCTTATAACATGGCCGAATGACGCGAGAGTCTAGGACATTTGGCGTGGGAGCTTGGCTCACTTATAAGTCAACCAAATGGCGCGAGAGTTTGGGACACTTGGCGCGAGAACTTGGCTTGCTTATAACTCAGTTGAACGATGTGAGAATCTAGGATACTTGGTGCGAAAAATTGGCTCATTTATAACTCTATCGAACGGTGCAAGAGTCTAGGACACTTAACATGAGAGCTAAGCTTGCTTATAACTCAGTCGAAAGGCGTGAGAGTCTAGAATACTTAGCACGAGAGCTTATCTTTCTTATAACTCGGTCGAATAGTACAAGAGTCTGGTGTTGGTGTAATTTTTCTAGGTCAAGATTGACCAGTTTGATTAAGCTTGAGTTGGCTCAAGCTTGAGTCATGATATTTGACAATATATGGAGATTGCAAGTGTAATCATTCATTTGTGAGAAGAATCAAGTAGGTCAAGGCTGATTAGATACTTGACTGGGAAGTCCTAATTGGAGATTAGGTAAGGGCAAGACCAATAGGATAGATGGCAGAAGAAGAAGAGTCAAGTAGGTCAAGGTTAACCGGATATTTGACTAGAAAGTCATAGTGAGTGAAGTCAGACATTTGGGAAGTTTCAATGAGTGAAGTCGGGCAAATGAAAAACCCTAGTGAGTGAAGCTAGGCAATTGGAAAATCTTGGTGAATAAAGTCAGGTGAGAAGTCCAGGTGAGTGAAGCCGGGCAGATTAAAAGTCTACTAAGTGAAGCTAGGCAGTTGGAAAATCTCGGTGAGTGAAGCTAGGTGAAAAGTCCTAGTGAGTGAAGTTGTTGGTACCCCAAGGTTATTTTGATGTGATCAAACAAGTTAGGTTAGGTCTTGTTGTGTTTAATCCTGTGTCTAAGTGTGTAAGAACTTAGGAGCACAAGATGTCGAGCAAAAGACGCAGCTAACGAGAAGGACGACACGGAGAGAGCCAACGGGCACGATGCGTCTGAGGGCGAGGTGTTGTAGAAGAGTACGTGGGCGGATGAGAAGGAGGCGCGAGGTGTTTCCGAGGGACGAGAAACCGTAGCGGAAGCTTGCTCGAGAAGGCTGGAAGTTGGGTTCGTGTGAGCCCTATTCCGAATAGCCGAGATCACCCAAGCAAGAGGAACTAGAGCGGAAGACCCGAACCGCGGCAAGCAAAATCGGAGCAGAATGCCTGGACTGGAAAAAGTCAACTTGGTTGACTTTCCTAGTCCGGGCGCTCGGAACCCTTCCGGGCGCCTGAAATAGGAAAGTCAACCAAGTTGACTTTTTCCAGTCTAGGCCTTCCGCTTCGATTTTGCTCGCCTATTTTATCCAGATCGTGTTTGACCGCGATCTATTACGAAGGGGATAAATTTTTATCCCCCTCCAAGTGCCTGGAACCCTTCCAGGCGCCCCAAGCAGGGCTATGCCCTGCTCCCAAAGCTAAAGAACAACCAGAAATATCCAAACAACACTTGTGCGCTTTTCTTTTTCTGTTTTAACTTCATCTTGTTGTGTGTTCATTGCTGTAAAAAGGCTTCTCCGCCTTAAGAAGAATTTTTTAGTGCGCTTTAACTTCCTTGGATTAACAATCTTCCGGTTGTAACCAAGTAACTTCTTGGTGTCTCTTTCTTTTTAATTTCTTTATTATTCTTTTATGCAAGTGTTATATTATGTTATAAGTTCGAGGAAGGTATTTTTGTTTGTTTTTGTACAGGGGCTATTCAATCCCCCCCTCTAGTCAGTCGCCAAGGGTCCTAACAAGTGGTATTAAAGTCAGGATGCTTCAGGAAGACTAACCACCAAACGAAGCACACGAGATGGCCAGACCGAGCATCTATCCACCAAAGTTCGAGGGGGAGTTCGCGAGCTGGAAAAAGAAAATGGAGATATTCTTTAAAATCAACTTTGAATTACTTTTAATAATGAAATTCAATTTTGTAGCACCCGAAGGCAAGGAAGAATACCAGTGGACGAAAAAGGAGCAGACCGACTTCGTGACAAATGGCAAAGCAGAGTTCCATCTGCTGAGCATCCTACTACCACAAGAAGTCAACCGGATCGACACCTACGACTCAGCAAAGAAGCTTTGGGAGAAGTTTCTTGAGCTACACTAAGGGGTGTCCGAAGCCAAGCTCGCGAGATGGGATCTGCTAAGGAATCAATTAAGCAACATAAAACTGGAAGCAGAAGAAACTGTTGCACATCTTCACTCGAGAATGAAGGAACTAATCACCGGATTCACGAATCTCAGAGAAAAGGTAAGCAACCGAGATTCACTAAGGTACGCACTTAATACATTTCCTAGAACTACTGAGTGGGCATCATTAGTAGATGCTTACTATATATCTAAAGATTTAGAATCTGTTACCTTAGAAGAAATGTTTTCAACATTTGAAGTCCATGAAATGAGATGTGCAGATACGAAGGAGCCGAAGCACAACATTGCCCTTAAGGCAAAGATGGATGAATAGGATTCAGAATCTTCTCTCGACGATGATGAAATGGTAATGATGGTAAGATAATTTAAAAAATTATTTAAATTTAGAAAAACTAACCATCTGATAACGAGATCGATAAGATAAGTCAGGTATGATCCTTTCCTCCTAATAAGTTATTTAAATTTATTAAATTATTATCTAAAGACTGTTGTAAACAAAAAAAAAAAGAAAATAAAGAATTAAAGTTAATTTTAGCCAAATCTTGCCTATTAGAAGATTTTGAAAAATTAAAATTGAAAAATGATGAATTGAAAATACAAATAGAAGACTTGAAAAACCGTGCATGCTTAAATTTAAAAATCAAAATATTAGAAAATATAATAATTTGAACTGGTATTTTAATTACCACAAAGGACAAATTAGGAAAATTTCTCAGAAATATATTCCTAAGAGATTTTTAATTAACCCAGTTGGCTGGAACCTATATTGGGTTTCAAAGTTTTGTCTAAATTGAACTTTAATTAGACTTAGGGCTTTCAGCAAGAAAATTAAATGTTTGAATTTCCTTAAGAGCTTTGTCTAGAAAGTGGTTGTTGCTCCAATAACCAAGAAGGCCTAGTGTCTCGCCACAGACTGAAAATCAATTAATGAAATAAAATATTTAATTGACTAACTGATAAAGCATCTAATTGTAATTAAATAATACTTTAAATAGTTACTCAAACATTTTTTCCGATGTTTTTAATTTAGAAATTTTTTTAAAAGACTTAAATTTTTTTTGGAAGTATCAGCTTTACTTTACCAAAATTATTTCTACAAAATTTGTTTAACTTAGGAAATTATTGATGTTTTTTTTTTATGATATCAAATATATTTTTTACTTAGATTTTTTAAATTATTGTAACTTTTTTAAGTGCTATCAAAATTATTTTCAAAAACTTGATAAGTTTTTCAAAATATTGAAAATCAATTTTTTTAACTAAAAATTTTCCTATTTTTTGAAAAGTTTACCCTTAGATTTCTTTTGGTACCCCATTTTTTATGTAATCAAAGGGGGAGAAGGGAAGATTAAGTTTAGGGGGAGGTAGTTTTAACCTTTTTAATTTTTGTACTTTAATTGCAAATTTACTCTTTTACTTTATGTTGGTTTACCCTAACTTAACTTGAGTTGCTCACATCAAAAAGGAGAAGATTGTTAGTACCTCAAGATTATTTTCATGTGATCAAATAAGTTAGGTCAGGTCCTATTATTTTTAATCCTATGTCTAAGTGTGCAGGAACTTAGGAGCACAAGATGTCGAGTAAAAGACGCAGCTAGCGAGAAGGACGGCACGGAGGGAGCCGACAGACTCGGTGTGTCTAAGGGACAAGGTACTGCGGAAGAGTACGCGGGTGGACGAGAAGGAGGCACGCGACGTTTCCAAGGTACGAGAAGCCGGAGTAGAAGCTTGCTCGAGAAGGCCGGAAGTTGGGTTCGGGTGAGCGCTATTCCGGATGGTCGAGATCACCCAATTAGGAGGAATTGGAGCGGAAGACCCGGACCAAGGCAAGCGAAACCGGAGCCGAAGGCTCGAACTGGAAAAAGTCAACTTGGTTGACTTTCCTGGTCAGGGCGCTCGGAATAGGATTTTATTTGGATCGCATTTGACCGCGATCCGTTGCAAAGGGGATAAAGTTTTTTCCCCTCCAGGTGTCTGGAACCCTTCCAGGCGCCCCGAGTAGGGCTATATAAGTAGCCCTGCTCCCAAAGCTAAAGAACAACCAGAAATATCCAAACAACACTTGTGCACTTTTCTTTTTCAGTTTTAGCTTCGTCTTGTTGTACGTTCATTGCTGTAAAAAGACTTCTTTGACTGAAGGAGATTTTTTTTAGTGCGACTTTAACTTTCTTAGATTAACAAGCTCCTCGGTTGTAACCAAGTAACTTCTCAGTGTCTCTTTCTTTTTAATTTATTTATTATTCTTTTATGGAAGTGTTATATTAAGTTATAAGTTCGAGGAAGGTATGTTTGTTTGTTTTTGTGCAGGGGCTATTCACCCCCCTCTAACCGGCCGCTAAGGATCTTAACAGAAGCTAGGCAGTGAGAACGTTCTGATGAATAAAGCTAGACAGTTGAAAGTCCAGGTGGGTCAATGGTTGACTGAACATCTGGTGATTATAAGTCTAAGTTGGTCAAGGCTGACCGGACACTTGGCACAAGGAGAAAAGTCAAAGTGGGTCAAAGGAGTGACCAAACACTTGACACAATGTGAAAAGTCCAAGTGGGTCAAAGGATTGATTAGACACTTGGTGAAGAAGTTCTAGCAGGTCAAGATTGACCCGATGCTAGGTAATGAGGAGTCCCAACAGGTCATGGTTGACAGGATGTTAGGTAGAGGAACCCTAGACTTAGGTTTGAAAGTTAGGGTTTCATAATCGATTAGGCTAATCGATTAGCATAGCTTAGGCGATTACCCTAATCACTTAAGCCCGGTAAGCGATCAGCTTGATCGCTTAAGTCAGGAATTCGCGAATGCATAGAAGCATCGGTAAGCAATTAAGCAAGGTTGCTTAATTGCTTACAGGCCATGATCGTGCAAATGTAAGCATGTCTAATCGATCAAGCTAGTTGATTAGGCATGTGTAATCGATTAGGGTAATTGATTAAGCTTCATAAAAATAACTGTTATGTAGGTTGTTGATGTGGTAGTCGATTAAGGAGATTTTTAATCGATTAAGGTGCCCGAAGAGCTAAAGAAAAAGGTGGACGTGAGCACTATTTTAGTAACTCTTCTCTCCCACTCTCTTCAACGATTCTCTCCAACTCACCCCCAAATTTCTTGAAGACTTAGAGGGAAGTATTGTTACATTTCCAAGTTGATCAAGAGTTGGACAAGCAAAAAGGAGCAAGCTAGGGTTTCAATGTTGGAAATCCTGTAAGGTTTATTTCTATTAGCTTCTCTTTTTCTTCTTATTGTATTAGAGTCTTGTACGAGGTTTCTTCATCTCTGGAGTGTTTCCGAGAAGGAATGTTTTGATAGTGGATGTGTGAGAGAAGGTTGGATCCATGGATTAGTTACCTCATTTGAGGTGGATACCAAGTAAAGCCTTGGCGTTAGCATTTGCTTGAGTGTTTTCCGCTGCAACAACTCATTGACCAAGCAAATGGAGCTAATCATCCCCTTCTAGCTCCTGAAGTGTCCCAATATCTGGGACACTTAGCGTGAGAGCTAAGCTCGCATATAATTCGGTTGAACGATGTGAGAGTTTAGGACACATAGTGCGAGAGCTAATCTCTCTTATAACTAGGCCGAACACGCGAGAGTCTGAGACACTTGGTGAGAGAGCTTGGCTCACTTATAACTCTGTCGAACGGCGCAAGAGTTTGGGACACTTAGCACGAGAGCTAAGCTTGCTTATAACTTAGCCAAACGACACGAGAGTCTGGGACACATAGCGCGAGAGCTAAGCTTGCTTATAACTCGGCTGAATAGTGCAAGAGTCTGGGACACTTGGCGCAAGAGTTTAGCTCACTTTTAACTCGGTCGAACGATGTGAGAGTCTAGGACACTTGACGGGAGAGCTTGGTTCGCTTATAACTCGACTGATTGATGTGAGAGTGTGGGATACTTGGTAATTTTTCATTTAACTTTTCCTACATTCATGGAATAATAATTTTTACAAGTTACATAAATTCAACACAAACTTACTACCCAGCCTGATAGGGTTGTAGATGGTTTATGCTCCATGGTCGGTCTAAGTTTCTCCCATTTTCATCTTGCAGATAATAAGTTCCTGAGCTGAGTTTCTGTATCACTTTATATGGTCAACACCATGAAGCCTCTAACTTGTTGACATCACCGATCAATTTGATTCTCTTCTATACTAAGTTGTTGATCTGGAAAGATCTTAGAATAACCCTTTTGTTGTAATTTTGCTTCATCCTCTGCTAGTATACCATCAGCCGAGCGACTACTTTATCTCTGATTTCTTCTATTAAGTTCATCTCCATAAGGTGTCGCTCAGTGTTTTCTTTATCGTATAGTTATCTTCAATCAAACTCCATTCCTATTTTTGTTGGTGCAGGTTGCACCAGAATCAAACGTATGTTTTGATGTTGTCAAAAGTTCAAGTTAAGTCTTGTTGTGATCGAACAAGTTGACTGAGTGTGCAGCCTGTTTACTCAACCGGGAAAGACCTAGTTGGAGACTATGCAGAAGAAGTCTTAGCAGATCGTGGAACCCAGGTGAAAGTCTAAGTGGATCAAGAGGACCCGACGCTTGGTGGTGTGATCTTGGTCTGGAGGACCGAAAATTAAGAGAAAAGTCCTGGCGAGCCGATCAAGGCTAAGTGAAAAGTCCAAACTAGATCTGGAGGATCAAAGTTTGACAGGTAGGTTGAGGTAAACAACTGGAGGAGCGATAGTAAGGTCGGGTTCCTGAAGGGAACAACCTAAAGTCGTTGATCCAACTGAAGAAACTAGGAAGGTTTCCAAGTTGAGATCAAGACAGTTCTACTGTCTTAGATTACTTATGCATTATTATATTACTTTGCTAACATCTGTTTTGTAGGATTATTGTCTAACACTATTTTGTAGGTTCGGCTGGATCAGTCGACTGAACCGGAGGATCGGTCGACCGAACAAGGTAAAATTAAAGCAGTTTTCAGATCAGACCAAAACAGACCAAAGTTCGATCAAAGCTTGATCGGTCGATCAAACAATAAGATCGGTTGACCGAACCCTTATGACTCAGCACAGACCAGCTCAATCAGCACCGATCAGAAGCAAAAGGAAATTAAACTGATCGGTCGACCAAACCCATGGATCGGTCGACCGAACGATCAATCATTAAAGGCACAGTAAATGTGAATCTCGGCAAATCTCGACGAACAGGGAAGGAGCCTGTTCGATCGACCGAGTAAAGGGATCAGTCAACCGAACCCTCAATAATCATTAATTGTCGAAGATCGAATCAGCATCGAATCTCAGCCAGGAAGGAAGGGAGCTGGTTCGGTCGACCGAACCCAGGGATCAGTCGACCGAACATCGACGATTCTTATAAAAAGAAGCTCGAGGTTTGAGGTCGTGTAACGCTTTCTGATTGACTCAAAGTTCTCCTCTGTGCAAGCTACTCGTGCTACAAGTCTTCTACAACTCTTTAAGCTACTCCGTCCGGAAGTACCGACCAAGCTTCAACTTCCATATTTGTCAGTATATTATTTTAGCTTGCATTGTATTCATTTATCAGTAAAATAGTAGGTTGTTACTATCTTGCTCATCTGTACGCGCTACTTCTTTCCGAGGTTTTCGGAAAGAAAAGTTATAGTGGATTGCCCATCGGTGCGGTCAAGGATCGCGGACCTTGGAGTAGGAGTCAACCTAGACTTCGAATCAAGTAACTAAACGAGTCTCTTTTTACTTTCCACTACACGACTTTGTTTTAACCTCTTAAAAGAAAAGTTTTTTAAAAGCGCGATATTCACTCCCCCCCCCCCCTCTCTATCACACTCATTCGATCCAACAATTGGTATCAGAGCTTTGTAGTTCTGAAAGTACTTAATCATTTTTCAAAGCATTTTTAAATACTTTCTTTTCTCTTATTTCTTTTCCTTTTCTCTTAGAAGTTTTTTTTCTATTACTTCTTTTTCCAGCACTACTAATCCCAAGACGAGAGTTTTGGAAATCTGTTTGTCATTTTTTTCAAGAATGTCAAACTCTTACCAAGAAGGATACGTCACTGTCCGATCTCCACTATTCAAAGGAGAAAATTTCAGTTATTGGAAGAATAGAATGGAGTGTTACTTGAAGTCTGATATTGAGCTCTGGTTCACAATATTGAAAGGCTACACACCTCCGACGAAAGATGGAGCACCATTAGAACCAAAAGATTAGACTCCCCTAATGATCAAGAAGGAATAACTAAATTACAAGGCGATCAACACCATTCAGTGCGGGCTCACAATGGAGGAGTTGAACCGAGTCGGCCCCTACAACAACGCTAAAGAACTGTGGGACTGTCTAGTAAAGTTACACGAGGGGACTGACAAGTCAAAGGTAAATAAAAGAGATCTTTTATTAAATAATTTATTTAACATTAAAATGCTTCCTGGAGAAACGGCTTCGCAACTACACGCTCGACTAAAAGACATTCTCAACGACCTCCATCTGATCGGACATAATCTGTGTAGGATCGAAAAGAATATAGATATCTCCACAATGGTATGATATTGTCCACTTTGGGCCTAAGCCCTCATGGTTTTGCTCTTGGGCTCTACCCAAAAGGCCTCATACCAATGGAGATATCTTTCTCTTATAAACCCATGATCTTTTCCATGTGTTTTCAATATGGGACTATGTTTGCAACCTTGCAACCCCAACAATCCCCCCCTCAAACAAAGGACCATGGGCTTCCCACGTCCGATCCTTGACCCACCAGGTCTTCCTGCCCCTCGGTCTACCCGACCTACTAGGACTTCCTGCCCCTCGGTCTACCCGACCTACTAGGACTTCCTTGCATAGCCGCAACTATGACTTCCTGCCCCTCGGTCCACCCGACCTACTAGGACTTCCTGCCTGGTGTCTGGTCCTCTTGATCCGAACATAGGAGCCCCCACTTTCTTTGTTCGAGGTCAATATTGTACTCACATGGTTCAATCAGACCATAGCTCTTGTGCACAGTCGGCGGTTAAACCTTCTGGCAGTTCGGGCTCTGATACCAATTGTAGGATCGAAAAGAATATAGATATCTCCACAATGGTATGATATTGTCCACTTTGGGCCTAAGCCCTCATGGTTTTGCTCTTGGGCTCTACCCAAAAGGCCTCATACCAATGGAGATATCTTTCTCTTATAAACCCATGATCTTTTCCATGTGTTTTCAATATGGGACTATGTTTGCAACCTTGCAACCCCAACACGTCCGAGGTTAGAAGAGGAATACGGTAGAAGATCAAGAGGTCTTTCTAAAAGGTATAACTAGTAATTTTTCTTTCCGCATCATACTAGTTATTTTTGGAAATAATACCAAATACAAGAGGCTTACGATTCTAGAATTTCGAATATGTTTTTCGATGTTGTATTCTTTTGTTTTTTCTTTTCATTGTGATTTGATTGTTCTTTTCGGTTAACCTAAAGTTATTTTAGGAAATTAAATATTAGCTTTCTATAAAAGGTTTTGTCTAGTCGGTGGTGGTTGCTCCCATATCCAAGAAGGCCATGTGCCTCGCCACGTCAGTACTGGGAACCGATTATAGAAATTAATATTTAATGGAATTAATAACTTAAGGTGATTTGGGTCGAACGTGTTAAGTTCCGTAGGAGATCCAAGTCAAAACCTAAAAGAAAAAATAGATTAAGTTTTGGATCAAACGTGTTAAGTTCCGCAGGCGATCCAAAATTTAATTTAAAAGAACACATGGTAGCTAGGAAAAGGTTCAGACCTTTGTACAAAATTTTTGTACAGTGGAACCTCTAGGCTTTCCGAGTAGCAACCAACAATTTGTATCAGAGCTAGGGTTTTGCCTCTGTGTATTTGGTATTAGTTTAATTATGCACATGTCATACATAATTTAGGCAGGTTAATAGTAGGATGTGCTAACTTTGTGGATGCAGGATCCAACTATTATGGCTTTTAGTTATTATGTGTGTGATTGGACCCTTGGACATGTCAAGAGCATTTATCTGTGTGTGCATGATTGTATTAAAATACAGCAGGAGCTGTATTTAGTTTTATTAGGATTTTATTTTTGATCTAGATACATGTACATTCCTTTTATGGAATATAGGATAAAAAATGTAAAATTCTATTTATATCGCGGATCGAATCTTGCAAAGCGTGGAACCTTCTAAGGACCAGAGGCGCGGCGGAACTAGGAGCAAGATGGATGCGACAGCTAGACCCGGTGGCGTTGGCCAAATATGGCAGTAGCTTGGGATGACAACACACGGAGGACAACTAGAGATAAAAGCCATAATAGTTGAAAATTAGATTTTCTATTTATTACTTTTATATTGTGCTGTGTGTGCATGTTAGTTTACAAGTTTAGTAGGCTAGCATAGTTAAAATTCCTCATTTATAAATAACTAAGTGAGAGAGGGATTTTTAAGTAAATCCCATGGTCTCCATTACTGGTTTGTAAGTGATGCAAACAAGCTTGCGCGTTGGCTCTGAGTGCCTTCCACCATAACGGATGAGCTTGTTTGTGGATCACTAGAACAGACTTCCATTTTTGGATGACTATAGGAAGTTAATTAAGAGCGTGTGATCCTTAGGAATTACTGCTCTCGTAGAAAGAGTGCTCTAGATCGTACACCCGAGGGGCCCTAGTGACAAGGGTAACCCGTTCACGAACGTCTAGGACATTCTCTTGAAAGGACAGGCAATTCCTCCATAAGGAAGTAGGAACCCGTACCATCTACCTTTATCCTTATTGCTATTTACTAGACACGAATTCTTGCGATCTACCGAGGCACCCTCGTGACAGGGGGGTTAACCGTTACAAGATTTCACAGGGATCGTCTCTATTCGATACTTAGGGATATTGATCAATCTAACTTCCTACAAGAGCATGGACATACAGGGTAGAAACTAAGCGATCCATGTACTATCTCCTAGTATTATAATGAAACATAAATCCTAGAATCCATCTCCCGAAGCTCACTTTGTCCAAGATCAGTTCTTTCTCTTTCTCTCATCCTTCTCTTTCTCCCTTAAATCACACTCGATAGTTTGCAAGCGTCAAAGCCAACTTTCGACCGTCTAGATAACTTACTTGCGACATCTCTAGTACTTAATCAACAGTCCCTGTGGATTCGACAAATCTTTTATATTACTGACGATGAAATCGTACACTTGTGGTTGCATAACAGGCCTCATGAGATAACAATTCTTATTCTCTTGGTGGAGTTCTTCATTGTGGCCAGCCCTCTCTCCCTCTCTTTTCCCTTTGCTCTCTTTGCTCCTTTGTGGTGGTGGTGGCCGAAACTTAGAGAAGGAGGAGAAGCTCTTTGGGTGATGTTCATCTTGGAGGATCGTCGCCCACACGACGTCCAAGGCGAGGTGAGGAATACGGCATAAGATCTCGAGGTTATTAGCTTACGAAGAAGAGGTATAACTAGTAATTTTCTTCCGCATCATGCTAGTTATTTTTTTTTTGTATGAATTTCAAACACAAGAGACATTAGATTCTAGTTTTTCAAATTTGTTATTCAAGTTTGTGTTTTTTTTTATTTTTTGAATTTGTGATTCGATTGTTTCTTTTGGTTAAACCTAGAGTTATATAAGGAAATTAAATATTAGCTTTCCTTAAAAGGCTTTGTCTAAGCGGTGGTGGATACTCCCATACCCAAGAAGGTCATGTGCCTCACCATGCAGTCCTGGAAGTCAATTTTGGAAATTAATATTTAATTGAATTTATAACATAGGTTGATTTGGAACAATAGTGTTAAGTTCCGCTTGCGATCCAAATCTAAACCATTAAAAACAGATAAGTTAGATTTGAATCAATAATGTTAAATTCTGTTTGTGATTCCTAATTTAACTTCTAAAGAATACAATAGGTTGTTTAGGAAAGGATCGACACTTGTACAAAATTTTTATATAATGGAACTGGTACGATCTTCCTAGGACTAACCAACACCAAGGAATGTAGAAAGTTAGCCAATTGGCTAAGTGGATACTCAAGAAAAATGTGCATGAATTTAATCTTATTTAAAAGTCAAAAAAGTAGAGTAAATCACAATCTTTCGTTACAACTTTAGATTATTCTTAAAGTTCTCCATTTATACATATATATGTATAATCATGTTCGGTTATCGTTATCTATAATCAGGTAATATTTTTATATTAGAGTTTAGGATCTTCACCTTATCATCATCAATTAAAATCAATTCTCCAATATGATTATTTAATCAATTGGTATACAAGTTATCATGGTAACATCAACATGTATATCAATGGTATAAATATGATAAATCAACTAAAAAGTGAATCAATAGAGCCAATATCATCAGAATGTAATATCACATGGATAGGCTAAAAGCCTCCTCAGAGTATAAGACTGTCGCATACATCATCTGACGTACGGGCTATCAGCCCTCACCGGTGTAAGACATAATAAACACTGACCAAGGGCTACATCACGCCACCATGCCTCAGGTGTATGGTCAAGTACTCTGGACTACAACCGCTGCACTACCACAATAACATGTCGGGGCGAGGGAGGGGTCCAATACTCCAATATAAAGCTCTGGTATAAAGCTAGGGTCATGGTCTTCACTTTTTAATATTCTTCATTTACCATCTTTCTTATTTCACTTTAAGGATTCTATTTTATCCATTTATCATAATTATTCTCTTTTCATATCAAATGGTCAATCAAGTTAACATTTTCGTATCAAGTATTTTAATTTAACATTTACCGCAAGTCTGAATTCTTTGATAAGCTCAAAGAATACAAGGTTGATATGGAGAAACATCATGGTAAAAGTATCAAGACATTACGGTCTGATCGTAGTGGCGAATACCTCTTTGGAGAGTTTAGGAATTACTTATCAGAGACCGGGATCCAATCCCAATTGTCTGCACCTGGTACACCCCAATAGAATGGTGTGGCAGAATGAAGGAATAGGACTCTTATGGAAATGGTTATATCGATGATAAGTTATTCAGAATTACCAAATTCATTTTGGGGATATGTTCTGGAAACAACAGTGTACATTCTGAATATGGTACCTTCTAAATCAGTACCCTTTACTCCCATGGAATTGTGAAATGGGTGTAAGCCTAGTCTGAGTCATATTCGGATATGGGGTAGTCCAGCACATGTGCTGAAGGGAGATACTGACAAGTTGGAATCACGTACAAAAGTTTGTCTGTTTGTAGGATATCCTAAGGGAACGAAAGGTGGTTTATTTTATAATCCTAAAAATCAGAAGATCATTGTTAGCACCAATGCTCGATTTTTAGAGGAAGATTATGTAATGAACCATAAGCCCATGAGTGAAATTGTTCTAGAAGAAATGCGAGAGGACACACCTACTTTGCTACCAACAGTGCCAGATGAAATACCACAAGAAACTATAACACGTATCACAAATGATACACAACCACAGACAGTGTCTCATTGTAGTGGGAGGGTTGTGAGGCAACCTGAGAGATTCATGTTTTTGGGAGAGTTGTCGGACTTGGTCCTAGGTAAACATCAACCTGATCCCCAAACATATGACGAAGCACTCTAAGATATAGATGCAGAATCTTGATAAAGAGCAATGAATTCAGAAATAAAACCTATGTATTCTAATAAGGCCTGGGAGCTTGTAGAACCACTAAATGGTGTAAAAGTCGTTGGATGTAAGTGGATATATAAAAGGAAAAGAGGGACAGATGGGAAGGTGGAAACCTTTAAAGCAAGGCTTGTTGCGAAGAGGTATACTCAGAAAGAGGGAATCGATTATGAGGAAACCTTTTCACCGGTGGCCATGCTTATGTTTATCTGGATACTCTTATCTATTGCCGCTTATATGGATTATGAGGTTTGGTAAATGGATGTCAAGACGGCTTTCCTTAACGGAAGTCTTGAAGAGAACGTCCATATGAAGCAACTAGAGGGGTTCATTGAAAAAGGCAAAGAACATCTAGTGTGCAAGCTAAAATGGTCTATTTATGGACTAAAGCAAGCTTCAAGGTCTTGGAACATCCGGTTTAATAAAGTAATCTAGTCATATGGATTTATTCAGTGTCCGGATGAGTCTTATGTATATAAGAAGTGTGATGAAAACATGGTGGTATTTCTTGTATTATACGTAGATGACATTTTGTTAGTTGGAAACAATATAAAAGTGTTGTCAGAAGTAAGGGTATGGTTGTCCAAGCAATTCGATATGAAGGACTTAGGAGAATGCGCACATATTCTTGGGATCAAAGTAATAAGGGATCGCAAGAAAAAGATGTTGTGCTTGTTCCAAGCTTCATATATCGATGCAATCCTTGCTCGTTTTAGCATGCAAGATTCCAAGAAAGGTTTTCTACCTTTTAGGCATGGAGTAGCTTTATCTAAAGAGATGTCTCCGAAGACATCAAAAGAGATAGAGGACATGAAGGCAGTTCCTTATGCTTCGGCTGTCGGAAGCCTAATGTATGTTATGCTATGTACGAGACCAGATATCTGTTTTGTCGTGGGCATGGTTAGAAGATATCAAAGTAATCCTGGACAAGGACATTGGACTGCTGTAAAGTATATATTAAAGTAGAAGGACTAGAGATTATATGCTGGTTTACCAAGCAGATGATTTGCTCCCTGTGGGTTACACGAATTCTGACTTCCAATCAGATAGGGACAATAGTAAGTCTACATCAGGCTATGTGTTTACTTTAGGAGGTGGAGTCATTGCATGGAGGAGTGTTAAGTAGAAATACGTTTCAGACTCAACCATGGAAGCTGAGTATGTAACAGCCTCTGAGGCAGCCAAAGAAGTTGTATGGCTTAGGAACTTCCTAATGGACTTAGATGTGATTCCTGGTTTGCCTAAAATCATCACAATTTATTGTGATAATAGCGGTGTAGTAGCAAACTTGAAGGAACCACGAGCCCATAAGGTGAGTAAACACATAGAGCGCAAGTACCACCTGAGACGATACATCGTAAAGCAAGAAGAAGTTGTTATCGCCTAGATTGCATCAACAGATAACCTGGCAGATCCTTTCACTAAGGCCCTTCCGGCGAAAGCTTTCGATTGGCATGTTGAAGGAATGAGAATCAGATGTATGACAGCGTTTATGACAGCATAGTCTTTTAGTATAAGTGGGAGATTGTTAGAGTGTATACTAAAAGTCTAGTTTTTTGTAAACATTTTATTTTGAAATAAAGAATCACATTAGTCAAATGTCTATATTTATATGCTAAGTGTAGTTGTTCAATTAATTTATATTGTAGATAACATGGTGTATGGTGTCACACACAGAAGATCATGTTATCAATTCCTTATAAATTATAAATAGTAGGTCACGACTAAGATGGAAAGGAACAAACCATTGGAATAGTCATAGTGTAATTTGGTATTAGTTTATCTTAACTATAAAATTACACTAGTATACTCTGAGTGTATTGAACAAGACCATTAAGGTAAGTTCTTTTTATATTGACTGAATAAAAGAACAAGACCTTTGTTATTATGGAAGTGTGTGCTCTTAATCCTGATATAATAACAGGCACATATATCTAGTATTTATTTCTTTGATTTATCAATGGGTGAGATTTAGTTCGATAAATCAAGAGGCCCGATAAGTTGGAAAATGATATTATTTATAGTGTGTGTTGTTGATTATAGAAGGAAAATGTGTCCTAGTAATCTAGGTTGATAATGTCCCCAAGAGGAGCTCATAAGGATTGTCATGTAAACCCTGTAAGTGGACTTAGTTCGACATGATAATAAGGTTGAGTAGTACTACTCTTGGAGCTAGATATTAATTAAGTGAGTTGTCAGTAACTCATTTAATTAGTGGATATTTTATATCTTAAACACAGGGAGATTAACACACTCATGATAAGTAGGAGCCCATATTGTAATATGGGATTGGTGCGGTAGTTCAATAATAACTCTTTAGTGGTATGAGTTATTATTGATGAACTCGAGTTGGGTGTCCGGGGCGAACACGGGAAGCTCAAGTTCATCTGAAGACCAAAACCAATTCCTCCTCTCGGTCCCTGTCGTAGCCTCTTATTTATAAAGTGTTATACCCACCCATACCCACCTTCTTATCCACCTTAAGGTGGCCGGTCAAGCCTAGCTTAGAGCCCAAGCTAGGGTCGGCTAAACCAAGGTGAGTTGGTGGCCGACCCTAGCTTGAACCCAAGCATGGTGTGGCCGGCCACAATAAATTAAAAGGTTTTATTTTTTAAAAACTTTCTTATGTGGAAACCATGATTTTAAAAGAGAGTTTAAAATTTAAATATTTCCTTTTATAGTTTTCTACAAAAGATTAAGAGAAAGGTTTGATATCTTTCCTTATTTGTAGTTAAAAGGAAGATTTTAATTTTTGATAAAACTTTCCTTTTTTGTAACCATCCTCATGATTTAAAAAAGAGTTTTAAAATTAAATCTTTCCTTTTATAGTTTCTACAAAAGATTAAGAAAAGATTTGATATCTTTCTTTATTTGTAGATTGAAAGGAAGATTTTAATTTAAAAGAAATTTTTTCTTTTTGTAAATCATCCACATGTTTTAATAGAGAGATTTTAATTTATAAAAGTTTCCTTTTATGACCAACCATGAAGGAAATTTTTAAAAGAGAAATTTTTATTTAAAAATTTTCGGAAATAAATTAGGAAGTTTTAATTTTGTATTTAAAACTTTCCTTCCTTGGAGGATTAGATATGGCCGGCCACATTAATAGATAAAAGGATTTTTAATTAGTTAAATTTTCCTTTTCAATGGCAAGGAAAATAAGGAAGTTTTTATTAAAACTTTTCTTATTTTCCAAGACCAAGGAATATAAAAGAGGAGGTAGAGATGTCTCACCTCATAAGAACATACATATAGTATTCCTCTCTTCTCTTCCTTGTGGTGGTCGGCCCTCATCTTTTTCCTCTCCTCCTTTTCTTCTTCATTGGTGGCCGGCAGCATCAACTCTCAAGGAGCTTGTTGGTGGCCGGATTTTGCTTGGAGAAGAAGTAAAGAAAGGAGACTTTGTTTCTTTGCATCCCTTGGAGCTTGGGTGGTGGCCGAACCTCATCTTCTCTTGGAGTTCTTGTGGTGGCCAAAACTTGCTTGGAGAATAAGGAAGCTTGGGTGGATTCTCATCTCGGTAGATCATCGCCCACACGACGTCCGAGATAAGAAGAGGAATACAATAGAAGATCGTGAGGTCTATAAGCTATAAAATGTAGGATCAAAAAGAATTTAGAGATCTCCACAATGACATGATATTGTCCACTTTGGGCCTAAGCCCTCATGGTTTTGCTCTTGGGCTCTATCCAAAAGGCCTCATGCCAATAGAGATATCTTTCTCTTTATAAACCCATGATCTTTCCAATGTGTTTTCAATGTGGGACTATGTTTGTAACCTTACAACACCAACATAAAAGGTATAACTAGTTATTAGTTTCCGCATCATAACTAGTTCATTCTTTTATTTAGATCTTGAAATACCAAACACAAGAGGTATATGATTCTATGTTTTGAATTTGTGATTCAAGTTTGTGTTTCTTTTATTTTTTTGAACTTGTGATTCGATTGCTCCTTTTGGTTAAACCTAGGGTTACTATAAGGAAATTAAATATTAAATTTCGTTGAAAGGCTTTTTCTAGGAAGTGGTGGATGCTCTCATACCCAAGAGACCTAGTGCCTCGCTATGTTTAACCTGGAAGTCGATCTCTGAAATTAGTATTTAATTGAATTTGTAACATGGTTGGATTTGGATCAATAATGTTAAGCATCATTTGCGATCCAAGTATAAACCTCTAAGAACAAATAAGTTGAATTTGGAATCAATAATGTTAAGTTTCGTTTGCGATTCCAAATTTAATTTCTAAAGAACACAATAGGTTGTTAGGAATGGTTCAGGACTTGTACAAAATTTTTGTACAGGGGAACCGGTACGATATTTCGAGTATCAACCAACAATGCAAGTCGATATGCAACGACACCAATCCGCTCATGCCCCCAGGGGTATAGTTCCCGGTACCCTACTCAGTGACAATATAATATAAGAAACCCTAAGAACCATCTAAACAGAATAATCAAGAAATTTATCAATATATATATATATATATCATAGTTTTCGTAGACCACAAAACTATACAAATAGACGACATCTAAAATAAACTTACAAAATGTGAATACAACGAAACAAAAGTAAAACAAACCAGGAATCAATACGTCGAGATATTTGAGCTACTCTATGTAAAGCTGGGACCAAATATAATATCAAAAGGATCCCTGTGTCTGTAAAACTGGAGGCCAAGAAGTGTAGAAAGTTAGCCAATTGGCTAAGTGGATACTCAAGAAAAATGTACATGAATTTAATCTTGTTTAAGAAGTCAAAAAAGTAGAGTAAATCATAATCTTTCGTTACAACTTTAGTTATTCTTAAAGTTCCTCATTTATACATATATATGTATAATCATGTTCAGTTATCGTTATCTATACTCATGTAATATTTTTATATTAGAGTTTAGGATCTTCACCTTATCATCATCAATTAAAATCAATTATCCAATCTTATTATTTAATCAATTAGTATACAAGTTATCATGGTAACATCAACATGTATATCAATGGTCTAAATATGATAAATCAACTAAAAAGTGAATCAATGGAGCCAATATCATCAGAATGTAATATCACATGGATAGGCTAAAAGCCTCCTCAAAGTATAAGATTGTCGCATACGTCATCTGACATAGGGGCTATCAACCATCACCGGTGGAAGACATAATAAACAATGATCGAGGGCTACATCACGCCACCATGCCTCGGGTGTACGGTCAGGTACTCTGGACTGCGGTCGTCGCGCTACCACAATAACATGTGTCGGTCCAGTACTCCAAAATAAAGCTCTGGTATAAAGCTAGGCTCATGGTCTTCACTTTTTAGTATGAAAGCGCTGGAATTCCGTTCTATTTAAATTTTCCTGTACAAAAATTGTACAAGTACATAACTATTCCTAGCAACCCACATGTTCGATCAGACATGTGTTTGATCAATTAAGCAAGTTCTTGAATGATCAAAGTACACCTTAATCAAAGTACACCTTAATCAAAGTACAAGATCGTTGGCCTCTTGTGTTGGTATTCAAAATCAATACAAAGAAAATCGAACTAATTACGCAGCGGAATTAAAGAACTAGTTGTATCTTTTCTTTATAGCTAAAGACCTCTTGATCTTCTGCCGTATTCCTCTCCTCTTCTTGGACGTCGTATGAGCGACGATCTACCAAGGCAACGCCACCCTCCTTCTCTTCTCGATTTCCAAACCACCGGCTACAAAAGGAGGCTCTAGGATGGGGCACCTTCTAATATTCTTCCTTCTCTTTTTCTTCCTCTTCTTCCTCTTCTTCAAGTCGCTGCCCACCAAGGGAGAAGGGGCACCGACCCTAAGCAAAGAGGAGGGGGCTGGCCCTAGGTGGAGAAGGTGACGCCGACCACCAAGGAGGGAGGAGATGAGGGGCGCCGACCCCTAGGTAAGGGGGAAGGGGCCGCCGTCCATAAGGAGGAGAAGAGGTGAGGGAAAATTAGAAAATTATGTTTTAGGAGCCACCACCTACTCCTTTTTATAGGCTTGCCATCTATTACAAAGAAAGAAAAAATAACAAAATTCTGTTTAGAAAAAATCTCTCTTTCTATAACCGAATTTTGTTTAGAAAAAATCTTTCTTTCTATAACCAAGTTAAACCAAGTTAAGTTAAACCAAACCAAGTTAAGTTAAACCAAACCAAGTTAAGTTAAACTAAACCAGGTTAAACCAAACCCAGTTAAATCAAACCAAGTTATGGATGGGTGGATGCGAGGCTTTATATAGAGGCTACAACAGGGACCTAGAGGAGGAATTGGTTTAGGCCTCCTGATGGGCTTGAGCTTCCTGTGTTCGGCCCGAACACCTAACCCAAGTCCATCAATAATAACTCATACCACTAAAGGGTTATTATTGAACTACCGTACCAATCTCATATTACAATATGGGCTCCTTCTTATCATGAGTGCGTTAATCTCCCCGTGTTTAAGATATCGTATGCCCGTTAATTAATTGAGTTACTAACAACCCAATTAATTAACATCTGATTCCAAGAGTAGTACCACTCAACTTTATTATCATGTCAGACTAAGTCGACCTGTAGGGTTTACATGATAATCCTTATGAGCTCCTCAAGGGGACATTATCAACCTAAATAATTAGGACACATATTCCTTCTATAATCAACAACACACCATATAAATAATATTATCTCCCAACTCATCGAGCATATTGATTTAATGAATAAATCTCACACATTGATATGTTAAAGAAATAAATACTAAGTATACGTGCTTGTTATTATATAGGGATTAAGAGAACGCACATCCATAATAACAGAGGTTCTATTCTTTTTATAGTCAGTATAAATTGAACAACCTCAAATGGTCTGCTCAATACACACATAGTGTACTAGTATAATTTTATAGTCAAGACAAACTAATACCAAATTACACTACAACCGTTCCAATGGTTCATCCCTATCCATCTTGGCTATGAGCTACTATTTATAATTTATAAGGAACCGATAACATAATCTTCTGTGTGGCACCACATACCATGTTATCTATAATATAAATTAAATGAGAAACTAGATTGACATATATATAAATATAAAATGCAAACATTTGACTAAAGTGATTCTCATTTCAAAAACATTTCAAAACAAATGTTCATACAAAAGCTAGGCTCATAGTATACATCCCAACAATCTCCCACTTATACTAAAAGATTATGCTACCATAAATGTTGTCATACATCTGATTCTCATCCCCTCAACGTGTCTATCAAAAGCTCTTGCCAGAAGGACCTTAGTGAAAGGATCTGCCAGGTTATCTGTTGATGTAATCTTAGCGACAACAACCTCTCCTCATTTTACGATGTCTCGTATAAGGTGGTACTTGTGCTCAATGTGTTTACTTGCCTTATGGGCTCGTGGTTCCTTCGAGTTTGCTACTGCACCACTATTATCACAATAAATTGTGATAACTTTGGGCAAACCAGGAATCACATCTAAGTCCATCAAGAAGTTTCTAAGCCATATAACTTCTTTGGCTGCCTTAGAGGCTGCCACATACTCAGCTTCCATGGTGGAGTCTGAAACATATTTCTGCTTAACACTCCTCCATGCTATGGCTCCACCTCCCAAAGTAAACACATACCTCGAGGTTGATTTATTACTATTCCTATCTGATTGGAAGTCTGAATCCGTGTAACTCACAGGGAGCAAATCATCTGCTTGGTAAACCAGCATATAATCTCTAGTCCTTCTCAGGTACTTTAATATATGCTTTACGACAGTCCAATGTCCTGGTCCTGGGTTACTTTGATATCTGCTAACCATGCCCACGATAAAACAAATATCTGATCTCGTACATAGCATCGCATACATTAGGCTTCCTACAGCCGAAGCATAAGGAACTACCTTCATCTCCTCTATCTCCTTTGATATATTAGGACACATCTCTTTAGATAAAGGTACTCCATGCCGAAAAGGTAGAAAATCTTTCTTGGAGTTTTGCATGCTAAAACAAGCTAGGATAGTATCGATGTATGAAGTTTGGGATAAGCGCAACATCCTTTTCTTGCGATCCCTTATTACTTTGATCTTAAGAATATGTCCATATTCTCCCAAGTCCTTCATATCAAACTGCTTGGGCATCCATACCCTTATGTCTGACAACACTTTGACATTGTTGCCAATGAGCAAAATGTCATCTACGTATAGTACAAGAAATACCACCACATTTTCGTCACTTTTCTTGCATACACAAGACTCATTCGGACACTGAATGAATTCATAAGACTGGATCACTTCATCAAACCGGATGTTCCAAGATCTTGAAGCTTGCTTCAGTCCATAAATGGACCGATTGAGCTTACATACAAGATGCTCTTTACCCTTCGCAATGAATCCCTCTGGTTGCTTCATATAGATGTTTTCTTCAAGACTTTCATTAAGGAAAGTTGTCTTGACATCCATTTGCCAAACCTCATAATCCATATGAGCAGCAATAGATAAAAGAATCCGGATAGACTTAAGCATGACTACCGATGAAAAGGTTTCCTCATAATCGATTCCCTCTTTCTGAGTATACCCCTTCACAACAAGACTCTCTTTAAAGGTTTCCACATTCTCGTATGTTCCTCTTTTCCTTTTGTAGACTCATTTACATCCAATGACTTTTACACCATTTGGTGGTTCTACAAGCTCCCAAACCTGATTAGAATGTATAGATTCTATTTCAAAGTTCATTACACTTTGCCAAGATGCTGCATCTTTATCTTGGAGTGCTTCGTCATATGTCCAGGGATTAACTTCATGTTCACCAGGGATCTAGTCCGAAGACTCTCCCAAAAATATGAATCTTTTAGGTTGTTTAACAACCCCCCCCCCCCACTATAACAAGGAACCACATGTAATTGTGCATCATTTGTGACGCGTGTTGCAGTTACTTGTAGTATCTCATCTTTTACCGTTGGTACTAAAGTAGAAGTATCCTCTCTTATTTCCTCAAGAATAATTTTACTCATGGGCTTGTGGTTCATTACATAGTCCTCTTCTAAAAATTGGGCATTGGTGCTAACAATGACCTTCTGATCTTTATGACTATAAAACAAACCACCTTTCGTTCCTCTAGGATATCCCACGAACAAGCGAACTTCTGTACGTGATTCCAACTTATCAACGTCTCCCTTCAGCACATGTTCTGGACTACCCTAAATCCGAATGTCTTTCAAACTAGGCTTACGTCCATTCCATAATTCTGTGGGAGTAGAGGGTAATGACTTAGAAGGTACCAAGTTCAGAATGTAGGCCGTCGTTTCCAGAGCATATCCCCAAAATAAATTTGGTAATTCTGAATAACTCATCATTGATCTAACCATTTCCATAAGAGTCTTATTCCTTCGTTCTGTCCCACCATTCTGTTAGGGTGTACCAGGTGCAGACAATTGAGATTGAATCTCACCCTCTGATAAGTAACTCTTAAACTCTCCTAAGAGGTACTCTCTGCCACGATCAGACCGTAGTGTCTTGATACTTTTACCATGATGTTTCTCCACATCAACCTTGTACTCTTTGAACTTATCAAAGCACTCAGACTTGCGGCGTATCAAGTAAATGTACCCATATCTCAAATAGTCATCTATAAAGGAGACAAAATATTCGAAATTACTTCTTGCCTGGATAGTCATAGGCCCACACAAATCAGAATGAACTAATTCCAACACTTCTTTGGCTCAATACCCCTTTGCCTTAAAAGGCCTTTTGGTCATTTTCCTTCCAAGCAAAACTCACAGGTCAGTAAGTTTTCCATTACCAATGAACCCAAAGGTCCATCGGTTATTTACCTTTGAATCCTACTCAAGTTAATATGACTCAACCTTAGATGTCAAAGATATGTTTGGTTCATTTCCAAAGGTTGCTTTCTCTTATTAGAATTAGAAGATGTATTATTAATTTCCATTTGTTATATCGTGGGAGTTATTGGATTAAGAATATACAAATTGTCAATCAACGCACCAGAACAGATAACCATCCTATTTTTCTTGACAACCACTTTGTCATCAAAAGAAACAGAATATCCATTCATAAATAATTTAGAAACTGTAATCGAGTTCTTTCTTAATTATGATACGTAAAAATAATTTCTCAGAATCAAATTTTTATTCCTATCAAAATATAAATAAACATCTCCCACTGCAACAACCGCCACTCTCGTAGCATTGCCCATATAGACAGCGATTTTCCCTTCATGTAGTCATTGGGTTTCCTGGAACCCCTGCAATGAATTGTAGACATGATCAGTGGCTCCTGTATCTACACACCAGGTATCGATAGATAACACCGCTAAATATGTTTCAACAACTAATGAATAAGATACGCCTTTATTATTCTCCTGCTTGGCAGCCCGATTCTGGTGTCCGAAGAGTTCCTTGAGATTGAGCATCATGTGATAGGCAGTGGGTAGGGCCTGATGCTGATGTTGCAGCACATTTTACATAGAGGCCAAAATGTAACACCGCGCCATCTCATCTGCCTTAACCCATTTCCTATGTCTCTCCATCTCCTCTTCACTAGAATCCTTATCAGGCACGCTAGGACACACCTCAAGAAGTACGAACTTGTATTCTTCAACAGTTAAGACAATGTCCAAGTTTCGTTTCCAATCAATATAATTTGGACCAGTAAGTTTGTTTTCTTTTAAAATAACAGCAAGAGGATTGAAAATCATTTTGAAATATTGAGAAACACAAAATAAAATATTTGATCAAAACTTTAGAATTTAAAATAATATTGATTCCTCAAACAATATAATTTAAATTCACCAACACCTCAAAACACCGTGAATTTTGTATACCACGATAGTGTGAGCGTATACTAATTCAAACATTTGTAAGAGGAGGTTTTACCCATTAATTTTATTATCTTATCAACCTAACTTTATGACAAATAAAATTAATAGTTGGTTCATCTTCAATCACACAAATAATAGCAGTGACTCCGATGGAGAGGATACTATTAAATACGCCAAGTATATACCATTACTTGATACTTAGTCCATTAATTAGGATTGCACCCCTTCAGATGGAGAAGATCACACATACCTAACTAATTTCCTATAATCATCCATAGAGGAAGTTTGATCTAGTAATATGCAAACAAACTCATTCGATATGGAGGAAGGCACTCAAAGCCAACGCACAAGTTTGAATGCATCACTTACAAACCAGTAATAGAGACCGTGAGATTTATTTAAATAATCTCTCTCCTACTTAGTTATTTAAATTGAGGAATTTTAACAAGCACACACATCATAGCACACATCACAACACATAAAACATCATATAAAAGCAATAAATATGAAAATAAAATTTTCAACTATTATGGTCTCATCCAACGCTGTCCTCCAATATGTCGTCAATGGATCGTTGTCCTCCAATATGCCGCCAATGGATCAAGCCATCGCATCTATCTCGCTTCCTTCTCCGCCGCACCTCTGGTCCTCAAAATAGCACCACGCATGGCAAGGATACAAGCCGTAACAAAAATAAAATAAAGCTTTACATTTATCGATCCTATATTTCACAAAGAAATTTACATATAATCTAGATCGAACAGAATGTAAAAAAAATAATAATAATATGGCAACCGACCGTATTTAATTATTACAATCATGTACACACAACAACCTCGACATGCCCGAGGGTTTAAATCATACACAAACACACAAATCCATAATAGTTGGACTTAGGACGCATGCAACCATAGAGTTAATCTATCTTGCACATCCTACTATTATCCGGCCTAAATTTATATATGAGCAGTGCATAATTTAACCGAAAACCAATCACACAGAACCAGAAAACTCGCTCTGATACCATTTGAAGGCGTTGGAATTCCGTTCTGTTTAAATTTCCTCGTACAAAAATTGTACAAGTATAGAACTATTCTTAGCAACCCGCGTGTTCAATCAGACATGTGTTTGATCAATCAAGTAAGTTCTTGAATGATCAAAGCACACCTTGATCGAAGTACAAGATTGCTGGCCTCTTGTGTTAGTATTCAAAATCGATACAAAGAAAATCGAACTAATTACGCAGTGGAATTAAAGAACTAGTTGTACCTTTTTTTATAGCTGAAGACCTCTTGATCTTCTGCCATATTCCTCTCCTCTTCTTGGACGTAGTGTGGGGGATGATCTACCAAGACAACACCACCCTCCTTCTCTTCTTGGTTTCCAAACCGTCAGCTACAAAAGGAGGCTCTAGGATGGGGCATCTTCTAATCTTCTTTCTTCTCTTCTTCTTCCTCTTCTTCAAGCCGCCACCCACCAAGGGAGAAGGGGCACCAGCCCTAAGCAAAGAGGAAGGGGATGGCCCTAGGTGGAGAAGGTGACGCTGGCCACCAAGGAGGGAGGAGATGAGGGGCGCCGACCCTAGGCAAGGGGGAAGGGGCCGCCGACCACAAGGAGGAGAAGAGGTGAAGGAAAATTAGAAAATTGGTTTTAGGAGTCACCACCTACTCCTTTTTATAGGCTTGTCATCCGTTACAAAGAAAGAAAAAATAACAGAATTTTGTTTAGAAAAAATCTCTCTTTCTATAACCGAATTCTGTTTAGAAAAAATCTTTCTTTCTATAACCAAGTTAAACCAAACCAAGTTAAGTTAAACCAAACCAAGTTAAGTTAAACTAAACCAAGTTAAACCAAACCCAGTTAAACCAAACCAAGTTATGGATGAGTGGATGCGAGACTTTATATAGAGGTTAGAACAGGGACCTAGAGGAGGAATTGGTTTAGGCCTCATGATGAGCTTGTGCTTCCTGTGTTCGGCTTAAACACCCAACCCAAGTCCATCAATAATAATCCATACCACTAAAGGGTTATTATTAAACTACCGCACCAATCCCATATTACAATATGGGCTCCTTCTTATCATGAGTGTGTTAATCTCCCCGTGTTTAAGATATCGTATGTCCGTTAATTAATTAAGTTATTAATAACCCAATTAATTAACATCTGATTCCAAGAGTAGTACCACTCAACTTTATTATCATATCGGACTAAGTCGACCTGCAGAGTTTACATGATAATCCTTATGAGCTCCTCAAGGGGACATCATCAACCTAAATAATTAGGACACAGATTCCTTCTATAATCAACAACACACCATATAAATAATATTATCTCCCAACTCATCGAGCATATTGATTTAACGAATAAATCTCACACATTGATATGTTAAAGAAATAAATACTAAGTATACGTGCTTGTTATTATATAGGGATTAAGAGGGCGCACATCCATAATAACAGAGGTTCTGTTCTTTTTTGTAGTCAATATAAATCGAACAACCTCAAATGGTCTGCTCAATACACACATAGTGTACTAGTATAATTTTATAGTCAAGACAAACTAATACCAAATTACACTGCAACCATTCCAATGGTTCATCCCTATCCATCTTGGTTATGAGCTATTATTTATAATTTATAAGGAACCGATAACATGATCTTCTGTGTGGCATCACACGCCATGTTATCTATAATATAAATTAAATAGGCAACTATATTGACATATATATAAATATAAAATGCAGACATTTGACCAAAGTGGTTCTCATTTCAAAAACATTTCAAAACAGATGTTCATACAAAAGCTAAGCTTATAGTATACATCCCAACATAATATTCTTCATTTACCATCTTTCTTATTTCACTTTAAGGATTCTATTTTATCCATTTATCATAATTATTCTCTTTTCATATCAAATGGGCAATCAAGTTAACATTTTCGTATCAAGTCTTTTAATTTATCATCCTAGGGTTTACATATAAAAAGCTATAAGTATCAACAGATAGAATATCAAAAGCATGGAGTATATATAGAAGGTCAAGCAAGTCCAAAGAGACAGGTATCAACAGAAGAGTAATTCAGAATATTTATTTAATTTTTAAAACAGCTATTCCTATATTAATCCCAGTATGAACCCGCATGTGAATAAAAAATAATATCAATTATTTACCCTCCATGATTTTATTATTTTAACTCATTTCGCTACTTGTAATATCATTTTAATTCCCTTTTGAAAATAATTATACAAATATATATAATTTCATCATTTCTTTATTCATGCACAAGGATAATTATATGAGTCAAAAGAGATGTACCCACTTTATATATAACAAAATCTTTGAGTGTCGATAGGTCATCATGCTCCACTCAAGCTCGGGTCTACAAACATAATATTAAACATAACTCAAATAATCAAAACACTATCTAATAAGAATAATGACCTAAAATCTAAATATTGTCTATGATTCAAAATCGGTGAATTATTTTGATCTTGCTATCTCGTACCACTTCGCATTCCTAAATGAAACCTTTGTTCTAATCTAGATAGCCCTCCTAACTACACATCAATTATCACAAAGCATAAAATATACCTTCTATAGGTTACTGTGGTTGCTGGAAAAAGAGGGCAGCAACTAGGGTTATTTTCCTTTCTTCGCTGGCCGTCTTAGCTAGCTCTAGCGAACTCCGGCGGTGTTGCCAAGAAAAGGACAACATCTAGGGCTACTGTTGAAGAAACAAAAGGTAGCAACATGCTGTTGTTGGTGGGGGAAAAGGGAGAGACTGACTAGGGTTGTTGCTCTTGGTTGTTGGAGGAGAAGAAAGGCAATAATGTTAGTTGGAGAAGGATGACAACAGAGATGATGGCTGCTAGAATAGTAAGGGGAGAGGAAACCTTTTTCCATTTCACTGGTTGTCTCGGCAAGCTCTGGAGAAGCCCACAGCTAGCTTCGAGGGCTGCTGTGCTTGGTTAGAAAGCAGGGTAGCAACTAGGGCTTAGTTTTCCCCTCTTAGCTAGTGGTCCGGCGAGCTATGGCAAACTCAAACGAGCTCCAATGGTGTTGCCGAGAAGCAGGACAGCAAGGAAGGGGAAGCTTGTTGCCGTTGGAGAATAGAAGAGAAGATGAAGAGAAAGGGGTTGCAAGCTTTGGTGGGGAAGAGAAGAAAAGGGGAAGAAAAAGAGGGGGGGTTGCACGTGGGTAGGTACGGGTTGTTTTTTTTTTCAATACTTAATATCTTGCTTCTTGTCGCAGGAGAGGGAAGGAGAGGAAAGGATGTGGCATGTGGCCACAGGGGAGAAAAACGCGAAGGAGAAAAATGCTTGCTTCTTGCCACGGGAGAAGGGAAGGAGGCATCGTGTGGCTGTGTGGGAGAAAAACACGATGGAGAAAAGTGCTTTCGATGGAAGAACTTAGGTTTTAGTAGAAATTTTTTTTATATGAATAATAAACCGATTCAAGTGTAAAATTTTAACCCATTCAAATTTATTACTTCAACACTTATATATATGAATTTTATTTTATAACTTATTATTTCAACAAATATATATTGCGAAGTAAAATACTAGATAAAATTAGAAGTGAGGCCCGCATTTTAAATCTATAAAGTCTAAAATCATATTTACTGTATGAAATTTATTACCAAAGTTGATTATCATTTATTTCTTCGTAATTACTAATCGTCGAAGTAAATAGTAGCAAAGTCTATTACCTATTTTCACATAATGGAAGAATTAGTATTTTATGTGTGATAGGCGAGAAGACAAAAATGATAGAGAACTCGGGTTTTAAGTTATGGTATACAAGAGTAAAACAAGAAATGAAGTAAGTATTATTATAGATAATTCGTTAAAGGATGATGTTATAGAAGTAGTTAGAAAATAGGATAGAATTATAGCCATTAACATAATATTGACAAAAGAAACTATTAACTTAATTAGCATATATGCACATCAAGTAGGATTAGATGAAGTAGAACAAGCTTTAAATGAGATGCACAATGAAAAAGTCATTTGACCAAATAATATTCCGATAGAGGTATGGAAGTACCTAGTGAGACAAGATATTGAATGACTTATAAAATTATTTAACATAATATTAAAAAAAATATCTGATCAATAGAGGATAAGTACTCTAGTTCCCTTATATAAGAATAAGAAAGATGTATAAAATTGTATAAACTATATGGGTATTAAACTAATGAGTTATACCATAAAACTTTGGGGAAGAGTGATAGGAAAAAGATTAAAGAAGGAGACCACAGTAATCAAAATTTAATTTAGGTTCATGCATGGAAGGTCAATAATATAAGTTATACATCTTCTTAGACAACTAATTAAAAAATATCAGAAGCAAAAATAAAATCTACACATGATATTCATTGACTTAGAAAAAACTTATGATAGAGTTTTAAGAGAAATTATATGGAGAATTCTTAAAAAAAAGGTATTAGCATAATATATATTGAACTAATTAAGAATATGTATGAGAATGCAATGACTAGAGTGAAAACTTCAGGCTGAATAACTGAATCATTTTCAATAAAGATAGGATTACATCAAGGATTAACTCTAAGCCCTTATCTTTTTACGCTAATTATGGACAAACTCACTGCATATATCCAAAACATAATACCGTGGTGCATGTTATTTGTAAATGATATTATTTTAGTAGATGAAACATATGAAGAAGTAAATGCTAAGCTAGAATCTTGGCGGGAAACACTAGAAGGGAAAGATTTTAGACTTAGAAGAATAAAGATGGAATATATGGAAATTAAGTTTAACAATATTAGATGTAATGAAATAATGATTAAGATAGAAGATGATTGTAGGATTAAATGCGCATTGGGGGGGGGGGATCACGTGTATTTTTAAAATGTTTATTTTTCAGACTTTTAAACTGAGTACGCAGCATAATACAATTGAGTAAGAAAGAATAAAAATATAAATGGAAAATCAAAAATAATAACACAGTCGGTTTACTTGGTTTGGAGCCTTCGGCGACTCTTACTCCAAGACCCTAACTTCTTGGACCTGTCGATGGACAATCTATTAAAATCTTCTATCGATAAATTCTCGGTAGAGTAATTGAGTACAAATAATAATAAGACGAAAGTGTAGCACTGTATACTTCCTTTAAATAGTAATGTAAATTACTTAAATTAAATGTTCCCAACACAAGGATGATGAAGTTGTTAGCTCAAGTATTGGAGTTGGTATGTCTACAGCGGTTGGGTGAAGTGGCGGAATGAAGTTGGAGCAACCGAATGATCGAGAATAAGCGTAGAAGAGTTATCTCTAAGCTGCTGGCTGAATAATGCTTATAAAGTGTATTGAGGGTGCCTCCAATGACCTAAGACTCCTCCAATAGCGCTTATCTGATCTGAAGACTTCGGTTTATATCCACGCGAGGGTGCCTTTAATGTCTCCGAGGCGCCTCTAATGCACTCCAAGGCGCCTTTAATGTGCTCTATGATGCCTTTGCTTAGTGAACTTCTATCGCTGAAGTTTATCTACGCGAGAGTGCCTCCGCCATGTCTAGGGCACCTCCAGTAAGCTCTGAGGCATCTCCTCACAGCTCCAAGGGGCCTCGAGCACTGTACATCCGAGGCTAAGTTATTCATTTTAGCCCTGCAAGATGTGTTAGTCCAAAAAAAAGTGTAACTTGTAAAACTGAGTTAACATTATTAAAAATAAGATTATTAATTAGATCATGTCTTACCAAGACTAGGATCTAGTCATGGTTTTAGTTTAGACTTCCAAGATGGATTTAAGTTGGACTAGCACCTACAATCCCACTGGGACTCTTCCTCACTGGGAGCCCCTTTTCCAGCCACTTTGCAGCTTTGATTCCTTGCAAAACACATTAGTTCAAGTAACAAAAATTATCCTACAAAATAGAGTTAGCATATTAAAAATATGATCAATTTATGATTTGGATCCTGTCTTCCTAAGACCAAGATCTAGTTATAGTCTCAGCTTAGACTTCCCAAATGGCTCAAAGATGGACAGCGCTTATAGTCCCACCGAGCCTCCTTGCTGGATCTCTCTTCTCCAGTAACTTACCTCACTTACCATTTGCAGTCAATTAACTTGCCTTTTGATCCACCAGGTCTTCCCGTCAGTTGTCAGATATACAGATCCAACTGGACTTCTGCTAGCTGTCTGGTCCCGCGGACCCAACTGAACTTTCCTCTAGATATCAGGTCACTCATTGACCTATCTAGACTTTCCACCAGCTATTAAGACCAACAAACCTAACTAGATTTCAGCTTGGTGTCAGGTTCTTCAGGCTTGTTAAGTCATGCACACTTGGTAACAAAGTTAAATAACACAATATCTAACTTTAATCTATTCATCATTCATTGAAACCTAAGTTTGATCATTGGTGCTAACTACACCAACAATATCCCCCTTTTTGAGGTAATGATAATCTGGGTTAAAGTTAGAAAAACATATAGAAAGAAATATGAAACTACAAAATTGTAACGCCCAAAAATTCTCAAAACTATATTAGAAATATTCTATAATTATTCTGGAATTTTTAGATATTTTTCCAGAATTTTTAGGATAGCGGAAGTAGCAAAAATAAATAGAAAACGAAAATAGCCTACGCGGGAATTGAACCCGAGACCTAGCGAACCCTATGACTTATAGATAGCTTTAGTAAACCAAGTGAACCCAGCAGGGCCGTGCTGAAAGAAAAGGGAGGAAATTAAATTTATATTAGAGTTGGGTGAAATTACCCACTTAATATAAATAGAAAATTAAGTGGGGTTTGGTTTATTTTGTTTGGTTCGGCAATTTCTCCTCCACTCCAACCCTCACCGCCGACACCCCTTCTCCCTCCTCTTTTTCTCTCGGCGCACCAAGCCTAGGGCCCTAGGAGCACCTCCCGGCAACACCAAGTGCACGAGGACGCTCCCCCCCGCGAGAGGAACGCATAGACGCGAGAAGATCGTCGAAAGGATCGTCTCCTCCGAAGACCTAGCGATTTGAATCGTAAGAAATTACGAACAGGAGGTAAGAAACCCCTCACCTGCAGTATAAGTAGCTTTGTGTGAATTCCATGTATTAGTTTAGTAATATGTAGACTACCGACACAAAGGATGCGAATTAGCGCATACCAAGTGTTCGTTTTAGTTGTTTGGCACAGAAAAATGCAACTTAGGCATTTTAGTAGCTTAGATAAATGCAGTAGCAGCATTTTATAATTTATTTAGTCTTGCTCCAGCTTTTACAGGACTAGATGTCCAATGGGTAGGCTCCCATAGTTGCCTCTAGGTTTAGATAACCTAGTTCTAGGTTTAGACAACCTAGTAAAAGCAAGACAAGAATTTATTAGCTCACGTTCAGTATTTTACTTTCAGTGGCACTGTACTGGATTAGATATCCATTGGGTTGGGCTCCCACAGTCGTCCCTAGGTTTAGCTAACCTAGTAAACCCTACTAGATTCGAAATTTGCAACCCACGGTCTAGTTAGGGATGCGCACACAGCAAGTACAGTAGCCAGGCCCAAACAGCAGCATGATTACTATTTTCACTTATTATGATAATAGCTTTCAAACTCATAATCTAGTTATGTGAATATAGTGTTAGCTCAGTTTTAGTTTTAGTTTTAGTTTAGTTCTCCTAGTTGATACCATGAGATAGCTCCATGCTTAGATTTTATTATGCATGCCATGTTTCAGTATTTATACCATGTTTCAGTAATTATGTCATGTAACTTCAGTATGACATGCTTTAACAAATTCAGTGCATGTTTTTAAATAGTATTCTTTTAAAAGCATATTGCATCGAATGCATGTTTTAGTGAGGTAGATGGTTTCTTACTAAGCGAAAGCTTATAGATACTTTCTTTTCCTTATACTGCAGATAAAGGTAAAGGAAAGATGGACTAGCAGAGGAAGCTGAGGGTCAATGCAGTGATGGTGTGTGTGGCAGGAACCTGGAAGGAAGATCCTTAGGGAGTTAGCAAATTAAGAACTTAGTTTTCTTTTCTTCAGTACCTTTATGAACTTTTTGACCTTAGAATGTTAACCCATGGAAGATTTGTTTAAATTGTTAGTAATTATGTCAGAATGTTAGTTAATAGATGTTAGAACTTATTTTAAACGGTTTTAGAATTCTTATATGAGATTTTGGCACGAACTAGTGCTGAAATCAGACGAAATCGAAACCCGGATCGATCTACGGATCGATCGAATTGTTGGATCGGTCGGTGACCGATCCGATCCGCGAGAGTTAGCAGAGGAAGCTCACCGATCGGCCACCGACCGATCGCTGAGTTAATCGATCGGTTCACCGACCGATCGGTGTACTCTGGATCGGCCGAGACCAATCCACCGCAATATAGCCGGATCGGTCCACCGACCGATCCGGAGTTCTCCGATTGACCAAGGTTGGATCAATCATCGGATCGATCCGATGCCCCAATCGATTCATGGATCGATTGAAATGCCTGATTACAGCTAGCAGGACATCTGAGAGGCATAGATTATCTTCCCTAGCATGTGTACAACTCCTAGGTACACCTAGAATATTAAGTTCAGATTTTACAATAATCAGTTTAGTAAAATTTTAATCAATCCAGATTTCCGCAATAGTAATTTAGCACAGCATAATGTAGCGATCGGCCTTACCGCCTAGTCAGTAGAAGGCGGGTCGTTACAGAGTGGTATCAGAGCAAGTTCCATACTTCCTACACACACATCAGCATTGTACCTACAGCTTCCAAGTAAGAACATCTCTCACTTTCGTTATGTTTCTTGTTTTCATGTTCAGATATAACTAAAGCATGCTTGTTTATGATAGTAGTTAACATGATAACAATAGTTTCTCTATTATGCTTGTGTTAGTCATGTATGTCCTCTATGTCTCTAGAATGGCACGAGGACGCCCAGCTAGAAGGGCACCACCACTGAGCCCCAGGATGAGGCAGGCCAGCAATAGCCACCTTAAAGGCTAGTCAGCAGCACACTCCCACTGTCACCCCGGAGCCTAACTTAGTGACACCAGTGGTCTTAGAGGTTCCACCAGTCCAGCCTACGGCACCAGTAGCCCCAGCAGCAGGAGCGCAGAGAGAAGCCTATCTGATCCAGTGGCAGAGAGTCAAGCCAGAGAATTTCTCAGGCAGCAGTGAACCATGGGATGCTCAGGCATGGTTCAAAACACTGGAAAGTACGATGGAGCTTCTGGACTGGCCAGAACATGAGAAGGTGAAGTGCGCCTCCTTCTGTCTGATAGGAGATGCACGCATGTGGTGGGAGAGAATCAGAGCGAAGCGCCCAGTGAACCAGATGACATGGGCTGACTTCGAGAAGGAATTCTTTGAGGAGTTCTTTCACATGCGGGTCACCAACCGCCACTACGACGAGTTCACTGAGTTTCGTCAGGGCAACCTATCAGTTGAGGAAGCCGTGAATAAATTCAATAGATTGGCTCGTCTATGCCCTAACTAGTCAGCACAGAAAGGGAACGAATCCGGTTGATGCTCAAGATGCTGAGACCGGAAATAGAAATGAATGTGGCTGGTGGCGTTCATAGGCCACAAACCACAGAAGAGCTAGTGAGCAGTGCTCTAATCACTGAGCATTACCAGAATAGCATCAAGCAGCAGAAGCAAGTCCTCTCAGAAGCTAAAGGTCAAGGAGGCTCAGGCACTCAGAAACAGCAGGGCCACAGCTCTAACTGGAAAGGGAACTCCAGCAACAAGCGCAAGCCAGGGAGTTACCCAAAAGGAGGGCCAGCCAGCAAGCAACTCAGTTAT